>NC_080186.1:143521893-143860821 GCF_030028045.1 Hippopotamus amphibius kiboko | reverse complement strand
TAAAAACATGAAATAAAAATGGAATCTTCTTTCCTCGGGTAAAGAGATTATTATACCTCTAAGATGTTTGGTTCAAGCCTAATTTATCTTTTCCTGAGATTTGGTAGAGCTAATGAACATATTCTAAGTCAGAGGGAGCTCAAAATCCTCTTAAAACTACAACAATACCGAATAAACCTCAAAAATAAGCAAAAGAGCTGCAGGCAACGAAAATTCAAAGGCTGGACACTCTCTAAAACCAAACATGTAAGATACTTCCTGCCTTGTTCAGTTACGTATATTTTGCCTTCTATGCATGATTTTTAAATTTCCTCTTTGAAATGTGAAAAGAACTGGGAAAGTAACATTCCAACACACCGCCTCAGAAAGTAATGAAAACTAAACATGACTCAAAGATGCTTTACACAGTAAAACAGCGTTAAAAAAATCCATCCTTTCTTTCCAATAATGGCAAAAAAAGGCCCAGCAAAAGCTAACCAAAAACAGGACCACACGATTTCATTAAATGACATTCCCAGGCTTGGAAGCAGCAAATTGCTACTTACCATCACAAGAATATCCTGTACAAGTATAACATTACACAGTTCATCCTTCGTATTTGTGGGTTAGGATACACAGGAGGCCTCATTCTACACTTTCTTGAAAACACTACATTTTGGTTTTGAATATGAAAGAATCAAACAAATCATCAACAATATGAAAACCGTAAGTTTTTAAAGTAAAAGCTCTTCTTCTCATCTGCTGAAGAATTATGTTAAATAAGAAATACAAGTGAAAATGTTATCTTACCCAAAAAATGAACAGAATTCACATCTTCTAGATAAAACAAAAACAAGAATGCCATATAATACAATTTAAACTATTCGGTACATTATTAGACAATTTAACACTGAAAGTTTTTACACCTTTTCCTCTCAGCAAAGAAGAAAAACAAAAACTATCATTCATCATCAATCTCCTTTCTTTGTCCAATCCAATTTGGAAAAAAAAAAAAAAATATTCTACCACCAGCTAAAGCCAATCTTCAGAAAGACAGATTTTCTGGCTGTCCATATGTTAGGATGGTAAGTCCTGAAAATGTTAGAGAGCAGAGCTAAAGCCTAAAATCATAAGTAAACTCAGCCAAAAACTGAGATACCCGGGAGAAGAATGCACTTCTTACATAAGCATTGGCACATGTTTTAAATATAGCTGGTCCTCCCCACTCCCACTCATTGCTAGCTAACTTTGTATGTACCTGATTTCCACGTAAACTACTAGCAATTCTTGTTTCTGGTCATTTCCAAATCGGCAAAGACAGGGAGTCCACTCTGAATACAAGGGCCATCTTTCAAAATAAGCAGCCAGACAGAGGAAATAAAAACTGTTATCTCTGCCATTGGGCGCTCAGCCTGGGTCACGACTGCAGCACCGACAGCTCATCCTTTGGGCAGGATTCAAGATTCACCAGAACTGCATAGTCCGTGTTTTAAAAAATAAAAAGACATACGGTCCCTCTCCTTTCCTTTCAAACTAGTTTCCTGTTTACTGCAGACTGCAAAGCCATCCATTAATCTTTGATGCCTTCTCACTGCAAAGCCCCTTCCTCTCTCCCAGCACCTCCTCCCCCGCCCCCCACGTCTGCTGATCTCAGTTGCGTTTGAACTATAGTAACCCCAACCCAGCTCGCTGCAAAGCAAGCAGCGCAGCAGCAGCAGCGGGGCCGCTGCCTCCGCGGGGCTAGGGGATTACGTCCACAAAAACTCTGCCAGGAGAGAGGCCCGTGCCAGGGAGCTCCCCTCCTGTCTGGCCAAGGGTGCTGGCTCCGCCGCACCAAGCACCAAAATGATTCTGAAGAAAGACGCGGGCGAAATTCTACATCCCTGAACAAAAAGGGGACCCATTCCTGAAGGGAGGGCAAGGGTCGCGGGGTCCTTAGTAGTGAAAAGTAGAAGTGGAGGGGGATACAGAAAGGATGGCAAACGAGAGAGGAAGCGATGGGGACAAAAAGGAAGAGATGAGGACCCCTCTTACTGTAAAAAAAAAAAAAGGCTGGAAGACGCGAAACCGAGCAAATGGGTCCCCATTTGAAGAATGACTTGGCAGGCCTTTCCGCACCCCCAAACAACCTCCAACCTAATGAGGGGGGGGAGCTGAGTTTGGGGCTGCATAAACCAAAGAGGAATGGGACGAAATAAAAGAGGGAGGGAAGCTTGTGAGCAAAGTGGACAAACACGCAAAAGAGAAAGTTGGAAGTGGGAACTGGAGGAAAGGAGCAGCTAGGAAAGGGGCGGCTGAGGAAGGGGCTTAGAAATGGGGTACTGAAAGGCGACGGGGGACCGCTCAGAGTGAGGGCATCTTAGGAATGCCGGGGGAGATGAAGGGTGGAGGGTGGAAAGGCGACGAACAGGCCCGGGAGGGGGAAACGGGGCTCTGAGCGGGGCCCCAGGAGGGAGGGCAGATTCGGAGAGAGCCGAAGGGGGGGCCAAGAGGACCGCGGGAGGGGCTGGCAGTTGGGAGGAAGGGAGGGGGCGCTGCGGGTGAAGAGGCGATGTGGACGCCGGCCAAAGCTCGGGAGAAGACGGAGGCGAACGGGAGAAGGGGCGAACGGGAGAAGAGGACGGAGCGGGCGATGGGATGCAGGAAGGAAGGAGGTAAGGGGGAGGGGAGGCACGAGAGGATGTGGGATGCGGAGCCGGCTCCGGGGTAGGAAGGGGCCGGCCGGGGCGGACGGCTCGGTCACCTCAGGCTGCGGCCTCCCTCCCCGCGGGGCGGCGCTGCCGACGGACAGACGGGCTCCGCTACTCCCCGGCTCTCTCGCCTGCCCTCCCGTTCTCCTCGGGCGGCGGCGGCGGGGGCCGGGACGGCGCGGCTCACAGCGGCGGCTCCTCCGCGCCGGGCCTGGGATGCTGCGTCTTGGGAGGCGGCGGCAGCGGCGGCGGCAGCGGCCCGACCCGTGCGGTCACCATCGTCCGCGGCGGCAGGCGCTCGCAGGCCGAGCTCCTCAGCAGCCGGCGGCGGCCATGGCCTCCTCCGTTCACTCCTCCCGCCCCCGGCGCTCTGCGGCGGCAGTGGCCGGGCTCCCGCGCTCTGCGCCTGCGCGCGGCGCTGCCAGCGCGGCGCGCCCCTCCCCCGCACGGGCGCGCGCGCGCGCGCACACGCCCTCACTCACAATCCCGCCGGCCGGGTGTTTCCCCCGCCTCCTCCGGTACGTGGGCGGGAGATACACGCCTCCCGCAGCTCACACAGCCGGGCTCCCGCAGCTCACACAGCCCGGCTCCCGCCCCTATGGAGACACGTACCACGCCGACACCTGCACGCGCACTGTGACACGCGCCATTCTGACACACGTGTGCTCTCACACTCCCCAGACACCAGGAGCCACAAGCGCTCACACCCACACTTAGACCTGCCAGGACCACGTGGGAGAATTGGAAGGGATGATCCTCACCCGATGCGATCACAGTACCAATGATGCCAGAATTTTTTTTAACTCCCTTACCGACTGGTCTAGACTGTCAACTCCCTGGCGTCAGAGACCACATCTGTGATGGCTCAGCAGTGCCTAGCACAGAATAAGCGCTCAATAAACTTCTGTTGAATAAGTGAGTGGCTGTATGAATAAATGAATTGGAACTATTCACTGAGTATCTTTAAAAATTCCAACCCCTTGGTTTAAAGAATTTGTTCACAAAATTTTACTGTAGTATGAGCTTAAATGGTATGTGTGTTTGCCTTGTTTTTTAGGTTAAAAACAGATTAGTGTACACATCCCCTTCTCAAGGTTAGGAAATCCATTTGTTCTGTCCAAGTCACTAGCACTGACCAGCATTCCTACCGTAATTTAAATGTCAACACACCTTATGGGGCAGGAACTGTTCCCCACTCACAATACAAAGCCTGAAACACACTGTGCACAGAATGAATCAAGGATGTTGCTGGTTTTCTGGGCTTTGGCAGGACTCCTTATTCCCCAGCTTTTCTACTTCACCACGACCCTCCACAAATCTCCTCACCCTCGGCCTCTTGCCCACCCCCCACCACACCCCCACCCCCGTCAAAACAAAAAACAAAAAACCCTACACTGTTCCTTGCTTTGCCTTTGGTTAGTTCCTAGAGAGCCAGTTGCTACTAGATACCAGTCTGGCCTTTGAGGTTGGCAATGCCTACATAGAAGATACACACCCAGTAGTGGATAAAATGTTGCCACTTGATTGGATCATCTTGAAATTGTAAAGCCTCACCTTCTGCGTGTTAGAAGAGAAATTAACGTCCTTCAATCTAGATTTGTGTTGGGGGCCCTCCTTGGAAATTCAAGCCTCTGGCCTCTGTACTCTAAATGGTAAATCCCCAATTCTGAGCAACCTTTGTATCTGGCTAAAATTGTAAATGCAGGCTCTACATTTAGAAGATGTAATTCCTGGAGGCATCAATCAATCAAATTCAGAGTAACTTCCCTTCCACCAGTTTGATATCTCTATAGAAATCAAGTTTTTAAAATTTCTGGGAATTGTGTTCATAACTCTTTATAGTCACCTTTCATCCTGGTGCCTTAGGCCACTTAAGAGTAATCATTAAGCCTGCTACATGGCAAGAAGGCAGTTTTATGAGTCTCCTTACATAGCCTGGTAAATGAGAAATTATAGAGGCTTCATGACTAATAACTGGAATAGAAAACTGCCCAAGATAGCAAGGCCTTTCCTTTCATTTCCTCCCTGTTTCAACAATTTTACTACTGATTCAGTCAAGAAAACATAAGGTCAGAAACAAGAGTACAATAAAGTCAAAACCTACATAAACAGATTCTCACTGGATTTATTTATTCTTCTAGGGTGAATTACAGAATCTTGAAAGTGTTATTTTAGCACTGTTACTGGATTTGTGTGTTTTGTTTAAATGGAGGAGAAGCCTACCTCAGCTCTCACGTTTCCTTTTTTAAAGGGAAAAAAAAAAGGGTTCAAAGCCCTATAACCCTCACTCTAAGTTCTCTTGACTTGTAAACACAGGAATAAGCCACATATCTTTTTCACATTTTATTTTTACAGCAGCTGCCTGTAAAAGCTAGAGTTCAAAACAGGCAAAGAAAATTACTCCAGTAATTAAAGGGTTACTGCTATTATATTGCTGTTAATCCAGTTTCGGGAAAACTCCACATAGCCAGAAACAGGTAACCAAATCAAACTAAAGAGAAAAGCCCAGGGAAAAAGAACGAGGGGTGGGGTATTAGAAAGGACTACTCAAATAAAAGAGCAATCACAGTGCAGAGTAAGTACTTTCTAGAGGCACCCAAACCCACAGAAATCAGGAAGAGTCAGGAGAAAAACATGGTAAGCACCTGGAACCAAGCTTAAGGAAATACCCAAATGCCACAGCTTGGTCATAAAAGGAACTAGCTTCATGTGCTAGAAGGAAAGAAGTGGAGTGTTTATAACTATGGAATGGCAGACCATTCCAGATTCTAAAGGTTATCTTACTGTTTACTAACTGTATTCAACATTGAGGAGGAAATCAGCTCAAAGTTTGGAAGACTGCGTATTTGCTACAGTTTAAGCCATTCCAAAAGGCGAGTCTCTGAATTCCTTATAGAACCAACTCTTGCTAATAATCACATAGAAATAGTCCTTTGTTTCAAACCTGCAGATAACTGGTGGCCAGTTATGCCCTGCCTTTTAGATCCAGAGATAAAATCTCATACACCAGACTTCACATAATGGGGCCCAAATCCAAAGAGCTTGGATAGCCAACATTGAAAATATGGGGGGAGAAAGGAGAATTTCCATGAATTCATTTATTCATTCACTTTATTCATTCCTAATATTTTCTCGGCATTTTGAGGGTTTTCTCTATCCAATTCAAAAAGAGTTAACTCTGTAGAATAGAAGAGTCTTAATGATACATAAAAATCTCATGCAACCTGGCACCTCCATGGTCTGATTTTGAAAGCCAATTCTAAGAGAAAAACTATAGTGTTCTTAGGCAACATGGTTTAGTAAAGGGTAGAGTCACTTTTTTTGAGATACAATTGAGATATAATTCACATATAATACATTGCACCTATTTTAAATTGTAAAATTCAGTGGGTTTTATTTTAGTATATTTACAGAATTGTGCAGCCATCACCGCCACAAATTTGAGAACATTTTCATCACCATCTCCCTTCTAAAACAATCCCTGTATCCATTAGCAGTCACTCTCCCTTCCCCCCAGCCTTAGGGCAACCACTAATCTTTCTGTCTACAGATTTGCCTATTCTAGACATTTTATATAAATGAAGTAATACAAAATGTGGTCTTTCATGTCTGGCTTATTTCACTTAGCATAATGTTTTCAAGGTCCATCCCTGTTGTAGCATGTACAGGTACTTCATTTCTTTTTATTGCCAAATAAAATTGTACTGTATGAATATACCACATTCCGTCTACCCGTTCATCAGTTGATGGACATTTGGGTTGTTTCCACTTTTTGAGTCATGAATAGTGCTGCTATGAACAATCACATACTACAGGCTTTTGTATGAACACATCTTCATTTGTCTTGGGTATACACTTAGGAGTAGAATTAAATTGCTGGATTATATGGTAACTCAGTGTTTAACTTTTTGAGGAACTGCCAGACGTTTTTCAAAGTGGCTGCTGCATTTTACATTCCCACCAGCAGTGTACGTGGAGAGCTTTACCCTTAGATTCAGATGCCCCCTGCTTGTTAGATGTGGGACCCTGTGCCAAGTATACAAATGCCTCCATTTGTCATCTGTAAGCAGGGATAATGATAGTATCTACTTCACAGGATTATAATGAAAAGCAAATGAAACAATGTATGCTAATATTCCTGGTACAAAATAAGCCTTCAATAAATGTTATTATTTCCAGGCCCTCTGTCTTTGGTATTTGGTTGGCAACATTTATTCTGTAATGAAGTGAGATAGAGATAAAATTTTAACTCCCTGTTAACAATGAGATGCATACACATAGTTGGTGCTGAATATTTTTCATGGATAATTGGAAAAGCAATAGAACTTGTATATTGTTTTAATATCAAAATAAATTTATCTTTTTCTACCTCTTGTGGAACTAATACCTAGACTGCAGGAGGAAAAACATAGAAACATGTCAACTTTTTGTTTGGTTGAGATTTTTTAGATTGTCCCTCAAGTATGTTTTTATTTCCCCAACTTTTTATTTTGCAGAGTTTCAAATATACAGAAGAATTAAAAGGATATTATAATCATCACTCATATACCCACCATCTAGATTCAACAATTGTTAAAGTTTTGAATATTTGCTTTACCTATATGTGTGTGTCTTTTGTTAAGCTATTTGAGAGGAAGCTGCAGACATCAACACATTGCACCTGTAAATGCTCTAGCCTGCCTCTTCTAAAAATAAGAGCTTTTTCCAGTATTACCAAATGCCATTACCACACTTAAAGAAAATGAAGTATAATTCCCTAAACTTTTACTATCCAGCTAATATTCAGTTTTTCCAAGTTCTCCCTGAAATATCTCTTACAGATATCTTTTTTTCTAACCAAGATCCAATTAAGTTTCACTCATTGCCTTATTGTTATGTCTTACAAGCCAGCTTTGCTTTAGTCAGTCTGAGCGACTGTTTCAAATCTCTAACATCAGCAGAGAAAAGAAATGTTTTGTTGCTGTTTTCAGATTTAAGCTCAGCTGGTGTACCTCTACCCTACCCAGCCACTTTCTTTGCCTTGATTCTAAGTAAGCCTGAGATGGTTAGTAGTATAAAAGTGTGTTGCTTTTCAAGCATGATGATATCCAACTAAACAGAATGGATGTTGATTGTCATAGACATTAATTATTTTGCCTCCTCACTATCTATTTTTCTCTCTCTTTTTTAAAATACTACCTTGAATGTTCTAGTCATGTAGTCTATTGGTTATTGGCCATGGGTGGATCAATCGGTTTATCCTATCTCCCATAGTGATTAGTCCAGGGAAGGACCCATGACCCAAGTCAAGCCAATCAGGGAAGACACAATAGGGCTTTCCACTGAACTATTGAGAGAGTAAAGTTTCTCTTTCCTGTTAGACCTAAAGAGAGAATCCTGTAATTTCATGGACTACAGGCAGCTATCCTGGATCCAAAAGGGAAGAGCCAATCTGAAAATTTGCCAAAGGAAGTAAAAGAACCCAAGACATAAAAAGAAACTAGGACCTGGTCACAGTGTATAAGCCCTGATCTAAGCCTCATCTGAAGCCAGCATGTCCACCCCCTATTATTTAATCATATTAGCCAATAAATTATCTTTTTGGTTTAAACCAGCTTGGGTCGTGTTTTCTGTTATCTGCAGAGTCCCAACGCCTTGGGACTTTCCTGGTGGCACAGGGGTTAGGAATCCGCCTGCCAATGCAGGGGACATGGGTTCAATCCCTGGTCTGGGAAGATCCCATATGCGGCAGAGCAACTAAACCTGAGCACCACAACTACTGAGCCTGAGCTCTAGAGCCCGCAAGCCACAACTACTGAGCCCATGCACCGCAACTACTGAAGCCCACGCATCTAGAGCCTGCACAAGAGAAGCCACCGCAAAGAGAAGCCCACACGCTGCAATGAAGAGTAGCACCTGCTTGCCACAACTAGAGAAAGCCCACATGTAGCAACGAAGACCCAACACAGCCAAAAAATAAATTAAAAAATTAAGAAAGAGTCCCAAGGCCTTCAATGCTTTTAATTTGCTAGTCAGTATAATATGCTGTTGTGAAGATAAGGAAGTAACTATAAAAAATGATAAGTACAAAGAAACACACTTGTACAACTGAACAAGTTATCGTGAAACACAATCATTTAACTACTATCCAGAAATAGAAGCTTGCTAATACCCAGAAGTCTCCCACATACTCCTTCCTATTCACAACTGTCTCACTAACCACAAAGGTAACCATTTTTCTGATTTAATATAGTGACTTCCCTTTCTTTGTTTGACCACCTAAATATGAATCCCTAAATACTGTAGTTTCCTTTGCCCGTTGTTAAATTTTATATAAATGAAATCATAACTGTACTTTTGTGACAAGCTTTTTCTGCTTAACATTGTGTTTGAGATTCAATGATATTCTTGTATGAAACTGCAGTTCATTCATTTTCATTTCAGTATCAAATTCTGTCTTATGCCTGTAACACTATTATTTATTCATTCTGCTATTTATAAACATTAGGGTTCATGAAGACCCAAATTCCAGTGTGAGGCCACTATGAATTATGCTGCTATCAACACCTGCACTTGTCTCCTGGTGCACGTGCACACATTTCTCTTGAAGAGAACTGCTGGCCCAAGGGTCTACAGGTATTCAACTTTCTTGGGTAACTCCAAACTGTCTTCCAAGATGTTTGCACCAATTTACACTCTTAACAGCAATCTGTCAGAGTTCCCATTACTCTATATTCTAGTCTGCAACTAAAATTGTCAGTTCTGTTAATTTCAGCCATTCTACTGGAATTTTTAACTTGCATTTCCCTAATTGCTGATGGGGTCAAGTATGTTTTCATATATCAGGTGGCCTTTTGTACTTCCTCTTTTGTGAATTGCTCAAGTCTGTTACCCAATTTTCTCCTGGGTTATTTATCTTTTGCTTTTGGTTTTGTAATCCTTTGTATATTCTGAATGCAAACCTCTTGTTAATTATATATGCTGCAAAAAACTTCTTTTGTTCTGTAGTTTCTCTTTTCATGCTGTTTTTTTTTTTTTTTTTTTTGGTGAACATAACTTCTTAATTTAAATTTAATATTTTTATGTTTAGTGCTTGTTTTAAGCCTGTTTTCCTCCTGCTCCATAGTGCTTTCCCTCTACATATCTGAGGAGATCTGTTTCTGAACTTTCTATTCCAAACCACTGATTTGTTTGTCTATGCTTGTGCCAATACCAACAGTTTCAATTACTCTGGCTAAATAAGAAGTCTTTACATGTGGTAGAGCAAGTCTTCCCACCTGGTTTTCTTTCTTCCTTTTTGTTTTCTTCAAAAGGATCTTGGTTCTTGGCATTTTATCAATTTTGGAATTTTGGCTTGCTGAGTTTTCCAAGACCCCATTGAGATTTTTAGTTTTCGACATAGAGGTCTTGCATATCTTTCATTACATAAATTCCTAAGATATTTGAGGATTTTTATGCTATTGCTAATGGTAATTTAAATTGTACTTTGTTAGGCTTTGAGGATATAACACTACGTCTCACGAGTCCATGTCTTCCTGAACTTCGTCTCATGGGGTTATGGGCAAACACAGAAATGGTTTTAATACGAAGTGGACTGGATTGGTTATGACAGAGGTAGACAAAGGTTACCATGGAAATATAAATAGAAGAGATTAGCCCATTCTGTGGGGTCATGGGGTGGGAGGAAGGTAGAGACATTCTAAGTGTTGAAAATAGACAAGGGTCAGTTAGGTGAGTCAAGAGTAAGGCAAATAGAGGGGAGGAGAGCACACACTTCACATGCACATTTCAGAATGGTAAGATGGAACACTCCCTACCTCAGTGACAAATGAGGTGCCAAAACAACAGATTCAGAGACTAGCATGTATGAGGCAAACTACCCTGTGGCCATAATTTATAAAGGAATGTGAATAAACTAGTTCCAAGACTCCTGGACCCCTTTAGCTAGATAAGGTTATCAAATGGTGTACAAGAGTGAGCAGAGAGAGGATTTGGGAAAGGTTTCTTTGGAAGGAGCTGCTGCTGTCAGTATTACTGAGCAAAGGCGGTTTCACGGCACTGGCGGTTGGGGGTGTTGGGGAGAATGCTACCTCCTGCTCTAGTCTAGTGATGGTGTGATCTTCCAAGGGACCATTCACAGAGACTGAAATGTGTCCCCTGCATAGGGCTGGTGTTTGATGCCCACCTGTGAGAGCAAAAGCTCCCTATGGCTACAGAAAAGAAGTGGCTGCCTTGGAATGGATGAACATTGCTAGTGTTTGTTAGAGCAAACAAGAGGGGCATGTGTATTTCCCAGGGGCCAGATATGTGCCACATGAGAAACAGGGCTGGTCCTGGTTGTCCAGGGCCCTATATAATAGAACTGAATAGAAAGAAAGAGGGACATGGCAGTGAGAAGCTGGAGATAAAAATCCTATTCTTAGGATCACATATGATCACCTAGAACAAAGATGCATCCAACCAGGTCATTGATACTAGAGTTAAGAATCCTCAAACAACCCCTGGAGGTCCACCAGCTTCTTACCATAGTTGATCAGAAATAAAAAGCCAGCTGGCTTTTTACAGAAATAGACCTACAGACATAGAAAACAAACTTATGGTTGCCAAAGGGGAAGGGTGGGGGAGGGATAAACTAGGAAGATGGGATTAACATATCTATACTACTATATTTAAAATAGTAACCAACAAGGACCTACTGTATAGCACAGGGAACTATACTCAACATTTTCTAATAACCTATAAGGGAAAAGAATCTGAAAAAGAATATATATATGTGTGTGTGTGTACATAAATGTGTATATATATGTATATAATTGAATCATTATGCTGTACACCTGAAACTTACACGACATTGTAAATCAACTATACTTCAATGAAAAAACAAAACAAAACAAAACAAGCCAACTAGCTTCCACTGCTTGAAGTAGCAGTAGCAGTAGGGTGCTGATTGTTCAGATTCTACAAAAGAACTAGTAACCAGTGTGGAAGCAGCCTGTGCACTCTGCAACCAGGGCCCTATTCTAGTCACTGTGTAGAGTAGTTTCCCAGAGCGATTAGAGAATCAGTGATATTGTGGGTCCTCTTCTATCAATTATATCACTTTCTGCTTTATATCTATATATCCTTTTTGATAAACTGCTATTAAAAGAATGAAAAGTAAATTTAAAAAGGATGTGCACCAGGAACTAGGAAAGAAAGATTCAAATTTAGCCACCTGCCAGATCCAGAGAAACTGAAGACTGTTAACAAGCAAGAACTGCCTATCCTGACCTGTCCTGCTTCAGGTGGCTTCCACCCAGGTGGGGTCTAATGCAGCTGCTAGTGCACAGGGAGGAAGTGAGTGGGGAGAGAGCAAAGTTGACCGCAGGCTTTCACACATGGAGAGAATTCTCACTTTTTGAACAGAGATGGAGGCATTTAACTGTCTCTTAACTAGACACATTCTAATTACAAATCAAGACTGTTATTTGTGACTTAAAATGAGTAGCACCACCCATTAATTAAGATGTCTTGGGATCTGCCCAAGTTTGCATTGGAAGGCAGGGCAAAATTACCTCTTCTGAATAAAAATGCTAAGAGCTAGTGGGTGACAAAATTGGGTTGTGTGTTGACTACATCACGAATATTGCTAGGTACCCCAGAGTGTGAAGTACATGCAAGAAATGACAAGCATACAATTATGACAGGATCTCAGATTTACAGAGGGAAAGTGGGGAGAGATGAGGTAAGCTGGGGTCTGTTCAGGAGTTGAGGATAGACTTTCCAGGCCATGCTAAGGAGTGTGGACTTTAACAGGAAATGGAGCACCACTGATGGGGTTGTGCAGGAAGAGTAGTTTGTATTGGGCATTCACTCTGCTCCAAGTTCTGTACTAGATGGTTTACATGAATTATCACACTTTATCTCACAAAAACCCTAGGAAGTAGATAGGATAATTATCTCCATCCTTAAAATGAGGGAACTGAGGTGGAGAAAGGTCAAGTAACTTGCCTGATGTCACACAACTGACTAGTCAAGAGCAGAGCTCAGATTCAATGCTGACGCATCTGGGTTGGTTGTCTTGTATCCCTGACCACAATGTACCCTGTCCTCTGTCGGACTGACTGTACCAGAGAGGTAACAGGTTTGTTCATAGAGCCACATCTGAGAGTCTAGAACTCAAACTCCACTGGTCTCCCTTCGGTAATGAATACATTGCTACAAATTTTCCCTAAACTACCTATATAAACAGGAAGGAGAATAGCACTTCAGGAATATTCCCTGTGAGCACTCTTTGATGTCTGTACAAGATTGTACAAAATGACAGTTTATTGTATGTCAATTGTATTTCAATAAAAGTTCTTAAAAAAAAAGACTGCACAAAATGAGAAAGTTTGCTTTGTGTCATAGACTTCAGAGTACAGTGTGGAAAATTGCCTTTTCTTAAATATTTAAATAGTAAATAGAGATGGTGGCTAAGAGAGTGGAGTTGGGAGTTATTCTATCTGGGTTCACAGCCTAGTTCTGCCGCTTCCTAGCTGTGTGAGTTTGAGCAAGTTACTCAACCTTCCTGTGCCTAACTTCCCATGTAATAACACCTAACTCATAGATTATATTTTATACACACACACACTATACATATATTGCTTAGAACAATGCCTGCCACAAGAAAAGCAGCATCAACTATTGTTATTATTATTGTTGTTTTTATTTTGGCTAATCATGCTTATAACTTCATTATTTGAAGATATTAAAGATACTAAATGTCAGTCAATATTTATTAAGCACAATGACAGTATCTGTTAGATGCTAAGTAGGATATAAATGAATCAGAACACAATTCCTGCAGATGTTAAGTATGATATAAATGAAACAGATAATTCCTGCCTTCAAGCCTCTTATTGATGTTAGATGGATGGACTATTTATACTGCCTTTTTTTAAAGCTGCTTTGTGTGTATTTTCCCCTTTGCTTGATTATAAACTCTTTCATGGTATAAACCAATGTTTATTTTTCTTTGAATCTCTCACCTTCTCTCCCTTCCATTTCTGATACTGTATATAGTTAAGTCTTTTAAAATTTGGTTGAGTGAACCTGAAGCAAGTGAGGAACAAATGTACAGGATAACACACTGTTGCGACAGTACGAATGGAATGTCTCCATGCTTAGTCACGCTCCCCCATTCACTGGTAACCTTACACCTGGCTCACTGAGTTCCTCTCTGTCTCTGCTTGTGTCCTCATTCTTGGTGACTTCAACAACCACACAGATAATCCATGTGTTTTTTATTTTTTTTAATTATTGAGGTGAAATTTACATATGATAAAATCAACCATTTTAAAGTGAAAAATTCAGTGACATTTAGTACGTTCACGATGTTGTACAACTACCACCTCTACCTAGTTTCCCAAAAGGAAACCCCCGTACTTACTAAGCAATTGTTTCCCATTCTCCCCTTCCCGATCTCCTAGTTTAACTCTCCCACTTAAATGATCTTTTCCTCCAACCCACCTACGCCCATAGTTATCTCTCAAACTGTCTTTAAGATCAACTATCAAAACCTCTATTACGAGCATTTTTCTCTCTGATCACTCCTACAAACATTCTGATTCTGTTTTTTATAGTGCTACACTCCTGTTCTTCTCAATATCAAGCTTCCAATCCACTGAGCCTACCAACTCTTTACATACCCCTCTTAGGTCTTTACAACACTCTTTACCCACCATAGATTCTATAGTCTACCATTTAAAGTTCTTGCTTATAAATATTCTTAACTTTCTTTCCCCTCTATCTGCTCTGCACCTGCGAGACTGATGTTGCTGGATAAACCACAGAATTGACCACCAATCTCAAAGCTTAGCCCTCAGCACTGCTCTACAAACCCACTGCATTGTCCTGATAAGTTTGTTCTCCATTCCCCAGAGTGGCTCACTCTACTTTCTATTCAGATCTCCAACACCACCAGCCCTCTCTCTCCTCCACTCACTTTTAACTGAGTGAGTAGCTGAGAAGATAGAAGTAAATCTATCAAATTCTTCATCCTTCTACCGGGAATCTACCAGCTTTATAATGATATTCTGGACCTTCCTTCTTGTACAGTGGGAGAAAGTTCTCTGCATCTATCAAAGACCAGATCCTTCACCAGTGATCTGAATCTCAGCCTCTCTGGCTTTCTCAAGGACTTAAAACCTGCAGTAATTCCCTTTCTCCTCTGTACCACCAACTTTTCTCCCTACTGGATGATTGCCGCTAGCATATAAACATACTTAGGATGGCAATCTTTAAAAAAACCTTCCCCTGACTTCATGCCGCACTACCATCATCCCCACTGCAAACATGTTCTGCAAAGCTGTCTACAGCCACTGTCTCAACTTCCTGACTCCCCATTCTCCCCTCAATCAGCTCTGGTTAGAATTCCATCCCAAATATTCAGCTGAAACTGTTCCCAGCAAGGTCATCAAAGACTTCCTCATTGTCATATCCAATGCTCCCTAGTCAGTCCTCACCTTATTCCACCTCTCAGCAGCGTCCCACGGGTCCATCAATCCTCCTTTGTAAGACACTTCCATTTCTTGATTTCTGCATTGAATTCCCAGGGCTGCTGTAACAAATTACCACCAATTGGGTGGCTTAAAACAACAGAAATTTATTTTCTAACAGTTTGGGGGGCTAAGAGTCCAAAAATCAAGGTATTGAAAGGGCCATGCTCCCTCTGAAGGCTCTAGGGAAGACTCACGACTTGCCTCTTCCTAGCTTCTGGAAGCCCCCAGAAATCCTTGCTGTTCCTTGGCTTACAGATGATGTATCCATCATCACATGGCCTTCATATAGGATATCAGTCTTTAAATCCAGGGCACACCATAATCCAGTAAAGACTTCATCTGAACTTAACTACTTATATGTGCAAAACCTTTCATTCCAAATGTGGTCACATTCTGAGATTCCAGGTAGACGGGAATTCTGCCGGGGACACACACACACACACACACACACACACACACACACTATTCAACCCAGTACTTCTTCACTGACTGCACACTCTGCTGGCTTTCCTGCTACTTCCTGGCTGGCTCCTTCTCACTTTTCTTTGGTACCTACTTTGTTTTCCCTGACTCTGCTCTAAATGTTGCAACCACCTGAGACTTGGCCCAGGTCCTCTCGCCTTCTCTAAATGCACTCTCCCCTGATGGAATACCATCTAATACCATGATTTTGAAATTCCACTGTTGACTCCAGCCCTCACCTATACGCAAATCCCAGCCACATAATGGGTAATATTAGTTAATGCTTACTGAATACTTACCATATGCCAGGTCCTATAGTAAGTGCTTTACATGTATTAACTTATTCAATTCTTACAACAAACTATGGGTTGAGCATTCTTTTTATCCCTAATTCATAGACGAAGAAACTGAAGCACAAAGAGGTTAAGTAAATTGCTCAAGCCCACATAGCAAGAAGGAGCCAGGATTTGAAACTGGGTAAATTGGGTCCAAAGTCTCCTCTCTTGACCACTATATACTCTGGCTTTCTACTGGGCTCCAGGTTCATATATTCAACTACACACTTGACATCTGCACCTAGATGTCCAATAGATATCTTGGACATTAACTAAGTAAAATGCCCCTTAATCTTAAACAACCACCTTAGTCTTTCCTTCCTTTTTTTCCTCATCTTAGTATATGGTACCACCAATATCCAGTTGCTCAAATTAAAAAATGCAGAAATCAAATTTGATTCTGTCTTTCCCCATCCATCCTTGCCTCCATTCTCACCCCCAACAAATCCATCAGTGAACCAGTAAATCAATAAGTAAATTCCCAATCTGTCCACTTCTCTCCGTTTTCACTACCATCGTAGTTCACACTGAGTTATTACCATCTCTTGACTTACTGCAATTACCTTCTACTTGGTTTCTGCTTTCACTTTTTCAGTCCCTCTGTAATCCAGCAGCTAAATGAGTTTTTTGAAACATAAATCAGAAGGACACACTCAAGTTTCAAAGCCTCTAAAGTACCTGCTTACATTTAGAATAAATTGCACACTCTTGTTCTTAGTCTACAAGTCCCTGCTTGATTTGGCCCTGCTCACCTCTCTGCCCTCACTCCAACACTCTCCTTTTGCTCACATAGCTCCAGGCATGGCCTCACCCCTGCTTTTCCAGAACACCCTAATCTTGTGCCTGTACCGGGTACTTTGTACCTGTTTATCTTCAAGCTGGAAATGCTGTCATAAATGCTCTACCCTCACATCTTCTCCCCATCATGCAGGTGTCAGCTCAGAGTTCTTTTCTGAACCCTTATTGAATGTTGCTCCCCAGTCACTTTCTATCACGCTCCCCTATATTTGTGCTTTAATAGCATTTATCACTATTTGAAAATACCTTATTTATATATTTTTTATTTGAACAGAGACCTTCTCTGTCTTAATTACAGTTATATCCTCAATGCCTAGAGTGGTATCCAGTACATAGCAACGGCTGTATATATTTTTAAATGGATGAATGAATGAAAATGAGTGAATATACAAGTAAGTCAATCTTGGAAGGCTGTTTGGAAGTCAGTTTTAAGACACAGTCTGAAAGCAGAGAAGGTGATAAATTATTAGAGAGGAGAAAGGACATTTTTAGAAAAGAAGATATTCAAAGAAGTAATCCAGTCTTGAATAAGCGACAAACAGAGGCTAGTAACTATACTACCTCAGGTGATGTGGAAAGTTCGTCAATATCTGATTAAAATTAATTTATCAGAGCAGGGAGTCATCATTTGGTTAAACATACTGAATGTCAACTTAAGGAGTTTAAATTCATTTATACCTTCCACAGATATTTATCGAGTTTCTGCTTGGTGCTAGGTACCGTCTAGGTGCTTTTTATACAATAATGAGCAAGAAAAATATAATCTCTGCCCTCATGGTTTTACAATCTAGTGGAAGATTGACATCAAATAATAATATTCCATAAACATTTGCAATTGCCAAACAAACCACCAAAGTGTGTACTGGGTTGATATTTTGGTAACAGTAATCAATATGGTTTCTGTTTCCAGTATTTTCCATTCCCCTTTGGTGCTCACTCATTCACTCAGTTTAGTATTCTGTATGTAATGACTCAGAAAAGGTATGACACAGCAGAACCCATATATAACTAACAGGAATCTTGTCCCAGCTCTTGACTTTAAAATCCCAGTCTTCAGGAGGCACAGAATATAACTCTGGCATGAATAGTGATTTTGGAAAATACTTGGTGAGTCAGAGCAAATCTTCCTGGCCCAAAGACTAGCACATTTCCAGGTTGATGAAGAGGAGAGTCAGAAGGCAAATGATTAGAGCTTAGGTGCTGCAGGATCTCTGGGAAAAGGAGACTCTATCCTAGCTCATTGCCAGGCCATTATCCAGTGAACGACAGAAATCCAAGGTAGGTTTGTGGTGCATGAAAGCAGAAGAGAATGGTGCTTCCCTTCTCACATGGAGCCCAGCAAGCTGACCAACCTCGGAGCAGAAATGGCTTTGTGATAGGTCTAAGCACTTGACCTCTGAAGCCTCACAGAGTCACCAGTACATCTCTTTGGTGCAGAAAAGCAAAGTGATCCAAGGGCATAGAGGAGTAAAACTCAAAAAAAAAAAAAAAAAAAAAAAGCTTAGTATTGTTTTGTTGACAGCAAGTCTGTCATTTTCTAACAACAACCAATTCTCTAATTCTCTGATACCAACAAGGTGTCCAACAATTCAATTCAATTCTGATCCTAACTACATGGAACTAGTGCCAACAAACAAGTTAAGGGAGTTTGTGGCTCAGTCCAACAAAAAATGCCCCTACTTCACATGCCAGCCACAAATGGGATCCCCAAGCTACTGGCACCTGTCCAGCTGACTACACATTTGGGAGTTCCCACGATTCCCCCTCCCCCAGGTTCAATAATTCACTAGAACAACTCATAGAACTCAGGAAAGTGCTATACCTACCATTACAGTTTTATTATAAAGGCAGAACTCAGAAACAGCCAAATAGAACAGATGCATAAGGCAAGGGGTGTAGGAGGGGGCGTACATAGAGAGCTGCTATGTCCTTCTTGGGTGCTCCATTCTCCCAACATGTTGATGTGTTTGTTCACCAACCTGGAAGATTCCCAAACCTTGTTGTTCTAAAGATTTTATTAAAGCTTCATTACATAGGGCATGACTGATAAAAGAGCTGGCCATTGGTGACTGAACTCAGTCTATAGCCTCTCTCCCTCCTCAAGGCTGGAGGTATGGTTGAAAGTTCCAACCTTCTAATCATGTGGTTTGTTCCGCTAGTGACCAGCCCCCACCCTGAAGCTATTTAGAAGCCAAGAATCACCTCATGAGCATAAATTCAGGTATGATGGAAAGGGGCTTGTTATAAATAACAAAAATTCCTATCAGAAATTCCCAGGGTTTTAAGAGTTCTCTGCCAGGAACTAGGAACAAAAACCAAATATATATATATATTTTTTATTATAATACACAAAGAGAATTTGCCATAGCTTAGCATGGTGCAAGAGCAGCAGAATGGATTGCCCCATGCCTAAGGGATAAATGGAAGAAGCCAGGCAGAGCTGTACCTGGAGGGTCCCATAGGTGGGAGTCAAAGGTGACAGGAGAGGCCAGTGTAGGCTGTTACTGAGAAACTGAGGAGAAACAGGACTTCGAAACAGACATCAACTTGAATGGATAACAATCAAGGACCACATTCCCCCTCTCCTAATGTCGTGGCACTAAGTAAGTCCTTGGGACCCCAGGAAGAAAAGGAGGGTGAGTACTGATTCTAATGTTGTTTTTAATTTCTGTATGAATGGAGGCTCACATTATTATTTAAGGTGAGTTATATTTTTAAAAAGTAAGTTTTTGCAGAACTGAGTTTATAGATTGAGATCCATCTCTGTCATTAAACAGAGCTGTAGAAACTATGAGATAGATGAAAATCCAATTGGATGCTATTTAAATATCAATAAAAGATGAGCTGGACCAGCTAGGAAGAATAAGCTAATTTAGAAATAATTTAAATTAGAAGATAATTTAAGAGATTAAATAAATCCATTTATAAAGTAAAAGAACCTAAGTGAGGGACTATAGACTCAAATTTGACTAGAATTAGGGAACTGGCTATGGAATCCCTATTACAATGAATAAACAGGCCTCAGTATGTTGGGAGAACACAAAAACCTAAGTCTCAGCCAAATCATCGGTCAATTTGTATCGTCATTGCCATCCTGCCTAAAAGATAACCCTAAATTGTTTGGTTTACTGCAACTGTCTGCTTCATCTGTCCATTTTTTTTTAAAGAACTTTTATTGAGATACTGTTAACATACAATAAACTGCATATATTTAGAGTGTACTATTTGGTATCCCAATCTCCCAATTCATTCCCCCCCAACCCTCCCGACTTTCCCCACTTGATGTCCATATGTTTGTTCTCTACATCTGTGTCTCTATTTCGGCCTTGCAGACTGGTTGATTTGTACCATATTTCTATATTCCACATATATGTGTTAATATACGATATCTGTTTTTCTCTTTATGACTCACTTCACTCTGTATGACAGTCTCTAGGTCCATCCATGTCTCTAAAAATGTCCCAATTTCATTGCTTTTTACAGCTGAGTAATATTCCATTGTATATATGTACCACATTTTTTTATCCATTCATCTGTTGATGGACATTTAGGTTGCTCCCATGTCCTGGCTATTGTAAATAGTGCTGCAATGAACATTGGAGTGCATGTGTCTTTTTGAATTATGGTGTTCTCTGGGTATATGCCCAGTAGTCGGATTGCTGGGTCATATGGTAGTTCTATTTTTAGTTTTGCAAGGAACCTCCATACTGTTCTCCATAGTGACAATATCAATTTACATTCCCACCAACAGTGCAAGAGCATTCCCTTTTCTCCACACCCTCTCCAGCATTTACTGTTTGTAGATTTTCTGATGATGTCCATTCTGACCAGAGTGAGGTGAAACCTCCTTGTCGTTTTGATTTGCATTTCTCTAATAATTAGTGAGGCGGAGCAGCTTTTCATGTGCCTCTTGGCCATCCAGATGTCTTCTTTGGAGAAATGCCTGTTTAGGTCTTCTGCCCATTCTTTGATTGGGTTGCTTGTTTTTTTGATATTGAGCTGGATGAACTGTTTATATATTTTGGAGATTAGTCCTTTGTTGATTCATTTGCAAATATTTTCTCCCATTCTGGGGGTTGTCTTTTCATCTTGCTTATAGTTTCCTTTGCTGTGTAAAGGTTTGAAGTTTCATTAGGTCCCACTTATTTATTTTTGTTTTTATTTCCATTACTCTAGGGGGTGGGTCAAAAAAGATCTTGCTGTTATTTATGTCAAAGAGCATTCTTCCTATGTTTTCCTCTAGCAGTTTTATAGTGTCTGGCCTTACATTTAGGTCTTTAATCCATTTTGAGTTTATTTTTGTGTATGGTGTTAAGAAGTGTTCTAATTTCATTCTTTGACATGTAGCTGTCCAGTTTTCCCAGCACCACTTACTGAAGAGGCTGCCTTTTCTCCATTGTATATCCTTGGCTCCTTTGTCATAGATTAGTTGACCGTAGTTTATCTCTGGGCTTTCTATCCTGGTCCATTGACCTATATTTCTGTTTTTGTGCCAGTACCATACTGTCTTGATCACTGTAGCCTTGTAGTATAGCCTGAAGTCAGGAAGCCTGATTCCACCAACTCCGTCTTTCCTTCTCAAGATTGCTTTGGCTATTCAGGGTCTTTTGCGTTTCCATACAAATTGTAAAATTTCTTGTTCTAGTTCTGTGAAAAATGCCATTGGTAATTTGATTGGGATTGCATTGAATCTGTAAATTGCTTTGGGTAGTATAGTCATTTTCACAATGTTGATTCTTCCAATCCAAGAACATGGTATGACCCTCCATCTGTTTGCGTCATCTTTGATTTCTTTCATTAGTGTCTTATAGTTTTCTGAGTACAGGTCTTTTACCTCCCTGGTTAGGGTTTATTCCTAGGTATTTTATTCTTTTTGTTGCAATGGTGAATGGGATTGTTTCCTTAATTTCTCTTTCTGCTCTTTCATTGTTAGTATATAGAAATGCAACAGATTTCTGTGTGTTAATTTTGTATCCTGCAACTTTACCAAATTCATTGATTAGCTCAAGTAGTTTTCTGGTGGCATCTTTAGGATTTTCTACATATAGCATCATGTCATCTGCGAACAGTGACAGTTTTACTTCTTCTTCTCCAATTTGGATTCCTTTTATTTCTTTTTCTTCTCTGATTGCTGTGACTAGGACTTCCAAAACTATGTTGAATAGTAGTGGCGAGAGTGGACATCCTTGTCTTGTTCCTGATTTCAGAGGGAATGCTTCCAGTTTTTCACCACTGAGAATGATGTTTGCTGTGGTTTGTTGTATATGTCAAACCCTTTATTATGTTGAGGTAGTTTCCCTCTACGCCCACCTTCTGGAGAGTTTTTATCATAAATGGGTGTTGAATTTTGTCAAAAGCTTTTTCTGCATCTATTGAGATGATCATGTGGTTTTTACCCTTCAATTTGTTAATATGGTGTATCACATTGATTGATTTGCGTATATTGAAGAATCCTTGCATTCCAGGGATAAACCCCACTTCATCATGGTGTATGATCCTTTTAATGTGTTGTTGGATTCTGTTGGCTAGTATTTTGTTGAGGATTTTTGCATCTAAATTCATCAGTGCTATTGGTCTGTAGTTTTCTTGTTTTGTGGTATCTTTGTCTGGTTTTGGTATCAGGGTGATTGATGGTGGCCTCATAAAATGAGTTTGGGAGTGTTCCTTCCTCTGCAACGTTTTGGAAGAGCTTGAGAAGGTTGGGTGTTAGCTCTTCTCTAAATGTTTGATAAAATTCACCTTGAATCCATCTGGCCCTGGACTTTTGTTTGTTGGGAGATTTTTAATCACAGTTTCAATTTCATTCCTTGTGATTGGTCTGTTCATATTTTCTATGCCTTCCTGATTCAGTCTTGAAAGGTTATACATTTCTAAGAATCTGTCCATTTCATCCAGGTTGTCCACTTTATTGGCATATAGTTGCTTGTAATAGTCTCTTATGGTGCTTTTTATTTCTGTGGTGTCCATTGTAACTTCTCCTGTTTCATTTCTAATTTTCTTGATTTGAGTCCTCTCCCTCTTTTTCATGATGAGTCTTGCTAGAGGTTTACCAATTTTATTTATCTTCTCAAAGAACCAGCTTTTAGTTTTATTGATTTTTGCTGTTGTTTTCTTTATTTCTATTTCATTTATTTTTGCTCTGATCTTTATGATTTCTCTCCATCTACTAACTTTGGGTTTTGTTTGCTCTCCTTTCTCTAGTTTCTTTAGGTGTAAGGTTAGATTGTTTATTTGGGATTTTTCTTGTTTCTTAAAGTAGGGATTGTATTGCTATAAACTTCCCTCTTAGAACTGCCTTTGCTGCATCCCATAGGTTTTGGATCATTATTATGTTTTCATTGTCATTTGTCTCTAGGTATTTTTTTATTTCCTCTTTGATTTTTTCAGTGATCTGTTAGTTATTTAGTAGTGTATTGTTTACCCTCCATGTGTTTGTGTTTTTTACAGTTTTTTTCCTGTAATTGATTTCTAATCTCATAGCGTTGTGGCCAGAAAAGATGCTTGATACGATTTCAATTTTCTTGAATTTACCAAGGCTTGATGTATGACCCAAAATGTGATCTCTCCTGGAGAATGTTCCATGTGCACTTGAGAAGAACATGCAATCTGCTGTTTTTGGATGTAATGTCCTATAGATATCTATTAAATCAAGCTGATTTATTGTGTCCTTTAAAGCTTGTGTTTCCTTATTAATTTTCTGTGTGGATGATCTGTCCATTGGTGTAAATGGGGTGTTCAAGTCCCCCACTATGATTGTGTTACTGTCGATTTCCTCTTTCATAGCTGTTAGCATTTGCCTTATGTATTGAGATGCTCCTATATTGGGTGCATATATATTTATAATTGTTATCTCTTCTTCTTGGATTGATCCCTCGATCTGTATGTAGTGTCCTTTCTTGTCTCTTGTAACATTTTTAATTTTAAAGTCTATTTTATCTGATATGAGTATCACTACTCCAGCTTTGATTTCCATTTGCATGGAATATCTTTTTCCATCCCCTCACTGTCAGTCTGTATGTGTCCCTAGGTCTCAAGTGGGTCTCTTGTAGACAGCATATGTATGGGTCTTGTTTTTGTATCCATTCAGCCAGTCTGTGTCTTTCGATTGGGGTATTTAGTCCATTTACATTCATGGTAGTTATCGATATGTATGCTTGTATTACCATTTTCGTAATTGTTTTATGTTTTTGTAGGTCCTTTTCTTCTGTTTCCCGCTTAGAGAAGTTCCTTTAGCATTTGTTGTACTGCTGGTTTTATGGTGCTGAATTCTCTTAGCTGTTGCTTGTCTGTAAAGCTTTTGATTTCTCCATCGAATCTGAATGAGATCCTTGCTGGGTAGTATTCCTGATTGTAGGTTCTTCCCTTTCATCACTTTAAATACATCATGCCACTCCCTTCTGGCTTGCAGAGTTTCTGCTGAGAAATCGGCTGTTACCCTTATGGGAGTTCCCTTGTATGTTATTTGTTGTTTTTCCCTTGTTGCTTTTAATAACTTTTCTCTGTCTTTAACTTTTGTCAATTTGACTACCGTATATCTTGGTGTGTTTCTCCTTGGGTTTATCCTGCCTGGGACTCTCTGCGCTTCCCGCACTTGGGTAGCTATTTCTTTTCCCATGTTAGGGAAGTTTTCAACTATAATCTCTTCCAATATTTTCTTGGGTCCTTTTTCTCTCTCTTCTCCTTCTGGGACCCCTATAATGCGAATGTTGGTGCATTTAATGTTGTCCCAGAGGTCTCTTAGGCTGTCTTCAGTTCTTTTCATTCTTTTTTCTTTATTCTTTTCTGTGTCAGTGATTATCACCAGTCTGTCTTCCAGATCACTTATTCACCCTTCTGCCTCAGCTAATCTGCTATTGGTTCCTTCTAGTGTATTTTTCATTGCAGTTATTGTGTTGCATATCTGTTTGCTCTTTAATTCTTCTAGGTCTTTGGTAAACTTTTCTTGCAACTTTTCAATCTTTGCATCCAGTCTTTTTTCAAAGTCCTGGATCATCTTCACCATCATTATTCTGAATTCTTTTTCTGGCAGGGTGCCCATCTCCTCTTCATTTAGTTGTTTTTTTAGCGTTTTATATTGTCCCTTCATCTGGTACAAAGCCTTTTGCCTTATCATTTTCTCTGTGTTTCTGTGGCTGTGGTTTTCAGTTCCACAAGATGAAACACTGCTTGTACTACTTGATTCTGCTGTCTGCCCTCTTGTGGAGGAAGCTATCTAGGAGGCTCATGGGTGCGTCCTGATGGGAGGGACTGATGGTGGGTTGGGCTGGATGGGTGGAGCTCAGTAAAACTTTAATCTGCTTGTCTGCCAATGGATGGGGCTGTGTTCCCAACTTGTTTGATGTTTGGGCTGAGGCAACCCAGCACTGGAGCTTACAGGCTCTTTGGTGGGGCTAATGGCAGACTCTGGGAGGGCTCATGCCAATGAGCACTTCCTAGAACCCCTGCCGCCAGTGCCCGTCTCCTTGGTGAGCCACAGCTGCCCCCCACCTCTGCAGGCAACCCTGCAACACCAGCAGGTAGGTCTGGTTCGGTCTCCTATAGGGTCACTGCTCCTTCCCCCTGGGTCCTGGTGACCACACTTTTTTGTGTGCCCTCCAAGAGTGGTGTATCCATTTCCCCCAGTCCTGTGGAGGTCCTAAAATCAAATCCTGCTGGCTTTCAAAGTCTGATTCTCTGGGGATTCCTTCTCCTGTTGCTGGACCCCCAGGGAAGGAAGCCTGACATGGGGCTCAGAATCCTCACTTTAGTGGGTGGATTTCTGTGGTATAACTGTTCTCCAGCTTGTGAGTCACCCACCCAGCATTTATGGGATTTGATTTTAACGCGATTGCACGCCTCCTACCGTCTCATTGCGGCTTCTCCTTTGTCTCTGGATTTGTGGTTTTTTTTTTTTTTTTTTGGTGAGTTCCAGTGTCTTTCTGTCGATGATTGCTCAGCATTTAGGTGTAAATCCGGTGCTCTTGCAAGAGGGAGTGAGTGCACGTCCTCCTACTCCGCCATCTTGATTCCTCTCTCCCACCTGTCCATTTTAATTCCAGGAAGATTTTTTTTTTAACAAGATGAGATCTTGAACTGCAGGGTAACTATGTATAAGGATCTCTTGGATCCCTAACCAGACTATGAAAACAATACTATGACTGTCTTATATTTATAAAAGTATGGGTGCATTCTAAACTGTCATATATTTTCTTTTCAACTTTATGTTGGAGTATAGCTGATTAACATTATTGTGTTAGTTTCAGGTGTACAATAAAGTGATTCACTTGTACACATAGATGTATTTATTCTTTTTCAAAATATTTTCCCAATCAGGTTGTTACAGAATATTGAGCAGAGTTCCCTGTGCTATACAGTAGGTCCTTGTTGGTTATCCATTTTAAAGACAGCAGTGTGTACATGTCAATTCCAGACTCCCTAACTATCCTTCCCTCCCACCCTTCCCCCCAGTAACCATAAGTTCATTCTCTAAGTAATTCCAGGAAGATTTAGAATTATAATTAGAGATAATGGAGTAAATGATGGTAACTGATTAATTCAAATTTATCATATTGATATATTGCGGTAAGTAAAGGTATAATAGGGGTATGCTTACTGTTTAGAGTACTTGCAATGTTTTGGAGAACTTGTGTATTAGTAAATCAAACAGGATTGCCTTGTGATTTCAATTTATACTATAAATTGAACAATTATTTGATTTGTGATTTTAAGTCCAATTAATAACATTTTATTAAATTTAAAGACAGTATTGAAATATTGAAGAGAATCTAATATTCACCATATGTATGTGTTTAATATATTATAATTAAATTATTTTTGTTAGACAATTGAATGACAAAAACAATTACATTAAATTTATAAATGTAATTTAAAATGTTTGAGAAACTAAAATTAAGTTTATAAATGGCCTCACACATTAATTAAAGTCTCCTTAAAAGTGAATGTAAAAAGTCTTGTCTGCTTATAAATAGAACAATGTAATTTTTATTTTGAATTCAGAGGCTTGCAGACAAAAAACTCTGACTTCCATTTTAATAAACATAGAATGTTGCCTGCCATTCCAGTAAACTATAAATGGTACCCACCATCAAGCCACCAGCCACTGCAGCTGCCTCCAACAGTATGCCCTGAAGAGAATTCAGGATGGAGAAAAACAGGATACTGACCCTAGATAGTTAAGATGCATATCTAAGGAATGATTTCAATGAGCTAAGACTCCTGCATCTTCCCATACTTAGAAAAGCACTAAAATCACTGACTTGAAATGTCTGGGGTTTTTTTAAGATTAGCAGCAATCTTTTGCTGTTTGATAATTAATTTTTTTTCAGTCAAAACTCCTATGTATATCCTGGCTCCTCCCTTACATCTTCTGAGCAGCCTCAGAGAAATCTGAGAGGCTGTCTCCCAGGATATAGTCCTTAGCAAGGTCCCCAAATAAAATATAATTCACAGCTTTTAGATTGTTCATTTTTCTTCTGTCAACAAGCTTAAGGATGAATAGATTTTTGATATTATAACCTTAAGTGGAGTATTAAAATTTAAAATCAAACTAATCATTGCTAACCTTTTCTAGACACAAAAACTGCCACCAAAAAACTCATACTGACAATACCCACTGTAGTGCCTTGAAGGCAAAGAATATGATGCCATGAAAGAGACTAATTGAGGGGGTGTAATTTAGATTAGTGGTTCAAGGAAGGCTTCTCTAAGAAAGTGTCTTGTGAGCAGAGACCTCCGAAAAAGAGATTACGAGGGGAATAACAAGGAAAGGAAAGTTTCAGGTGGGATCCTGGAAAGAGCTTGATAGGGTGGAGGAACTGAATGAATCCAGTATACCTGTAATGAAATGAATCAGAGGGAGAGAAGCACGGATGGGGCTGGACGGAGAGGGAGTTTGGGCCTAGTCATACAGACCTTCAGAAGTCATGTTGAGTCATCTATTATACAAATACAAATATTATACAAATCCCTAAGTGTAACAGAAAACCACTGAGGATTTTTAAAGAGAGGCCACAGCTGCTAAATAGAGGCATTGCACCACTCCATGGGACACTGCTGACAAAGTCCCTAGTGTGGCACACTGCCTCCATGCAGGTGACACAGTCAAATTAGGGTTTTTAAAAGAACACTCTGGGTGCTGTGTGGAGAAGAATTATAGGGCCAGAGTGGAAGCAGGGAGATCATTTAAATGGCTAATGCAGTCTTCAATAAAGTGGTCTAGCATAATGTCTGTAAAAGGGAAAAGTGGACAGATCATATCTGCTGTTTCCACGTGGGCAGTAGAAGCTCATGTAGATTCCTAAATCTGAGAGCAGCCTGATTTAAATTGTGCTTGAGAAAAACTAATCTTCCAGCCAGTGGCAGGCTGGAGCTGACCTGTAGCAGCATGCACTGGTTGATAAAAGCTGATTGTGTGCACCTTTCCCTAATTCCTCATTCAGTGACATCAAGTTAACAGTCTGAAATCTGCTTTGGGAGGGGTATTTAAACCATGGAAATTGGCAAGTGCTGCAAACAGAGCTTCTTTCTCCACAGAGCTGGTTGTGATACATTTACCAGCACACCACTCCTCCTAGCTCTTTTTGATATTTCAATACTAGAACACTGTTTAAAGAATCACTGCATAAGATATGGTATAAAGTAATGAAACATTCATAAGGCTGCTATAGTTAAAATGAAAAAGATAGTTATGAGAGACACTGGGAAGAAAAAATTCTGTAAGACTTGGTGCTTTATAAATGGCAGCAATGGGAAGAGAGGAACAGATTGTATTTTCTCCCCTAGAATACGGAATCATTTCCAGAGTACATCTCTTTGGTGAAGATAACAGAGAGAACATTTCACAATTTGGTTCCCTGTCATACGTATTTTAAATGTCCCTGCTTCAGGTGTCAAGGATTTCAAGTACCTTTTTAAGATGCCACATTATTGTAGCTCAGAGTTCTGAATTCTATCACCATTTACTGGTGGAATTAAATGAATGGAATAATAATTGAATCCCAAACTTTCAGTCACTGAGTGTAACTGTCTTGCCAAAACAAAAGCTCTGCAGAGATCTGGAGAAGAACATTTTTTAAAACTCAAAAACAGCTTCCACTTTGTGATGTCGCAGAATCAAGGCAGCATGGGAGGAGAGCAACCCTGGCTTTAAATAGATGTGTGGAAAGTTCACATAATGGTTTATAAAGGGCATCAGGAAGTAGAAGATACTAAGGGATTGCTCCAAACATTTGTTTTACATGAAAATAAGTGTTCTGCAGAATTGAAACTTATGTCCCAAGAATAATACTAAACACCCTTTATCATAAGTTCATACATCTAGCATTTCAGAAGTACTAAATGTGTTAACCCCAATCAATATTCAAAATATAATTATATAAAAACATACAAATATATAAAAAACACTAAAAAATAAACTCAAAATGGATTAAAGACTTAGCTGTAAAACCTGAAGCCATAAAACTAAAAGAAAACATAGGAATACATTCTTTGGCATCAGTCTTAGCAATATTTTTTTTTGGCTATGTCTCCTCAGACAAGGGCAACAAAAGCAAAAATGAACATATGGGACTACATCAAACTTAAAAGCTTTTACACAGCTGAATCACCCCTTAATCTCCACATGGCACTCTCCCTGTTCATGTCCAAATTTCCCCTTTTTATAAGGTCACATGTCATATTAGATTAAGGGGCCACCCTACTCCAGTATGACCTCATCTATAATGACCCTATTTCTAAATAAGGTGACATCAGAGGTACTAGATGTGAGGACGCCAACATATGAATTTGAGGGGACACAATTCAACTCATATATCTTTAATACTTTTTATATATGTTTAGTCAAATTTTAGAGTGAATCTTTGAGAGATGTAAATGAGGTAGCATTGACAGGACTTGGGGTGACTGATTATAATTGAGAAAGGGACCAGAGGAAAGAAATACTATTCGGTGATTTCTAAATATTGGACGTGAGCAACTAAGTAAAATACAGGAAAAGTATACTGGGAGACGGAGTTTGGTTGGTGATAAGTTATGTTTTAGATAAACTGAGTCTGAGGCATTATGGAACCAACAAGTGGAAATGTATAATCAGTAGCTATATGTGTGGGTCTGGAGTTTAGGAAAGACACAAATTTGTAAATGATCACTACTTAAGTGGAAGTTGAAAGTCATGGGGATGGATGAAATCATCCACTGAAGTCACCCAGTAACGAGATAGAAAGAAGACCAAGGACAGAATCCTAGGAACCCCAACATTCAAAGGATGTTTAGAGAATGTTTAGTACTTAGATCCCTTCCCTGTCCTTTCCTGCTTACCTCTGTATCCAAGGTACATACAAATGTGGTGAGCACTAAAGCAAAGCAGGACGTTCTTAATACAAAATTCAGGATGATCACTACCTCTGGGTGCAGATGGTCATGTGATTATGAACTATGATGAGTCTCTGAAGGAATGGACTATGCTTCTCTGGAGTTCATAATCAAGCACCTGAGTTATGTGAGTTCACAAAAGCAAGGCACTTAGTGGCTAGCTGAAGAATGAAGTTAACTGGAACAATGTTTCTCAAACTGTAGCGCAGATCTCTACCAACAGCTGTGAGGTATAATGGTAATTGCAGACACAGTCAGATTTTAATTATTAAAAATAGTTTTATGCAAATAAAAACAAAGGACTGATTATTGGAATTTCTGTCCTCCTGAAGGAAAGACATCAATAATTTTACAAGCTTAGCCTCATTCAGATAGAATTTCAAGGCTTTCAATCTTCTTTAATGTAAACCAGATTGAGAACAAATGAGTGTAAATACCAAAAAACTGTTGGCCACTGAAAAACACATGGGAATATCCAGCTCTTTACTGGGGGCTAAAAGGGAGACTCTGAGGAGAAATCCAAGCATTTGAAACAAGTTGAGCTGATGTCTGACATTAAAAGAAAAAACTCATCTTTTAAAAAAATGCATCAGAACACATCCAATTTCAAGTAGCTGTAACCAAAACAGCCTTAAAATATACATCAGCTAAATGAACAACTCAAGGTGACAATAAAAGATGGTTTGGATGAAAGTGCCTATCTTTAGGAAAGCATAAATTGCTTTCATAGGAAGCTAAAGAATGGTAAAAAAAGAATGAGTGAACTTAATAAACAGAAAAAGTTGGAGAAGATGAGAAAATGGCCGCTGTTATGGGAGGAAGGAACATGGATGGGATCTTGGAATTGGATATAACAAATGCTTCAGACAATGGGGACTTTATAGAATATTAACAAAAGTTTTGTATTGAGGTGAAATTCAAATAACATAAAATTCACCATTTTAACCATTTTAAAGTGTACAGTTCAACGTCTTTTATTACATTCACAGCATGGCCCGGCACATCCTTCACTGCAACAATAAACATCTCTAGACAAGGGCTGGATTTTGGGTTTTGTCCACACAACTTGAAAACAGGAGTGATGCAGCTTCTAATGAGCCTATTTCTGAAGATCAGAATCACAGGAAAAATGCATCTTTGTTTTCTCCTAAAGTAATTTGGATATTTTCTCTCTTGGTTTCATTCCTATAAAGTGATCATTCCAGGCCTCAAATGGAAGATAGAATTATAACTCTTAAGATACTGTTTTATAACCGTAGACTATTTAAATGTGAATCTTAAAAGTAAATTGTTTCCATTTTATTATATTTGTAGGTAGGGTAATTACAGTATTTTTGTTGTTGACACATCCACTAAAATAATCCAGAAACACAGTAAGTATTTTGTCTTCTAAAATAATTTTGATTATTTTCTCTTTGAGTGTCATTGCTATTAGTTAAGTGATATAAAAGTGCTCAAATGGAAGCATGATAGAAATATAATTCTCAGGATAATGTTTTACATGTATACATTATATGAATGGGAGTTTTATTAGTAAATTGCTTCCATTTTATTCAATTTCTACATAAAGTGTACTATTTTTTGATGTTGCTATTTAACAAGTCTCTTCCATTGATCCAAGAAAACACAATAATTTTTTCTCTTAAAGTATTTTTCAATGTTCTCCTCTTTAGTTTTTCTGCTGTAGTTATGTGATTACACAATTGCTCAAATGGAAGCTCAACAGAACTGTAATTTTAAAAAGTGTTTATAAATTTATGTAAAAGTGAATGCCATTTTCTTCTATCTCTAGACAGTATGAAGACAGTATTTCAATTGTTGATGTTTACTATAAAGTCCCCAATAACATGAACTGTAGTTGTAATAAGAGTTTTACATGAGCAATTACAACACATAGAGACATTTGAAATTCAAAGTCTAGTTCTTTATACCACAGGCTGAATTTACTCTGAAGACTAATATACTATCAAAACAAATTTCAGCTAAAAAAAAAAAGCTGTGTCAAAAATAACTTCCTCTTCTGTATGACTTATAAGAGGCAATCTAGGAAAAAGCTACATTCTTGATTTTCTCATGTCAATAATGCTATATGGATTCTTGAGGATCTGGGTTTTCTTTTACCATTACAACCTTGTACAGATTAAAGATAAAATATACCTTTAAAATAAAGGAAAAAATCTGCCTGTAATGTACTCTGAAGACTTACAGTGCACACTGACAATTAAAATTGAAATTGCCCTCAGGAGGAGACAAGAAAAGCAGGTATCAGATGTGTTTACACTCAGGTCTCATCTCTCTCATACACATGCCCTCCTTCAGGGCATCTTTTTTTTTCCTTCTGCCAACTGGTAGTTTGTGTCACTGCAGGTTCCAAACAAATGCTGAGTGAGTTAAATTCCAGTTTGAACCCACAGATACTAATGTTATTTTGTATGATGTTCTAAAGACTAAAAAATACCAACAACTACATTTTCCCCCACAAATGAATTATGAATGCAATAATAGCATTCTAAGCATTTGGAAGGGGTGTTGAAAAGTTATCTTTTGAGTGGTATGATTTTAAAAATTTCCATGCCCAAGTTATGTATTATTTCAATTCCAATACAATAAAATTTGGGGAAATACAAAGAAACTTTTAAAAAATCATAATGGGGACTTCCCTGGTGGTGCAGTGGTTAAGAGTCCGCCTGCCAATGCAGAAGACATGGGTTCAATCCCTGGTCCGGGAAGATTTCACATCTTTGTTGCCATGGAACAACTAAGCCCATGCGCTACAACTACTGAAACTGCATTCTAGAGCCCACGAGCCACATCTACTGAGCCCACATGCTGCAACTACTGAAGCCCGCCCACCTAGAGGCCTGCTCTGCAACAAGAAGCCACTGCAATGAGAAGCCAGAGCACTGCAATGAAAAGTAGCCCCTGCTTGCCACAACTAGAGAAAGCCCATGCACAGCAATGATGACCCAACACAGCCAAAAAAAAAAAAAAAAAAATCATAATGAAAATGTAATAGTGTAGAACAGTACTGGGGGAGGCAAAATAAAGGGTTAAAAAGGCATACTCTAAAGCTACGTGGTCCAGAACAGTAGCCATCAGCCATGTGTGCCTAATGAGCACTCGAACTATGGCTAGTATGAACTGAGATGTGCTCTGAGTATAAAAGACACAATGGATTTCAAAGACTTAGTATGAAGAAAAGCAGGTGAAATACCTCTAATTTTTTATATTAATTACATGTTGAAATGATAATATTTTGGATATACTGGGTTAAATTAAAATATTATTAAAATTGATATTTCCTGTCGTGTTTTATGTAACTACTGGAAAATTTAAAATTATACATATGTGGCTCAAATTATCTTTCTATTGGATAATGTTTGCTCTGCAGTCAAACTACCTGGGTGCAAATCTTCCACTAACCCCTTGTTGTGTCTTAAGCACTTTACTATGTCTGAGTTTCCTTATCTGCACAATGGGTGTAATGATAATACTCAACTTGCGTTAAAGTCATTTCTTAGACATGTTGATATTGGCATGTGTCAGTGATTAGCAACTTAATAGTAAGGAAACCAGCAGAAAGATCAAAGAGTGAGCAGTTCAGAGAACAGAATCAGAAGTGGGATGTAACTCAGAAATGGAAGGCTCACTGGAGCAGCTTAGTGAAACAAAAACAAAAAGTAAACAGGCACCTAATTAAATAATGTTTGAAGTTTCATTTCTCATGATTATAAAAGCATCATGTCCAAATTGGTTGATACAGAAGACATCTGGAGGGAATAGTACCAGATGTCAGATGTGCTGACCATTGATTAGAAATAAAAATCAATACAACTAAAAAGTAATGCTAATGATACGTCTGTGACTGTTTATTGGAGTTCTAAGGTTGCCTTCTCCAGCCTTGTTGAGGAAGTAGGAACTGAGTTAAACCAAGGTTAAAGGAAGAATATCAAGTAACAAATTGTGGTTTTAAACAGGGGCTGCCAGTGGTTTCCTCAAACAATGAGTAAAATGCAGAATATACAGTTTGCTCTTTTTTGTTGCTTTGGGATCAAAAAACTTATATGACAACAATAAGTTTGTTATGAGAATTAAATGAAATGATACATCTAAGGTGCTTATGTGAATAAATAATAGCTGTTATCATTGTTTTATTAATTAAGAATATTATTATGGGAAAGTAATGAAGAAAGAGGTTATACTTAGCTTCATTATACCAAAAAGAGAATAGTAACTGTGACTCATGTCAAAATCAGAGTTTTTCAAATGTAATCAAATTCTGAGGGGCAATTCTAAGAAAAAAATAATGGAGAGATTCATGTTAATTTAAAATTTAAAAAACAATATTTGAGAACCATGAACTAATTTGGAACTGTTTAATATTTCTTTGTATGTTAGTAACAGTGACAGCATAAAATAGATTTGCAAGTGGTAGAATTTAAAGTTTGTGTAAATCCAGTTTGGCAGGTCCTCAAAAAGTTAAACAATAGAGTTACCATATGACCTAGAAATTCCACTTCTGGGCATCTACCCAAATGAACTGAAAATGTATGTCCACACAACAACTTGCACACAAATGTCTGTAGCAGCATTATCTATAATGGCCAAAAAGTGGAAACAACATAAATGTCCATCAACTGATGAATGAATAAACAAAATGTGGAATACCACACTTTGTACCACAAACGAACCACTCTGATGTTATCAATGAAATTTTAAATACTAAATGTAAATTCTCTGTGAAGTTTATTTCAGTATGAATAACGAAGCTCTGGAAATTCCAGGAAAGATAAACGCAGACATAAAAGAAGTAATAAAAACTATCAATAAAAAAGAACATGATTTTTCCATTTGGCTTTATGACAATCAGAAATATAAGGACCTGATTATATTGTTTCTGTTTTATGTTTCGGTTTTTTGGCCACAAGGCATGTGGGATCTTAGCTCCCTGACCAGGGATCAAACCCGTACCCCCTACACTGGAAGGTGAAGTCTTAACCACTGGACCACCACGGAAATCCCCCAGTGATTTAAAATATAGAATTTAAAAGCATCTTTTGGTTATTCAATTAGCTCATTTTTATAAACAGGGATTGAGGTCGGGGAAATTGATTACCTCAAAGTCAGGAGGATAATTTTAGGCAAGGCTGCCTCTAGAATCCCATCTAATGCTCTTTGGATATAAACACATTGCTAAAGAAATGTTTCCTGACAGTTAGAAGTATAATGAATAAAACAATGGCAACCTATTCATTACAGATAGCTTACTGATGATCAAAGCTTGCTTTGTCACACTGTAAATGTTTAGATTGAAGAGTCTAGACATTTCATTAATACTTACTGAAGCTTGGGAGACATTAATTTATCCACTCATGAGTCACTGTGGATATAAAAAACAAATAAATGAAACTGCCCTCATTATGTGAAATACTAAAACATAATAACAATTTGATGTTCTTGTTTAAGATTTCAAATTGAATGTTGATTAAGCAGCAGTGTATTATACTAAATTTTTCATCTCAGAAATAGTTCATTAGTCTAGAATTTGTGGGTAGCGACATTTGTAATTATTTCTCTCATGATTGAGAAGATATTGTCTCCTATGCACATGACTTTGGATATAAACCAAAAGCACAGGTTTTACAGTTAGCACTGTGCATGTGTAACTGCCTGCAGGGATACTGTACTGTATACCTAGAATTTTTTTTAAGAGGATAGGTCCTACATTGTGTTCTTAATCCAATTTAAAAAATTAAGCCTATTTATAATATACATAAATGTATGCATATATATATGTATGTGTATTTTTGTTTATATATAGGTATGCTCTGTTTTCACAATGAAAATTTAAAAATCACTTTTTCCCTAATTTTAAAAGTAATACAGAGACTTCCTGTTCTGGAATGAGACAGAGTAGTTGCATTTCTCCCTATTCCTTCTGCCAAGTACAGCTAAAAGCCCTGATGTTGTTATAAAACAAATATAAGCAGACTGAAAGGTGGAGAGAAGGCAGATTGGCTAGGTACCTGGAAAGACAAGGCAGTGAGTTCTCTGGGTTTTCTTTTTACTCCATATTTCTCAGATGGGATGCTAGAGATACAGGCAACCCGGAAATGCCAGTGGGCTCAGACAAAAAAACCTGTTTTATCTAGACAAAGAACCAGGAAAGCCACGGCCTAGCAAGGGAGAAAACATTTAGTTAATAACCACTTGTGTAGAAAGGAGTCAACCTGGGAGGCCTGAGCCTCTTGTCTCCAGAAAGTCCTGTTTACGAGGCTGGCCCTTGGCTGGCAACTGGGAACTTCACTGATGGTTTCCTACACTGATATTAAACCTTCCCTAAATGAGAAGTGTCCCACTGTGCCTAGATTGTTCATGGAAACCTGGGGTTTATGCTGCTCACCTGCCTTCCTTCTGGGAGTCTGGAATTGGTATTAGGAAGTGAGTACCTACATGACCAGCCCTGCAAAAAACGTTGGGTACTGAATCTCTAAGGAGCTTCCCATGGAGAAAACACTTCATATGTATTGTCACAATTCACTGATTGAAAAACTGAGCATACCATGGGCCTTTCCACCGAGAGAGAACTCTTAGAACCTTGTGCCTGGTTTCCACTAGAGTTCATTCTGTGAAGCTTTCCCTTTGCTGATTTTGCTTTGTAACCTCCTGCTATAAATCTCAGCTGTGACTACAACAATAAATTGAATCCTGTGAGTCCTCCTGGTGAATCATTGAACAAAGAAGTGTTCCTGGAGACTGCTGACACACTGCCACACTCCAACCAAACATCACAGAAAAAGTGGTGGTTCCACCACCACTGTCAGCAATAGCCCAGTGGGAAGTCTAGCCTTTCACCCTTGCCAGGCTATAATTAGGTACTCCAACCCCCTTCTAGGATGCTGTCAGAGACGACTGAGTGGGAAGCCAGAACTTTTACTATCTTCCAGTGGAGGCCATGTGGGGAGTAGTGATGAAGCATGCTTCTACCTCCCAACTTGGGTGGTATCAGTGGAGGCTGGTGAAGAACATGAACCCTCACCCCTGCACAAGAGTAATGTACACATGGGGTGTGTACTTTCCTGCCCACACCGGGTGTCAAAGGAGGCCTAATGAGGAACCTGGACTTCTACTCCAACCAGGAAAAGTATTTGAAGAAATAATGTCTAAAAATTCCCTCACTGGCAAAAGACATAAATCTACCAAATAAAAAGGTAGAGTGAATCTCAAACAAAATAAACCTAAATAAATCTCCACCAAGACACAGCATAGCAAAACTTCTGAAAACTAAAGACAAAGAAAAAAAAATCTTGAAAGCAGTAAGAAACAAACAACAGCTTTTAAATCGTAGGAAAAAACAATTCGATTGACAGATTTCTCCTCCAAAACTACGGAGGCCAGAAGGAAGTCGCACATTTTTCAAGTGCCAAAAGAAAAGAACGGTCAATCCAGTATAACCCGTGAGAATATGTTTTAGTAATAAAGGAGAAGTCAAGACATTCTCAAATGAAGGAAGCCTAAAATAATTTTTTGCCAGCAGACCTATCCTAAGAGAATGACTAAAAGAATTTCTCTAAATGAAAAGGAATCTTGGGACATTAGGAAGGAAGAACAATGGAAAGAATAAAAATATGGGTAAATACAACAGACTTTCCTTCTAATTGAAATCTCTAGGTTATGTCTGATGATTGAAGCAAAAATTATAACGCTGTTTGATATGGTTCTCAATGTCCATAGAGGAAATATTTAAGACAATTATAAACTAGAGAGAGTAAAGGAACTTAGCGCTTAAGGTTTTTATACTTCACTGGAACTAGTAAAATATCACCAGTAGACTGATAAGTTCTGTATATATAATACTCAGAGCAATCACTAAAAAATTTATACAAAGAGATAACACTTTAAAAAAGTACATACAAATCAAAATGGAATTCGTAACTCATGTTTGAGTAACCAACAGAAAGACAGGTAAAAGAAAATAGGAAAACCAAAACCAGAAAACAATAAAGTGGCAGACTGAAGCCTTAAAATATCGATAATTGCATTACATACAAATGGTCTGTTTTATCTGTAAAAGCCAAAAAGTGGAAACAACCATAATGTCCAATAGGTGAACGGTTAGACAAATTGTGATAAATGCATATCAGGGAATCCTTCTCAGCCATAAAAGGAAATGGACTACTGATAGACACAATAGCTTGAATAGATCTCACAGGCCTTATTCTGAGTGAAAAAGGCCAATCTCAAAAGGCATATACTGTATAATTCCATTTACATAACATCTGGACATGACAAAATCATAGCCATGGAAAACAGATTAGTGACAAAGGGTTAGGGATGGCGAGAAAAATGGGGATGGGTGTGAGTATAAAGAGGTAGCATAAGGGGTATCTCTGTGGTGATGGAAGAGTTCTGTATCTTGACTGCAGTGGTGGCTATATGAATCTACATGTGCTAAAATGGCATAGAATTATATGCACACACATTGTACCAATGTCAAAATCCTGGTTTTGATACTGTACTATAATTACATAAGATGTGATCATTAGAAAAAACTGGATGAAGGGTATACATGATCTCTTTTAGCAACGTCCTGTGTATCTATAATTATTTTCAAATATGTATAAACTGTATACACGTGTATATATCTAAAGCACAGAAAAGATTTTCAAGGATAGGCCTAAAAATTAATAGTGGTAAGGATATATCTGTACTATTTTTCTTGTCATTTTGTTTTGTTTCGTTTTTGGATGCGCTGCACAGCATGTGGGATCTTAGTTCCCGGATCAGGGATTAAACCTGTGCCCCCTGTAATGGAAGAGCAGAGTTTTAACCACTGGACCACCAGGGAAGTCCCTGTACTATTTTTAATGAGAGAAAAAGGATGCAAAATAATTGTAAAAAATTCAAATACAGAAAAATATAAACAAGATGAAACTCACCTGCTTTATGATGTCCTCAAGGGATAATTTCTTTCATTCCTTTAACAAATACTTGCTGAGGGCAGCCTATGGCGCCATGAACTGTTAACATCTGGTGTGTGTCCCAGAGCTTTCCTGTGCATCCAGAGTCAATTACCAATTATAATCATTATCACCAATATGTACTATTATATATATAATATGTATTATTATAGAATATCTCTCATTACTTGACATTCTATTCATTCATTATTCATCCACTTGCAAATATTCATTGAGTACCTGCTTTAGCCAACATCGTGCTAGGCTCTGAGAATACAGTGGTGAATAGAGCAGACATGGTCTGTTTTCTCACAAAGCTTATAGTATAGTAAGAGACTGTCACTAAACAAATTGTCTGAAAGAAATACACAATTACTGATTATGTTAAATTTAGACAAATGCAAACAATGCTTTGAAATGCCCAAATGTGAAAAGAAAGGATAGTATTTATGATGGCAAGATATTGTGGCATGTTTTTCATTGATGGAAATGAGCCTGTAGAGAGAAAGAGGTTAAAAATACAAGAGCAGGACTTCCCTGGTGGTGCAGTGGTTACGAATCTGCCTGCCAGTGCACGGGACACGGATTCGATCCCTGATGTGGGAAGATCCCACACACCGAGATGCAACTAAGCTCGTGCACCACAACTACTGAGCCTGCACTCTAGAGCCTGCAAGCCACAGCTACTGAGCCCACGCACCACAACTACTAAGGCCTGCACACCCAGAGCCCATGCTCCGCCACAAGAGAAGCCACCGCACTGAAAAGCCTGCGCACCTCAATGAAGAGTAGCCCCCACTTGCCACAACTAGAGAAAGCCCCTACAATTAGAGAAAGCCCATGCACAGCAATGAAGACCCAACACAGCCCAAAACAAAACAAAACAAAACAAAACAAAAAAACCAAGAGCAAGAGAGAGGGATACTGGATTTATAGAAAGCTTCCTGAGAGGAAAGGAGCCAGAGCACAAATATAAGGGTTGGCTCCAGGTAGAAGGAAATTGCCACATTGAAACAAGCAAAAGAAGTGAGGACAAGTGCAGATATAACTTAATTTGTAAACTTAGGTCTGACGTTTAGGCAATTCTTCTTTGAGACTTTCTATTTTCTTAGCAAATATAAGACAATGTCATCCACCAAGAGCAAGAATGTAAACTGGAAGATGTGAAGTTGGAAGAGAGTTGAGATTTTAAGTAGTCATTTGGGAAAGCAAGAAGACTACAGAAAGGCAGTAGTACACTTACCAGGGTGAGTTATGGGCCTGCAGAGTCTGTTCTATGGGGCATATTCTAACCATTTTCAGCTCACTGACTGCAGTCAGGGAAAAAACAAGGGTATAAACATTAGAAGAGAGAAACAAAGTGTGCTATAGTGCACTAAATTAAAAAAAAAACTTAGAGGATGTTTTTCAACTGGAAGGAAGAAAATGGCCTGAAAAAGGGAAGGAAGTAAAAATGGAGATACAGATAGGGTGGTGGTAGCTTTCTGGCTGGGTGCAGGAATGTTCTTTTGTCTTCCAATCCAAACATGGTCACAGTGATATCAGCAGATTATCATCTGATTTCGTGAAGTTGTTCCACATTTCTTTTAATCTCTTAGACCTGACAACCTATGGGGAAGTTTCCAGGCAGCTTTAATAGGCCGCAGAGAAGTATGAATGAGGCACAAGTATATCATCCACCACTCATTAGAAGAGTGGCACTAGTGAGCAACAGGACACAGATGTTTAATTTTTCTCTTCTTAATGGCAGTTGTGAGTTGCTGTGAGCCCTTTTTTAGGTCCACATTATATTCACTCCTAGTTACCAAGAGTTCAGGTCCTTTATTCAAATGATCTTTCAATCTCCAAGTGTTTTTCTTAACATTATTTTTGATTTAATGAATGTTTAGCTAAATATAAATGCACTCTGAGGAACTGAGATATGGGCATAACTTCAAATCATCTTTAATGGACCATTTGTCTAAAATACTCTGCTACCATTATTCTCTGAGAAATACTACTGTTCAACACTTGGCTAGATAATTTGTAATTATTAAGTTATTTATACTCTAGTAATACCAGACTTACCAGACTCCTTGTACAATGGTTATTCCACGATTAAAAAGAATCTCCTTATGAATCTTGTTGCTTAGAATTACTGAAGCTTAAAAATGTTTTCGTTCACCGTGATGTTAACAAAAACAAGGTTCTCTAACCATGACAGCAAAAATATAAAGTTGCCAAGAAGCTGTTTGGCACCTGAACAAAGCAAAAAAGAGACTGGGTTGAAAGAAAATTATAATTCATTCTGGAGTCCAGTCCCTTGTTTTGACCATCTCTTTCGCTACACTGCTAATGTGTGACTTGTACAAATTCTTTCAACTTCGGGCTTTCCCTTTCCCATTTTTTGAAGGATAGTGGGAATACTATTTCCCGAAAATACGTTTCATTTAAAAAAATGAGCAGATACTCATACATTACTAGTGCAGTAAAACTTACCAAAAGAGGGAAGGAAAACGTAAAATAGTTTGTCTTAACTTAAAAACTGTTAAGACACAAAACTTGGCTCTTTGCTTCCGCTCCATGACAGCCAAAAGAGAAACATGGATCAGCGACATCGCTGTCAAGTAGAAGGAAAAATACCAGTAATTCAAGGCCTAGGGCATATTTGGGGCCAATATTATTTTCACCTTTTCCCTTCCTTTTCAAAACCTAAGTTTTGTTCGCCACCACTTAAAGCAATCTAGCGGGCAATTATTATCATTATTTTTTCTCGCCTAGCTTAAAGTGATGCACGCTGGGAGTTGGCTGTACCAGAGAGCGGCTGCTCTGAATTTCCATTAAAGCCTGGAATTCTTTTGCCAGGGTTTGTAATTGGCTTTCTTAGCATTCTGAGGTAAGAAGGAATGGAATGGAGGTGGGAATGGGCGGATGGAGACATAATTTGATAGAAGACTACAGTACTCTCGATGGCTGCTCTCAGAACGAGATTTGCTTCGTTGGTTCAGAGACTTGAGCTTTCCCCGTCCCCGACGACTCTCAGTTGTAGAATTTTAAACTCCTGAAATTACTAGTGTTGGTGGCCCCTGGTGCCATGTAGAGTTCTCAAGCCTTCAGTCCTCAAACATCACCTTTCAGGCCTCATTCGGAACATGACAAAGCCACACACGAGTCGCACGAAGACCTCAGCACACCCAGAGAAGCCAGCGCAGCGCCTCACACCCAGCTCTGACTTTGGCGAAACAATGCCAGAGACGTCACACCCCGCCGCGCCCGCCCAGCTAAAAGCCCGCCAGCGGACGCATGCGCGGAACCGGCGAGGGCCGGCAGCCACCCAGGACTCGCAGGCACCCGTACAGCGGTCACATTCTCGGAAAGGTCTGGTTCCCTCGTCGCGGTCAGGAGATCCCTGGCAACGACTCTGTAGCATCATGACCCGAAGAGAAACAAGGGAAGCGACCATCCCCTCTCCGGCGCGCTTCCGTTTCAAACTCTAACTTCCGGTTCGTGAGCCGGTTCCGGTCCCCACCCCTCACTTCCGGTCGCCCTGGGTTCCGCTGCGGTTGGTTCCTGCGTCCGCTGCTGCCGGTCCCGCCGCGCTCCAGGTGAGGGGACGCGGGGCATCCCGGCGCGCCGTGGGGCTGGGGGACCGCAGCTTTGCTGTCCTCGCGAACAGGCCTCCACTGTGGCCGGGCGGGCTTGGGGCTGCTTGTGGGCGCCCCGCCCGCGGCTGCCCTGGTCCGCGCGGCCCAGGCCTCAGGTCCCCCCCCGCTCTTCGCAGGGGCCGCCGCCCTCCCATCCAGCCTCCTCGGCTAGGTGGAGGGCTTCCCGCGCGCCTCAGTGGATTTTGCGTCCCCAAACCTCATTCCTCCATCTCCTGGGGTTCGTCCATCTCTCCCTTGTCCCTATTGAATGTATCCCAGCCCTCCTGGGCTTGGGGGTCTCTGCCTGCTTTCTGTGCTGTGGCATACTTCCCACAGCTCTCTCTGTACTCCTTCGTAATTGCTGCTGCCGTGCCCTCCAGAGGAGTTGACAGTACTGCAGCAATTACCCTTTACGGGGTATATTGAAAAGTTAACTCCCTCCCCTCAGTTCCTAAGGTGTTAACTTACTGCAGTTACTTTCAAATTAACCGCCTTTGCTACTTTTTAGTTGTGTGGTCTCCGGCGATTTGTAGCCCTTCCCGCCCCCCCAATTTTCTAGTCTGTATTATAGTGAAGACAGTAGTTGCCAGTTTAGGATTGTGAAGATTAAATGAGATTATTCACTTAAGTTGTTGAGCATGTTATCATGTTTCTATCTTTACCACCATTCATATTGTTTTTACAGTATACAGAGTGATGTCACGGCTGTTATCGCACGGGTTAACACTATTCTCGTCAAGTAAACATTCCTGCCTTGACTAGGCAAGTCACCATGTATGTTAGGTAGAAGAATTTACCCAAACAGCCGATCTTAACTGTAGTGTCACCATAAAGGTGTGCTCCTTGCTTACTTGTTTGGGTTTGATTGCCACCCCTACCCCCAAAATCATTTTTCCATTTATAAATCTGATAGGGTCCGGAGTGATACAAAACATTAGAATTGTGTAAGAAAGAAGGCTACATGTGAAAACATAAGATGACCCATGCATTTGCATTGCATTGCTCCATTGTGAATGACCAGAATTTTGAAGGGATGAGGTTCAGTAACTTTGAAAAACAGTTTTAAAGACTTCATGCATTAAAACTTTTTATGGTGTTTGTTTTGTTGTGCTTGGTCCTTTAGAGCAGTTGTCAACTAGGAAATCCCACTTGTGGCATGGTTGATGGGTAACATTTGTATACTGCTTCACTAAGCACATAGAGCCCATGACATCTGGCACATTTTCTTTTTTAAGGCTGAGCAAATTGAAGAGGCTAGAGCAATGGTTCTCAAACTTTAGTATGCCTCAGAGATGGGGGGAGGTGGGGACAGGGATTGTTAGAACACAAACTGCTAGGTCTCCTCTCTGCAGACCCAGTTACATTTCTAACAAGTTAACAAGTGGGGTCAGTGCTGTTGGATGGTTTGGGGACCATAATTTGAGAACACTGGTTTAGAGGTGCAGTGACTTGTCCACGCTCACCTAGAGTTCAGGTGATCTCATTTCAAATGTTCTGCTCTGCCCAACACAACATGCTGTATTAGTGCTGTTTGCATTCCCAGCTCTTGTAAATTTTCATTTTTATTTTCACTTCTCACAGAAAAATAATACTTAAATGGTATTTCAATTTGATGCAAAAGGGCCATTTGGCTTTTTATTGAGGATTATGACGTTTGTTAGAGCAAGTTCTCTCCAAATAGAATACATTGCCTTAAAGTAACACACCTTCTTTAAAGTTTTAATAGAGCATGTTGTAAACATAGAATAAATGTAAGTGAATTTATGATGCTCTTTTCTAATGGGCATGTTGAAGACACCTTAAGTTTCCAAATTATGTTTGCATATTAAGATTCAGAATTTGCCTTCTTTCTTGCAGTTGGTTGTAATACTTTAAGAGTGGAGTCAAATGTCGTATTAAATATATGACAGAATTTGGAAATACCATTACTTTGAGATAAGAAAATCTAGTTCTCTAACCTTTTGGGGGAAGTTAGAAAGGTTTATGGGGGAGGAGACCTACATGCTACTGTTGATAAGTGGCAGCTACTGTATAATCTTTGTGTACTTATATCTATGCCTGTAGGTTTTGTATTTACTGATCTTTGGTGCCTTAACTCCTAGAGGTCCATTTCAAGAGAGAGAGTTGTGTAGGGGAAGAAACACGAGATTTAGTCAGAAGACCTGTTCTGTTATCAGCTATGTGCCCATGAGCAGATTACATAACCTCTCTAAACTCCTTTTTCCTTAATTGTAAAGGAGGGACAGTTCTTATCAAAAAATCTTGTTAAATGAGATTGCATAAAAACTGTACAGTGTATTAAATATAAAACAAATAATGGCCATTTACTATTTATTTAGTGCGGTGCCTGGAACACTTCAGTTCTATTTTTTAAAACATTTATTTAACCAATACTTACTTCTATAGAGCTTACTATGTGCCACGTAGTATGTGACTTACAAAAATTAATATATTCCTCTTTAGAACCCTGAGAAGTAGGTAGTATTAGCATCCCTGTTTCACAGATGAGGAAACCTAGGCACTGAGTCAATTAGCTTTCCAAGGTTAAATAGCTAATTATTGGGAGAGTTAAGCCCTGAACCCAGGTAACCTGGCTGTAGAATTTATGCTCTTAACAACTCGGTGTTCTACCTTGCAAATGGTAAATGAACATGGATGGTCCATCATGGAGGAACTTGGCTGTAGCATAAACATGATCAGAAAGGGAGGAATAATTAGCTAATTATTGCCGCTTTCCAGTTGAACAGGGAGAATCTGATAGAATATTAGGAAATTGTAATTCTAAGCCAAAAGTTGAGAGAGTGTGGGAATTTTAACTTTGACTCCTAATAACTTTTGGCGTTCTGATAACTTTTCTGTAAGTAAGAAAATCCTGTTTCTCTACCATCAAGTTGTAAAATAGTAGGACTCAAATGACACAGTTTATAAAACTTAAAGTTTCAGATACATCTTTGGTTTATCTGTTTTAGTTTGTGTATGCCTTTCTTTCTAGGTATTAATTTTCTGAAGGAAAGCGGTCTCATCATATGTTTCAAGGATGGCTCTTCCTATCATCGTAAAATGGGGTGGACAGGAATACTCAGTGACCACACTTTCAGAAGATGATACTGTGCTAGATCTCAAACAGTTTCTCAAGACCCTTACAGGAGTGCTGCCAGAGCGCCAGAAGTTACTTGGACTCAAAGTTAAAGGTAATTTTCTCCTCTCTTCAAATTTATTGCATTGATATATTTATGAATTTTTATATTAGCTATTATTTGTTCACTTTAATAAGTCTTTCCCATTGGAGATTTCTTTGATAGGGGTATCATTAAAATTATTTTTATGATTCAAGTAAGAATATTTAAGGATACTTGAAAATACCACCACTATTAAGATTACTTTTGATTTCCTCTGACAGTTGACATTTGCTTGTTAAACCTTTGATATGGACATCCCAGGTAAACAGTATAATTTCTAATATCTGTCTTCTAGCACAGCCTTTTCATTACAGCTTGGGCCTTTAATTATAGGCACTGTTCGTACTCAGTTAAAAGGCACTTTCAAGGTGTTTGTGTTTGTCTTATTGAGCAGTGAGTTCTGAGTAGCAGTAAATCTACAGTTATCTCAGGCACTCAGTTTTCAGGACTTTCTGGAAAACAGTCATCTTCACTTTGAACAACAGAATAAAATATGAATTTATTTCATTTAGTTAGTTGAATTAAAGGTGTTCCTCTAAGACCAAGTTGGGGGAAAAAAATCCAACCTTATATTAATTGCTACTTCTTAGTGTTAGAAATTGCTAATTCAGCAGTAACAGTTTGTTAATTTAAGAAAACTTTCTGGGGAATCTGTACCAAACCTCTTAATGTTAGGGTTTTGTATAATGGGATAGTAAAACCAGCACCTGAACTTTAGTGAGAAAACAGTCATTTGCTTGTATTGTAGGCAAACCTGCAGAAAATGATGTTAAGCTTGGAGCTCTCAAACTGAAACCAAATACTAAAATCATGATGATGGGAACTCGTGAGGAGAGCTTGGTAAATGTTTACTTTTGTTACCATTTGTCCGTTTGAAGATGTTATGATTTCTGTCACACTGTTGTATCCTAGTTTTAATTGTGGTAAAATTGTCAGTTTAGCCGTCAGTGTGAAGTTAAAGCGTCACAATGAATGCGGTGTTCACTCAGCAGAAAGTGAATACTGGGGAATTTGTTAGTGTATAGCTAGCTGTAAGGATAGTAGCAGTGCTAATGGTCAAATCTAACAAAGTAAATCTGCCCGGTGAACATATATAACGAAATATCAGATGTGGAAGTTTTCCCGTACTATGTGCTTACAAGACTCTTGGACTCAAATTGTACCTCTTATTTGTTTTTTATGCTATGCGTATATTTGTTATGTTAAAGATAATGTGGTAAAACAAAACTGTTTTTCATCTTAATAGGAAGATGTCTTAGGTCCACCTCCTGACAATGATGATGTTGTTAACGACTTTGACATTGAAGATGAAGTAGTTGAAGTAGAAAATAGGTGAGTGCTTTTTATCATCAGAGGAAATTGGTTGTAATGTGAGAAAAAGTGAATATTTCATCTGATTTTATTTTTTGTTAGGGAGGAAAACCTACTGAAAATTTCCCGCAGAGTAAAAGAGTACAAAGTGGAAATTTTGAATCCTCCCAGGGAAGGGAAAAAACTTTTGGTACTAGATGTTGATTATACGTTATTTGGTGAGTCAGCTAAAACTGTGCTTCATCTTCTGTTACCCACAATGGCATTTTCCCTCTTATTTATTTTTCCCTTGCAATATGAAATATTTGAAAGCTTTCCTTTTTATTTTAAAAGTAAATCATTTTATTGTAAGCGAAAAAAGAAGTCATCTGTAATCCCAAGATCCAAAGATGACTACTCAGATTTTTATGTGTGTCTTCCAGGGTGTTTGTATGTATATCCTTTTTATGTTTACTTAATGATATGTTGAAAGTCTCAGTCATTTAATATTGTGAGTTAAATATACATATTTTTTGGTCTGGTGAAACTTTTCTAGTTTATGGATGTGTGATAATTTAATCGTCATCCCCTATTGATTAGCATTTAACATTTTATGATTATTTAAAAATCATTTTTGGCATTTTATTCCTGGTTTTCTGTTTAATTATGTTTAAGGCAGATTCTTGAATTTAAAATTTCATGTCAACAAAAAAAGAAAGATGTTCATTTCATCCTCTAATATTACCAGAAATGATTCGTTAACTCCTGATATTAGAATGAATTTATTTACCTCTAATCCTTAACTTTAAGTACGTATCATAAGTTAGTGTATACTTTTTTAAAAAATTTGATTATTAAGGTAATTGAACCTGTCATTTTGGTGAAATATGATTGTATTTGGAAGATGAATGGCTAAAAAGTAAGTATATGTGGCCCTAGTTTGTTTTTCATATCCTAAAATATGAAACATCTGCGCTTCAGAGTTTAGATGAGAAAAAAATTCACTGTTCATTGTATAAGCCTGAATTCTGGGTGTTGCTCTTTGCAAATTGAACAGAATTGGTCAATTAAGATTGGATTGCAAAAATATTGAATTGTGTGCTTTGAAGACATGCCTTTGTCAGCTGATGTAAGTTAGTCTGAAGTAGTTTGTATTTGAGTGTTTATATTACATTTCAGAAGTTTAATTGATGTTAGGTACTTGTCCATGATAATAAACTAATCATCATCTCTAACTCATTTTCTTTTAGACCATAGGTCTTGTGCAGAGACTGGGGTAGAATTAATGCGGCCATATCTTCATGAATTCCTAACATCTGCATATGAGGATTATGACATTGTTATTTGGTGTAAGCTATATTTCTTGTTTAGATTTCCATGAAAATAAGGTGGTTCCTTATATTACTCTGCTTTATAAAATGTGACTTAAATTTTATATTTTGCAAATTTCTGACGAAGCATGTTTGACTTTCTTGCATCAAAGTATAAACTTATACATTTATTTGCCGGATACCACTGAAATAGTTAAATATAGGAAGAGAGTAGATTATGGTGTGGGAAAAAAATGGCCTTATTTTCACAAGATCCCACCTTAATTAGGATCTTTTCTTTCTGATCTTTACTATAGAATCTTTGATGCTTTAGTAAATTGTTGCTTTCTCCTTTCTTTATCATGCTGGTCTCAAAACATTTGGAGAAAGATATGTATTTTAAAAAATTAACAGCAATGTAGTTCAGAAATAAAGGCAATATGGATTTACTTAAGGAAAGTTAATAAATGGGCTAAAGCAGTGTTCCTCAAGTTGTGTTCTACCATTCCAGGAACTTACAGATCTGTGGTAAGAGTGAGTTTGCCCCAAAAAGTAAATTTACTACATTACTGACCACACTGTTTAGTTTAGGTGATAATTTTTTTTTTGTGGCGTGACTTTCTGAAAAGGGAAGGGGAGTGTATTGATTTATATCTCTCCTTCCCACAAACATTTAAAGTTACCTCTTGGTAATGTCATAAGCAGAAAAGAGTTATCCTAATTGTGAGTTAAATAAAATCCCATCAATTAAAGATGGTACATTTAATTGCACTAGGTTTTCGATAAGAGGCCACATAGTTGTTCTGCAGTCTATAAATTTCCTTTGTATTTTCTCTTATAATCAGAGTATGTCAATAGTTTAGTGTTAATATGATTGCATAGCTATTACAATTCAATACATAATTTTCTGGTTTTTAAGATACAGAAGAAAGCTTCCTGGGAAACAGCTTTTTGTTCAGCAACTCTGACATCTGAGATGACATTTGAGAAAAAAAGTTTATCCTCTGAATGTTATTAGAGTAGACTTAGGGGCTTTGAGAACTTTTTACAATCATATGTTTAAAATAAGTTATTTTTATATATTTCATGGTAGTGCATTGAAAAGGGCATGTCATTTTGGATCTAAATGGACTAGGGTTTTAATTCTGGCTCTGTCCTTACTGTGTGACACTGGGCAGGTTAGTTAATCACTCTGAGCCTTAGCTTCCTCATCTGAGAAATGAAGATAAGTAAACCTATATTATAGGGTAGTTTTAAGAATAAAATATTGGAATAGCAACTAGTAACATGTATGACATGTAATAGTTTCTTAATAATTAGAAAAATTTTTTATTAGCGTGAATCTTTCTGTTTTTCATCTGAGGATTATAGACCCAAAATATATACTGAATTAAAAAAAATTTTTTTTCCCTATCACTTGATGGTTGTCAGTGTAGATATGTGACTCTAAAATTTTAGTTCAATTGACCAGTTTTGCATGTACGGTGATTTTGATTCTTGTGTGTGCACTAAAGATTTTTCTTTTAAGAACTTAGGTACCTCTTTTGCCCTTAAAAAATGATATACAGACACTCATATACACACTTTAAATAATTGAACTCCTTTTTCCATTTTTAAACATTTTACTTTGTAATACGTGGGTAGTTTAGTCCAATAACTTGAGATGAGTAGGTCACATAAAACTGAAGGTTGAATTTTAATATCAGTGGTCTCAAAAGTGGTTGGTGGCTGACAATGAACAGGCACATTATATAGATACAGTTTATGAATTTAGTTGTCTCAGACTTCTTGTTAAAAGCTGCTGGACTCAATGAGCACTAAGGTTGCTTGGCCTGGCAAAATGCTGGTTTTCATTAGCATTTTTCAACCGTCTTGAGCCTAGCAGTCTTCAACATAAACTTTTGACACATAATGTTAATCTGCTTATACTGATGTATACAGCTGTGCGTTGCCTGGCAGTAGGAATGTAGAAGAAAATGGAGATCCAGGCACCCTAATTTCAAGTTTAGAACTGATAGAGAATAGTATTAGGGCTGTTTTTGAGAGAGTGGTTAGGTCTTGATTGATGAATGTCCTAGGTTCAGAGTTCTTTTGAGCTTTGGTTACCTTTTAGATAAAAGTTGTTTAAATGTTATTGTCTTGAAGACACACTAAAATAAGTTTATTTTTATAAATAGTTAAAAAGAAATTACCATAAATATGCTAGGGATTATTTGTGATGTATTTGAACTTTTAGTCTTGCTTAGAAAACTAATTTATACAGAAGAAAGATTTTTTTTAAATGAAATTCAAGCTTTTCATATATATTGTTATCATTCCTCATGTTTTAGCTGCAACAAATATGAAGTGGATTGAAGCTAAAATGAAAGTAAGTGTTAGAAGACAATCCATTTAAGAACGTTTTGAAACTGCATTTGTCATTTTAGAAAGTTCCAAATTGAATTAATTTCATTGTCTTTGGAGGGCATTTAGTAGCTAAACAAATGCCAGTATCAGGAGTTAGAGGTGTGTTTAAAGTCTGCTTAATGGTGGTTTGCACTGATTACCCATGTCTTTTTCAAGAAAAAGTACAGCAAAGCTCCCTCTCCTCTTTCTTCCGTTTTATGCTAATACTTTCTTTTCCTTCTTTTCTCTGGTGAGTAATATTTAAAGGAGTGATGCTCTTCTAAAATAGTAAACTGGGAAGTAACCTGTTTCTGGTAGTACATTGAAAAGGGCCCCTCATTTTGGAGCTAAATAGACTAGGGTTCTTTGGACTACCACTTATTGATTTTGCTTCATGAAACTAATATGCTTGCTAGTTGTTGAGCAAGGTGTGGTAACCAGGGGGGTAAAAAGTTGGCATTATGGGAAGTTATAGCTGGGCCATTCATAAAGCCTGGAATTTTCCACATTATTATATTTTAACCACAAGAATATTTGTATTTATAGGAGCTGGGAGTGAGTACAAATGCAAATTACAAAATTACCTTCATGTTGGACAGTGCTGCTATGATAACAGTGCATACTCCGAGGAGAGGATTAATAGATGTAAGAAGTCATTTTACTTTTATTTAAAGACTTGCTTGTTTTCTAGTGTACTTTTTGTATTTATATTGGTGGAATAAACTATACAAAGAGTTTAGAAGTACATCTGAATGGATAATAAATACATCTGAGTGTTGTTTTGACATAGGAAGATGTATTACAGGTTAATAGATTTGAATTTTAGTGACAAAGTTAAGGATCTTGAGGAAAGACAAGAAAGGTCGTGGTTAATTGTTCCATGGTGATAACAGCACAGTGTTGCTAAAGACAGAGTAGGTGTGAAAACATTATGAGTGTTGTCAAGGAAGATGCTAGAAACAGACCAGGACACACTTGCCCTGCTGTATATGAGACTGATAAATAAAAGCAGTTGCATGTACTTTGGGATGATGTACATGAAGCCCTGGAGAAAGCAACAAGAACCATCAGAAAAGAGTTGGACTAAAAAGATTAAAGTTCTTCTATTTGTTTACTCGTCAAGTAACTAGTCATATTATGAACTTCTACTATCTGCAAGGCCTTGTTATGGGCACTGTTGGTAATAAAGAGATGAGGAGACATGGTCCCTACCTTTTGGAAACAACACAGACTAATAGGAATTGGGGAGAACTTAGCAAACTAGGAAGGCTTAGGGGAGACAGTATTAAAATTGTCAAAGTCATAAATAGAATTGTTTATTTGCATGGGGATTTTTCAATAAAGGAAATACTGCATACATCAGAGGAAAAATATAATTTATTACCTACTGAATTGGTACATGTACAAAATCTAAATAGTAAAATGGAGTTTGGGAAATGTTAAACACCGGACTGTTTATAATAATGAAAAAGGAATAAAAAGAAATCCTCAGTAAACAAATCCCTACAACAGTAGGGAGTTGGTTGTATAAATTTTTGTTCATCCATTTAATGGAATGCAGCAGATTATTTGATGTAGTATTTAGTGCTTTAAAAATTTTTCATGATACATTATGAAAGTGAAAGAAGTATTTTAGCAGTATTTGAAAACTTAGAAAACAGTTTTTAGCTTTTGTTTGGTTCAGGGTTTCCTAGCTTAACAAAGGATCTGTGAACTCTTTGAGGCTTCTGCTGTTTATCAGAAAGACTGGAGAAATACATCAGAATATCCAGTTGCAATCTTTAGTACTAACTGGATTATACGTAATTAAAAGTTTTCCTTTGTGCTTTTTTGTGTTTTCAGTTTTTTCCTACAGTCAGCAATATTACTTCTCTAATTGAGAACAAAGTAGCTCATGTTTTGGAAAATGTATGGTACTTGACCTAATTACAAATGACAGCACTATTTAAGAGAATGTAGGATTTCTAACCCTGGGTGTCATAAAGCTCTTATATTTTTAGGCTTTATTTTGGCTAAGAAAACCAAGAATCTGGTTTATTGTGTCAGTTCCTATATATTTGTCTTCAAGTATTTGGGGGGTTTGTTTCAGTAGTAAACAAATAGTGCAGACAAATATATCAAATAAAATTTTAGTAAAATTAAAATATTTGAATAACATTTTTTGCAGTAGTGAGGACACTAAGAAAAAAAGGCTTTCTCTGTATTAAAAGGAATTGTAGAAGGAGAAAAAACATTTTAAAATTAATGACAACCCTTGTCACCATTTATTTACTACCATTTAATCTCATATTATTGTTAGCATATAATCTCATATTACCATAAATGAGACTCCTGCCTTAGGCAAAAAAGTACTTTTTCTTCTAAAAGTTAACGTATTTAAAATATTTTTGTGAATGTGTAAAAATGTATTCACATGATTCACAAATAAAGTATATAGTGAAAAGTCTTCCTCCCTCCTGGACCCTCCAGCCACTTTACTCTCCTTCCTTTAAGCAATCACTGTTATTTCTTATGTGATGTTACAGAGAATTTATGCAAGTATCAACAGATATGAATATCTGAGGAGTTACCTTCATTGACATGAAGGCTCATTTTAAGAATTCAGAAATAAAAGCAAGTTTACCAGTTATGGTGTTTTGAAGTTAAGTAGCCAAATGCCCTTGAAATTGTGTACCTATACCACTGAACTAAAGAGAAAGCCAAGTTTTCCTTTACAAAATATTTAAGTATTGTAATAAAAGAGCCAGGTACATTGTCATTAAGGTTTTCTAGTTTCGAAGAAAACAGGCACCTTGTGAAATCTCAAGCCCTGAGGGGACATGTGACTGCTCAGCAGACATCTAAACAGTTGCTAGATTCTTTTTTTTTCATAAATTTATTTATTTTATTTATTTATTGGCTGCGTTGGGTCTCCGCCGCTGCACATGGGCTTTCTCTAGCTGCTGCGAGAGGGGGCCACTCCTTGCTGTGGTGCGCAGGCTCCCCACTGCAGTGGCTTCTCCTGTTGTGAAGCAGGGGCCCTAGGCACGTGGGCTTCAGTAATTGTGGCACATGGGATCAGTAGTTGTGGCTCATGGGCTCTAGAGCACAGGCTCAGTAGTTGTGGCACACGGGCCTAGTTGCTCCACAGCATGTGGGATCTTCCCAGGGCAGGGCTCGAACCCGTGTTCCCTGCATTGGCAGGTGGATTCTGCACCACTGCGCCACCTAGGAAGTCCACAATTGCTAGATTCTTACTTTTTAAATTAAATACTCTCTTTTTGATCCCAAATCTTCATGTTAAAATTATAGAAAGTCTTATAATGGGCTTAGTTCTATTAGTCATGAACAGGCCTTTTAGAAGTTAACATTGGGAGATATATTGTACCTTAAGATGTGTTCACACAGCCACCCATCACTGTCTCATGGTAAAGGAATGCTCTGACATAGTTCTGCAGGGCATTTTGCAGTATTTCTGCTTTTAAGAAAGGATGAACTATTGATGAAATTTGAGTTAAATCTAAATTTTTATTTTAAGGTGAAGCCTCTTGGTGTTATTTGGGGAAAGTTTTCAGAGTTTTACAGCAAAAAAAACACCATCATGTTTGATGACATAGGCAGAAATTTTCTAATGAACCCACAGAATGGACTAAAGGTAAGACAAAATTTTACTTGCTATTCTCACATATGCTAGAATATGTGGTAGAACTTTAGCACTATTGAATTTCATAAATTTTTGGAAGTAGTGTATTATCCTGGCAAGAAAAGCTTAAGGATTTAGAAAAATTCATATAAAGTTGAGCATTTTCTCTTTTGCATAGTATCACCTTAGTTAACCAACTCATCCAGGTATTTTATTTTCAGTTAGGTCTGTGGAGCAACATGAGCTTACTGACATTGACTTTTAGCATCAAAAGTGAAGGCATCAGACATTCTGTTAGGGATACAGATCTTGAATTTCTGATGTTCTAGTTAGCCGGAAAGCTGGCAATAAGGGTTTTTTTCCTTTTTAAACTGAAACTAATAAAAGGTTTTTGAAAATTCATATAGTGAAAGTGGAGAGCTTAGAATTATAAAATGCCAGAGCTAAAAGGAACCTCAGTCATTTTGTCTACCTTCTTAGTTTTATGGAAACAATTTGAGGGTCAGAAAGTTTATGACTTGCCCAAGATCATGTATGTAGCTGGTTAATGATAAAATTTGAGTTAGAACCCAGGTAGCTTGGTTACTAGGCCAGTAATGATCTTGGCATGAAGTCACATGCAATCTTACATAGGCATCATAGTGGTATTTAATCCTGGTAGCACCGTAAAATTGGTAAGAGAGAAATTTGAAATTTCTGGTACCTGTGGTTGCCTATATGTCAATACAATATGAAAATGGAAAAGATAGCTCTGTATTACAGTACTAATGCAAATAGAGTGTCCATTTGAAGTGTTAATGCTGACATTAAGATATTTTTAATCTCAGTAGTCCTGAACTTTTCCATAAGCTGAATTCTTGATGACTTTAAAAGACAAGAGAGAAAAAACTTGAAGAAAGTACATTTTTGAAACTCTCCTTACAGACTGTTGATGTGGTCTTTAGTGTACAATAAGGATAGTTTAGGAACTGAATATTAATGTAGGTAGTGAATTGCCACAAATATAAAAGCTGTTGACTCGGAAGAAAAGTACTTGGGGTGGATTGGTGGTTATGTTACCCTTTAAAAATGATTTCTGTTTGAGGCTTTAGGAGAAGTGCTTTTCCTGTGTGTGGTTTACCAGGTATATGGTACAAAAGTACATTCTTCAGTCTTGAGGAAAGATTCAATTGATCTAAGCCGAATTTTGTATGAAACTAATGGTATCTGTACTGGAAAGGAAGTAAAGTCATGGTATTCGAGGAATGATTGAAATTCTTTTTAATTGAGGTACAATATTAGTTTTAGGTGTACAACATAGTTTATGATTTGATATTTGTGTATATTGTAAAATGATCACCACAGTAAGTCTAGTTAACTAACATCTGTCACCGTACATGTTTTTTTCTTATGGTAGAACGTTTAAGATCTACTCTCTTAGCAACTTTCAAATATGCATTATGGTATTATTAACTATTGTTGCTATGCTATACGTTACATCCCAATGACTTATTTATTTTATAACTGGAGGTTTGTACCTTTTGACTCCCTTCACCCATTTCTCCCACCCACCTATCTCTGGCAACCACCAATCTGTTCTCTGTGTCTATGAGCTTAGTTTTGTGTGTGTGGTTTTTTTGTTTTGTTTTGTTTTGTTTTGATTCTACATATAAGTGAGACAGTGAGTGATCTTTGAGAAGAGCTTTAACTTAAAAAAAAAAATTATTAGTTTCATGTGTGTTTTTAGAAGAAACATCCCAGCCAAAATTTGGGCCCTCCTCATCTCTGGATGCACAGAGATGATGATATAAATGTCTAGTTCTTCATGTTACTTTAGAGCAAGTTTATTTTTTGTTTTTTGTTTTGTTTTTCAACCAGAGTACTAAGTAGAATCACTGAAGGAGTTCCTAAAAATATGTAAATTTCCACCCCCAAAAATTCTAATTCAAGAAAGGTATTTTTAAGCATTCTACAGGTAAATCTCTCACATGTCTCCTTTCAAAAACCTCTTTTAAGAAGGTAGTAATTAATGGTCTGCCTACGTTGACATAGAAGTGGTTTTGAAATTGAGAAATAGTCTTCAATTGCGTGTTTTGTTATCACAGTTCATAATGCCTCTGGTAGAAATCTCAAAGATTTCACAGAGATCTTAAAGATAAGATCGCTTATTTTTAAAGTAGTTAACTTCTAATAATATAAGCTTGCTAATCTTAAGGTTTGAAATATATAACATAGGAGGCTTTGTCAATTATGAATACAGTACTGAACTAAAGGAACTTGAATTTTGGTCATGGATAAATCAGTAGTTTCTCTGAACTTCACTTTTATTAACTATGTAAGGAAATGCTGATGTAAGAGAATGCAGATAATGTAAACATTCTTAATTTCCTAAAAATGTTTTTTTTTTTTTGATATGAGACAACAGTGGTAATATATGTTGCCTGCCCTTCAAGATCGTTCTTGAAGAATGGAACAGTGATTATACTGAAACAATTGAAGTCATTTAGGTGAATTTTTTCCACTTAACTAGTTTAACTTTTAGATCCAGAACCTTTGGGGTATTTTGGCTTCGTTGTTTAATAGTGCTTAAGACCAGATGTTTAGAAAGTAAAAGTAACTTAGCAGGGCCTTGGGTTGAAAATCTTATTTACCAGCCACTGACTCTACTTTCTCTTTCAGTCTAAATCCTTTCCTGCTTTTGTACTTGGAATCACTTTGGTACATTGTATATTAATAGTTTAGAAGTTAATATGTTGCCTTTACAATCTTTAGTTAAATGAGGGAATACTTTAAAACATTACACTGTTGCCTGGGATTATGCTGGAACTCATTTCACTACATTCTGATATCATGCCTATTTACACCTAGGTGCAGGGCATGTGTGTTTTTAGAAGAAACAAACAAGTCCCTGCAGAGAATTTTTTTGATCTCCTGCAGTCACTGCTGCTGCTGTGAAGCAGCACTACGCTACCTGTTTGGAAGTAGGATATCCTACAAGAGCTTGCTTCTGACAGCTCTTATTGGTGCCCTTCAGCCGGAGCCCAGCTGACTAACAGCTGTGGAGGTCCCTGGCCCTAAGCTGTTCTGATGCGAGTAGAAACTGGAACGTATGGGAGAATTTTCTTCTGTCCCTTTCAAGCTGGTGATGCTTTTCTCCAGTGACAGAGAAATATATAGAAAAAATTTTAAACCTCTACTCTTGGTGCATATGGTAACGACTCCTGTTGTTCTCAACAGGTGAAAATGAGTAAATGTCATCTGTTTTTAAATATCACTATGTAAAATTGACCAGTTTGCAATTTCTCCCAATCACAATAAGGATGTATTAATGCCTTACTAAAATGATTTATTCAGTCCTTACAGGAGTATGTGTGATTTTTAAAAGATATTCTTTTTTATAATGGAGAAGTTCAAACATAAAAAGAACTACATAGAATTTTATAAACTAACCCCCATGTATGCATCATCCTGTTTAAACAACTTGTTAATTCATGCATGTTTGCTGTATACCTTACCTACTTCCCTCTCTTTGATATTTTGAAGCAAATCCCAGATATATTATTTCATCTAAAATTAGTTAAAAGATTTTGAAATGCTAACTTGAGTGGTATATAGATGAGCTGGTGTCTTTAAAAAAGTGGAAGTCTTTATTGGAACTGTAACAGAGAAGTGCATAAAATGTACAGTTTAAAAAATAGTTTTACAGAGAACTTATGTAACTACCATTCAACATATAAAATCCTTACAACCATGCCCATCATCCTTTTATGCTTTTGAAACCAATGCTTTTTATCATAAAATATATCAAACTTACAAATTTGGAAAATATGACTTTTTTATGGGAAGGCTCGTATAATTAATTATATTCTAATGGAGACTTTAATGGTAAAGAAAAATGCTTCTGATAAAATGTGAGTGAAAACAGGTTATATAAATGTATAATGTTTTAGCTATATAAAAATTTCATAGAAAAATATGGATGTGAAAATCATCAATGTTAAAATTTATCTCACTCCCCCGTCAAGCTTGTATCGGGTACTTTTTTATGAATGAAGTGACATGAATAAGATTAATTAGTAAGAAGCAACTGGATTGATAGAAGGGGGAAAAGTCTAAGCAGTTTTGCAAAGTAGACAAGCCATGTAGGGTTCAAGTGCTGTAAGATAGCTGGTGTTGTAAGGTTCAGACTGAAAAGATAACAAAGTAAATTAAGTGGAAGAACTCTTAACAACTTCTATAAACATACCATGACTGTCAGTGAGATAATGTAAAACTAATTCTTAGTATTGACATCCTTGGTGATATTTTAATCTCATTAACTGTAATTTAAATGATGGAATAGTGTAGATTTGTACTAGTTTTCTTATTGCAATGTGAAGTGTTGGATAATGTTTGTTTTCTAATAGATAAGACCTTTTATGAAAGCACACCTAAATCGAGATAAAGACAAAGAACTTTTAAAATTAACCCAGTACCTCAAGGAAATAGCAAAGTTAGATGACTTTTTGGACCTAAATCACAAATATTGGGAAAGGTAAGTGCTAATGCTTATTCATTTCCTCTTTACATTAATGAATGAAAAAATTGACTAGCAACTCTGATATACACATAACTCTCATTTTTTATTTAAAATGAGTGAATTCTAAAGCTATTTTCTAATCCAGTGACATCTCCCCTGGAAGTATTTTTCCCTTTTGTCTTAACCTCTAACTTATTCATAAACCCACACCTCTTAAGGTACTTTTCTAGTAGATAGGATTTGAGAGACTAGTACACGTTTTTGCTGTTACCTGTTAATTATTTTGTGACATTAAATGGGTCACTCTTTTATGAATCATATGGGAATGTAATCCCTGTTCTCATACTGTAAAATAATGTCAGGATAAAATAAAATATACTAAAACCTTTTCTGTTAAAAATTACAAGTAACCTCTCTGTGTAGCAGAAAAATTGGAAAATTTATTCCTTTAGGGAAAGAAGTACTTGTGATTATGAAAGATAACCACTGTTACCAGCTTGGTGTCTGGTCTTCTAGTCTTTTTTCTGAGTACAAATGTAAGCACAAATCTGCATATAAACATCAAGATTTTGAGGCAGGAGAAACCTCTGGAGAAATGGACAGGATTATTACGTACTGCAAATGCTTTCCTGGAAGTAGATCTTTAAAGATCTGATTTCACTAATACAGCAACAAAAGAAACTTCATGTAATATAACACTTTGGCTTTTCAAATTACACTGTTGGCCTTTCAGATCACTCATATACTTATGTACTTATATATATTTATATACTTACATATGCTCATTTATATACTTATTAGAGTCTCATAATCCTATTAGGAGGGTAAGGCTGGCATGTTTATCCCCATTTCCTGTAGATGGTGTAACTAAGTCCTAGAGATAATAAATGCCACAGTGTGAGCAAGTTTTACTATCAAAACTTGTCCAGGTCTCCTGATTTTAAGAACCTTTTCCCCACCTCCATAGCTCTGAGTATAGTAATTCATAACTGTGAGAAACAGAGACATAAAAATTTTAATTTGTTGGTAGACTCCTATAAAATAATATGAAGAAAATTTTGTTTGATTACTGAATTAACATCTTTGCATCTTTACACTCTTGATCAGAGTTCTTTAGCAGCTTTGGCTCACTACCTTTATGCAAGAAGATCTTTAAATGGACTTTGAGTTTTGGGGGGAAATTATAATACTAGTTAATATATTGCTTTCACATTTGGAAGTAAGGCAGTATGGAATGATAGCGTGCAGCCTCCAGAGCCTTGTTTTCTATCTGAACTCTGCCACTTTCTTGCTGTATGAACTTGGGTAAATTGCTTAACCTCTTTGTGAAGAGAGAAATAAGTTCTCATTGAAAACTCCTTATAGAACTGTTGTGAGGACTAAATGAATTAATGCATATACTTAGAACGTGCTTGGCACATAAACAATCAACACGTTAGCAACTATTAACAGTGATTACTTATCTTGAAAAGTTTTGATATTAAACAACTTTCTTTGGGGAGGAGCGTTAGGTTGTTAACTTGAATTTAGTGTGATACGGCTTAGACATCTTTATTTTATTTCTTACAGGTATCTCTCAAAGAAGCAAGGACAGTAGTTACAAGCTATCCTGGCAATTATTGAAGATACTTGAGATCCATGAACTTCTCGCTTTTATGCTAAAGATCATTATGATAGTGCTGGACACTGCAGCAAATACCAGACTGCTTATACTTGGTCTTCCAGTTTTTTGTAAATTTAATTTTATATTTTTTGAAGATCATAGCAATACACCAAAACAACAGCAAAAACAAACAAATAGAAAAACCTTTTTCCCCCTGTATGAATATACTGTAACTCTTGAAAAATATTTTCTCCAGCATAGAGTACTGAGTTTTTTCCCCCACCCACACACAAAAAGTGGACAAAAATGTATACTTAACAATGTCATTTTGTGACTTTGGAAACAAGTATGTCTTGTGTTTTTGTCTCATTGTGTTGTTCTCTAAGCCCAAATCCATCTTGAAACTACTGTTTTTCTCTTTAAAACCAAAAGAAGAAAAGTTTTTAGTAAGGAACTTAGTTTGCTGTGCTTAAAATCACCGAGAGTTTTTCTTATTCCTTTATCATAAATACAATTTCTCTTCTTACTCCACTACTTATATCTCTGAATTCTGAGCTGTCTCAGTTTGGTCTGTATGTGTGTCACTGTTCTTTGAGTAAAACTGGAAAATGTCTGCTCTGATACAGCTATGTCATAGTAAGACAAATAGAAAACACAAGACTAAGGAATGAAACTAAGGAACGTGAGTGTGTTTCTTTGTGGTGGCCAAGTAGAAGCACTCCTGCCTAAAACCATTGTCCTAAAAGCAGTTAAAGGCAGTCCATTTTAATATGGGATGTATCACTGGTTCAGCCCTAAAAAGCATGAACAAAAAGTTTTTGTTCTGTTCCAGCTCTATCTTGTCTAAGTGCAAACACTGTGTTTCAGTGAAAATATCTAGCCATAAGATTAAAAAATTTATTTGCAATGCTTATGCCTGCAGATATGTAATGTGACCACTGTTTTGTGTTGACAGTATTGCTTTATACAGTTCTATTTGGAAGGAATCTGATTCTTTCAAATAAACATGGTATATATTGTTCTTATGGGGGACTATTTCAGTGGTGTAAATAATAAATTCCTTTTCTTAAAACGTTGGTTATCTGCTCTGTATTATCCCAAATATTTTGCCTCTGTTGAATCACTAAACAAACACTAGGTTCAGGCAGGCACCTCTTGAAAAAAATTAAATGTGTATGGTTTTAAAAGTTTATGTCACTATTCATGCATTCAGAATTGGTTTTAGCAACTAATTAGATGTTAAATTATTTAATTCTAATAAGCACCATGTTTTCACAAAGATAAACTTCTGTGAGAGGTTATTATAAAGATATACAGTGCAGAAGAGTTGGGAACCTCTAATTAAAATGATTCAATGAAAACATCTTAATTATGAGGCTCAATTTAAATATTTAAGGATGGAATAGAATTTTTTAGAGCACTTCATTGGCACATTTTCCTACTGTGAGAAGCAGTTTATAATTCCAAGGTAGGCATGGAAAGGGCCTTATCTTTTTAAGAAAACTTTACACTTAAAACTATTTATATAGGTTGATTAAGAGCAAACATTTTCTAAATCAATATAAATACAAAAATTAGCAAGCCTCAGGAAGCAAAGTAGGATTTTAAAAAATGTCTGCCATTAGGTGGTGCCCAAACCAAAGTTTATTAGCGGGTATACCAAATTAAGCAGTCCTGGGAGAATATTGTCAGCTTATTGAAATCACATGTGCTTGTGTGGTTAATACATTCATAGAGTGTGGGAGTTTTAGTTTTTCTGCATCTTGTGATTTATTGAATAGATCTATCTTTATATCTCTGTGTGACATACCCAGCAGAACCAGGAGATGACAATTCAGATACATATTCTAGTGAAATAGCAAATTAGTTTTATGATATATATGTTCCAAACTTTCAAACAATTAGTGCCTAATAAAGTATACTTAATCTAAAAACTGCAGAACATCGTTAAATCTTAGATTTAGAGGGCAGTTTGAGACCTGGTAGCCCCTCAGATCCTTTATGAAAATCAAGTTATTGGGTTAATGATACCTGTAGGGCTTATTCAGTTTAAAAGGCAAAGAATAGATAAGCAGGTCATTACAGGAAGGAACTGCAGCATGTTCTTCATTCATAGAAAGGAAAATGGTTGTCTTGTGGGGTGAAGGTGGAGCTGTGCGGGAATAGGGACTGGGAAAGAAGAGTACGCAAAACAACACGGGAAAATGCAAATTATTTAGGGTATTGCTTGGTTTTTAAATGACTGTTGGTTGCCAAGAGTAGTAATAAAACGTGAATAGTGAATAAACTGGTTGAGGATTTTTCTTATCCCCAGTAATTAACAGAACTCTCTCGAGGAAAAGGTTGTTAGTTTTCCCTTAAGTATTGATATGTCAAAATTTATTAATCTTAGCTAGAATAGCAGCCCAAGTAGTGTCTGTAGATATTAAATGCTTAGATATTTATGTAAGGATATACTAGTTTTTAGAATTGCTTTGGAGATGCTGTGTGGGTCTGTATGGGAATGCTAAGTATATAGAGCTTGAGAAATCCTTGAAGATTAGTTGGATAGATTTATCAAAGACTTCTGAGAAACTAATGCATTTTAAGAATTGGAACAAATCAGTATCAGGCATCCTGTGGATTTAGAAAATGGTGTCAATTGTTTAATGTCAATGAGGTTCCAAGTGGAACATAAAATCTTAAAAACCTCCCACACTAATGATTTTTTAAAACTCTGGATGTTAGCAAGTACTTCTTAAATGCTAGTTTAAGGATGTTTCCTGATACACAGTGTTACTTATTAAAACACTGATTTCCTTCTGAAAAGCTTTAAAAGTTGAACCTATAGTTTATATTGGTATAAACTGGGAGAAGTCTTTAAAAATACCAAAAACTAAGATATTTCCGTAAGTCAGTGTTGCCACAACAAACACAAATTAGATTGTGTATGTGTACAATTTGTGATGCTAAAGGCCAAACTGATGACTTTTCAGGAATGTATAGATTTTTTTAAATGAAGTAATTTTTGATTGAATGCAAATCATTCAATGCTATTTACAGTTTTTTTTCTTTCACTTGTTATAATGCCTTTGAGATTTTCTTTGAAGTATAGTTGCTGTACAATATTTTATGAGTTACAGATATGCAATATAGTGATTCACAATTTTGAAAGGTTATGCTCCATTTATAGTTATAAAATATTGGCTATATTCCCCGTGTTGTATGATATATCCTTGTAGCTTATCTTATACCTAATAGTTTGTTTGTAACATTTACTCCCCTGCCCTTATACTGTCCTCCCCCCTTCCCTCTCCCTACTGGTAACCACTAGTTCTCTTTATCTCTGAGTCTGCTTTTTATGTTGTTATATTCACCGATTTGTTGTATTTTTTAGATTATACGTATAAGTGATATCATAAACTATTTGTCTTTTTCTATCTGACTTATTTCACTTAGCATAATGCCCTCCAAGCCCATCCATGTTGTTGCAAATGGCAAAATTTCCTGCCTTTTAATGAGTAGTATTCCATTGTATATTCATTCATCATTCATTGTATATTCCATCTTTTTTAAAAAATGTTTATTTATTTATTTTATTGGCTGTGTTGGGTCTTTTTTGCTGTGCATGGGCTTTCTTTTGCTGCGGTGAGTGGGGGCTACTCTTCCTTTTGGTGCACGGGGCTCCTCATTGCTGTGGCTTCTCTTGTTGCAGAGCATGGGCTCTAGGTGCGTGGGCTTCAGTAGTTGCAGCACATGGGCTCAATAGTTGTGGCTCATGGGCTTAGTTGCTCCGCGGCATGTGGGATCTTACTGGAGCAGGGTTCAAACCTGTGTCCCCTGCATTGGCAGGCAGATTCTTAACCACTGCATCACCTAGGAAGCCCTGTATATTCCATCTTTATCCATTCAACTGTCGATAGGTTGCTTCGAAAAGATACATGCACCCCAATGTTCATAGCAGCATTATTTACTATTCCCTGTTCTTAATTGCCTGGAGCACTTTGGATTGGTATCACTTCTTGTTGTGTAATTTGTAAGGAGAACAATGATGGTTTCCCAAATTAGGCCTTAAGAGAAAGGGCAAGTGATTTGTCAGAAAAACACTTGGGGAGATTCCCTCCTCAGGAGCCGTGGTACCTTGGGCAAGTGTCTCTAACTCTTTGAACTTTCCCTTCTTCACGAAAGTGCTAATGATATATAACCCATAGGCTGTTGTGAAGGTCAAATGAGAATGAATGTGTAAGTACTTTGAAGCAGCAAAGGCTTGTGTGAATTAGATGTTATCAAAAGTAGTGCAGAACATGTGGCTGCTTTCAACTCTGCAAATGCCACTTAATGGTCGGGGCGGGGGAAGATCTGCTGCCACCGCCCCCACACCCCATAGGGATGGGTATGTTTGAAACTTTCACAGCATTGTAATACATCTTGTAGAGTGGAATATTAACATTATTTTAATCTTTCCATTGAAACCAGCTGTTCCCAGATAGAAGCTTGCTAATTTTGCCATGTCATGTAAAAAAATAAATCATTCCAAAGCAATGAATTTTTTAAAACATCTTTTTTTTTTTCTTAGAAAGATACACTAAGGTAGATATTGGTTTTTCCCCCAACAGCCTTGGCAGAATAAACTGTCTATGCAGGAACCACCAATCAACATTTAATTTGTATTTGTTAGTACCTACTGTGTGTTTCAGGCATGTTCTTCAGAGGTAAACAACAAGATTCTCTACTCTCAAAGAGTTTATATTCCAGTAAGGAAAACAATTAAATTTTTTTCAAAGAGTGAGAAGTGCTATAAATAGTAATATGAGAAATTGTGTGGGGTGGTGGAGGTGTAGAGTGGTGATTGACAATAGCATGAGCTAATGTAGGACAACCTGAATGGTAACAGGCGTCACAGAGTATAATGAGGAAGAGTCTTGTTGGGCAAAGCTAAGAGCAAGTTCGAGACCTTAAGGCGGGAACAAGATGGGCAGATTCAGGGACTAGTGGGAGGCAAGTGGTGGCTGATGAGAGAGAAGGATGGAGAGGGAGACAGAGCCCATGGGATAGGTGGGGTTTTGTAGGTCACTGTAAGTAACCTGGTGAGTTCTAAGTGAAATGTGAACAACTGAAAGGTTTTAGGGGGATGACAATTTTATTGAGATAATTTACATACTCTAACATTCACCCATTTGAATTCAACGTGCAATTCAGTGGTTTCTAGCATATTTACACAGTTGTGCAACAGTCACTATGATCTAATTTTAGAACCTGATTTGTTTAAAAGGTCATCCTGGCTCTTGTGTGGAGAATGGATTATAGAGGGGCGAAAGTGGAAAGTACAACATCAGTTAGGAGGCTACTGATGTTACCCAGGTGAGAGATTTTCAAAGTGACCAAAGGAAAGTTGGCATTTTTTCACTCCTTCAGTGCATCACTTCCCAACTACCTATTGAGCCCCTGTTATGTATTTGGCCCTAGACCAGGAGCTAGATCTCCAGTGATGAAGATGAGGTTAGACGTGATCCCTCCCGCCCCGTGGAACACGCAGCAGCGCATGGACTGTGCATCTCCTCGCAGGTTTGATGAGGCTGCTTACCTCATCAGATCTGCAGGGAGAGTCTCTGACTCCGGTGTGCTAAAACAGACTTGTCTTATGTGACATGAAGTAATCACGGCAGTGACACCCCATCAAGTCTGCCATTCTCTGTTAGAGTCAAGTGACAGGTCTCTCCCACACTCAGGAGAGATTACACAAATGTGTGAACACCAGGAGGTAGAATCATTGAGTTATTTTTTAGTCTCTCTGCCACAGTCCCTGAGCCTAATCTGTAAGGTTGGTATAAAAATAACCTATTCCACAGGGTGGTTTTGTGGTTTCAAAATGAGATAACATATAGCAAACTCAGCCCTCTGGGCCTCACCACTTGCTAAGAGATTTCATCTGAAGAATAGAGAACTCAACGTATCAAAGTCAGCGTATAAAGAGCCTTTCTTACTTCACCCACCACCCTCAGTGAAAAAACCCTCTGTGCGGTCCAGAAGTGGACCCAGGAAGGAGTGTCCAGCATGAGCATGCATGGCCTCTGAAAGTGTCAGGGAGAGTGCTCAGGAAAATAAACCAGAGGCCCCCTTCTGCTTCTCTAGGCAGTCGCAGCGGGAACCTCCCCTTCTAGCCATTTCGTACGCAGGCAGTCAAGGACATCATTTACAGAGCATTTTGCATTTGTGCACAACATAGCGCCACTTCTTCCCCAGTATCTAATGGGGTCACAGCGTGTGCCCTTACTCTGTGGCTGACTTCTGCCAGATATGTCCTCAACTCCCAACCCCCGGAACCCCTTCCTCCAGCCTGCTGGGGGTTCATCTCCTGCAAACAGATTCAAATATGCTGCATGACAATCAGATCTTTCAGAATATGCACTACTATAAAGTTTTTGAAGCTTTAGTCAAAGCAAAAACAGAAAAAAATAAGCCTGAACTTATGCCCTTCTATAGGGGGAATAGGGAAGGAACACTTAAGCACTGTGGTATATATCACTCAACTTTTAAGACTTGTTTGTTTGTTTTGGGGTTTTTGTTTTGTTTTGTCTTGTTTATTGTTTTTTGTTTTCTCTTGGCAGTGAAAGTGCGGAGTCCTAACCACTGGACTGCCAGGGAATTCCCAAGACATATGTTTTTAAAAAGAGAACACGAGACTGTTAATATTCTTTCTTTTCCCCTTGATGGCTCTTTGCTCAAAGAGGAGTGGATGTGCGTCATTGTTTTGGTGGATTCGTTTTTTAACATTAGACCTAGTGGTTATTTATTTATTTATTTTTTGGCCTCCAGGCTTGTGGGATCTTAGTTCCCTGGTCAGGGATTGATGAGGGCCACTGCAGTGAAAGCACTGAGTCCCAACCACTGGACCACTAGGGAACTCCCTAGACCTAGTGGTTTAAAAGATCTTTTTTTTTTTTTTTTTTTGGGCACACGGGCTTAGTTGCTCCGCGGCATGTGGGATCTTCCTAGAGCAGGGATCGAACCCGTGACCTCTGCATTGGCAGGCGGATTCTTAACCACTGCGCCACCTAGGAAGCCCTAAAAGATCTTTAATAGCTATGCATCATTATTTTCATTTTTAAGGGCTATTTTAAGAAATAAACATAATTTTTAAAGATTACATAAAATCTCACTACCTAAAGGTAGCCACGATTAACATTATGATATATTTCCAGACTTTTCTCTATGTTCATGTGTACTGGTGAAATATATGTACAAGAATGGCAAGATATGCCTCAGTGGCTCTATGTGCTTGAATTAGCCCTTGTGGTTATTTTCAGATCCATTTAGTTGAAAGCCTCTGGAAGCAGAGACCATATTTCTTTCTTTTCTTCTTTTTTTTTCTTAGAATTAAGATTTATTTTTATTTATTATTATTATTATAATATTAGCTGCATTGGGTCTTCATTGCTGCATGCAGGCTTTCTCTAGTTGCAGCTACTGGGGGCTGCTCTTCATTGCAGTGCGTGGGCCTCTTATTGTGGTGGCTCCTCTTGTTGCAGCGCACTGGACTCTAGGTGTGTGGGTTTCAGTAGTTGTGCCACATCGGCTCAGTAGTTGTGGCACACAGGCTTAGTTGCTCTGCAGCATGTGGGATCCTCCTGGACCAGGGCTCACACCTGTGTCCCCTGCATTGGCAGGTGGATTCATAACCACTGCGCCACCAGGGAAGTCCCCATATTTCTTTTGCTTTTGAATTTTTTCCAGGTACATAATAGGGCTCTGAACTTTGTGGGCATATGACAAATGTGAATTAAACTAATGAATGTGTAACCAAACAAGCCACGAAATATGCACATATGTAAAGTCATTATTTTAAACATTTGCTTCTTTAAATGCTTCCAGTTGTAACAAGACTCACAATATAACATGTATTATTCCCTTTTTCTTTTTTGCATCCCTGCCTATTGATTTTTTTCCATTTACTTTTATAGGAGGATATATTGAAATAAGGAAAATATTTTCATGAAAGCTTATTGTAAAGAAGAAATCTGTAAGTTCTAGTTACTGAAGTGATGTTGAATGGTTGAACTGCTATAGTTTTGTCTCGTGATGTACGAGAGTTTCATCTGTTTCTTAGGTATATTCTTTAGCGTAGTAGTAAATTGATTCATGTAGTTTACAAATGCTCTCACCAGACAGTAAAAGAAGTGCACAGTACCATATCTAAATGCCATAGTTCTTTCTCATAAATTGATATTCTTAGGAAATTCTGGAAGCTCAAGACTAGATGATTGTCTGTTCTGATTAATGGGACACTGACAGGTATCATACGCCACTGAGCAACAAATCATCAAAAGCAAAGTGCTACAATTTGCCTGGTGCCATCCAATTCACTGAGTAAATAAGCATCCCCACATCCAGCCCCACTGTGGGGCGCAGGGAATGAGCCCAGGAACTCACGTCTATAGGAAGTTTTTCTAGGGCCACTGATTCCCGACACTTCTCACACAGGGCCCAAGATGGCCCCATGTTATCGTTGCTCCATCAGGCAGCTGCAGCTGACATGAGAAGGTAGTGAGGTCCTCCAGGTGATCCAAGTCAGGGACGGTCCTTTGGTTTGAGTGATTACAGGAACTCAGCTGAGTCATATTTTGCAGTACGAGCCTGGATCTGAAACAATCCTGAAAGCACCACATAGACGCATTGGGGCGGGGCTTGGCCCTGATGGACACGGGAGTCAACAGACCCAGGCTGGATATCCAGTCCCACAACTTATGCGGGGTCTAAGGTAAGAAACTTAACTTAACTTCTCTGTATTTGTTTTCTATTGCTGCATAACAAATTATTGCAAACTTAGTGGCTTCAAACAACACACTTTTAGTCCCTCTGATGTTAGGAATCTGAGCATGGCTTAGCTGTATCCTCTCTGGTCAGAGTCTCACGAGGCTGCCGCAAGGTATCCACCAGGCTGGATTTTATCGGGAAGCTATACTGGGGAAGAATCTGCTTCCCAACTCATTCAGGCTGTTGGCAGAATTCATTTCCTTGAGGCTATATGACTGAATATATGACTGAAGTCCCCAACTTTTTGGTGGTTGTCAGCCGCTCTCAGGTTCTAGAGGCTTCCCGAAATTACTTGCCATGTGAGCTCCCTTATGACTGCTTACCTCATCAAACCTGCAGGGAGAGTCTCTGACTCCCGTGTTCTAAAACAGACTTATGTGACGTGAAGTAATCACGGCAGTGACACCCCATCACGTTTGCCATTCTCTGTTAGAGTCAAGTGACAGGTCCCTCCCACACTCAGGGAAGGAGATTACACAAATGTGTGAACACCAGGAGGTAGAATCATTGAGTTATTTTATGGTCTTTCTGTCACAGGACCTGAGCCTAATCTGTAAAGTTGGTATACAAATGACTTACCTCACAGGGTGGTTTTGTGGGTTCAAAATGAGATAACATATAGCAAGTGTTTGCATGGGTGCCTGACACATAGTGAGCATTCAGTAAATGTCAGTGGTGAAGATGGTGACAGTCATTGGTGATAACCAATAGACATCCCGATAAATGCTTACAGTTTTCCTAAGTCATGGGGACCCTGAGAACTCGTGAGAGTATGGAGAATTTCAAGTTTCGAACTTGTCTTTCAAAGGACAGCATCAAATCAGTTGTCTATGTGATATGGAGAGGAAGTCGATGGCAATGATTATCTAAGGCAATACGTAATTCAGGAATAATGTCTAACTTGATTGCGAAATAAATTTCAAGGTTTTTTTTTCTTTCTGATTATTCTTGCTTAGCACATTGTTCCATACTGCAGAGGAATTCTAATTCCTCTAATTTACTTAACTCCTTCCCTATTGATGGACGTTTAATTTGAATCTATATTATCACCAACAATGCTTCAGTCAACAGTCTTCTGTGTATATTCTGTGCATTTGTGTGTTCCTGTAGGAAAAGGTTACTCAACCATTTATTGAGAGCTTATGACATATCATATCAGACATTGTGCTAAGTGCTGGGTGAATAAAACAGATATGCTATCTTCACTCATGGAACTTATAGTCCATTGAAGATTACAGGCATTAAACAAATAATTCCAGGTATGGGGTGTGTATAGCAAGGACCTAATATAATAGGGAGGAGGGCGAGTGTGTTGCAGGAGAAAAGGGAGTGAGAGAACGGTCATGTCCCAGGTCTGGGGCGAGTCCCTGGAATGGGTGCCAAGTGAGGATCCTTGGCTTTGCCCAGGAAGGAATTCAAGAGCAACCCAGAGTAAAGTGGAAGCCAGTCTATTTAGAGAGATACACATTCCATAGGCAGAATGTGGTTTGTCTCAGAAAGGGAGAAGAGCCCTGGCATATGGGGTGGTTAGTTTTTGCAGGCTGGGTAATTTCATGTGCTAACCAGTGGGAGGAATATTCTAATTATTTGGGGGAAGGGGTGGGGATTTCTAGGAATTGGGCCACTGCCCACTTTTTGGCCTTTAATGGTCAGCCTCAGAACTGACCATTAAAGTCTACTGGAAGTCAGATCTACTGCCATCTTGGGCCTAGTTGGTTCTAACCAGTTTTTGTTGTATCCTGTTTTTCTCAATGGCTCTGTCCTTCTTTTAATGGTTGTGGCCTGTTCCCTTCCTCTCCCTCTCAAGGTGAGGTCAGATGCAAGGACAGGAAGGTAGCAAAATATGGGGGAGCCAGTGAAAACAGGCCATTTCCAGAAAAGGGGTAAAATCCTATGATCCATGGAATGAGAATTTTGACAACATTCCTGGGGCATGGGATTGAGATAGGGAAGAGTCTGGTCTTTGGTTGTCACTTAGCCACACAGGTATCTACTAAAGTCTCCGAAATCTGCTCTGATCCTTGGTCACTGATCCACATGGGTCATTGCTACCTCAACCCTTGTTCCAAGTCAAGTCCAAGAATGCTCTTTGTTATGTCCATATTTCTGCTGAATGCACAGAATTCCTGTGCTTCCCTCAGCCTTGACAGACTCTGCGGAGCTAAAACCCTGTGCTGCCTCAGCACTGCTCTTTGCAGCCTTCATAAGGTCAGCCTTCTCCCTTCACGTGAAGAGGAGGCTGAGCTAAGGGCAGGCTCTGGGAGGCTGTCTAGGTTCTCTCTGCCTAGGCACAGCACACAGACAGACATTTCTTCTCTGAGATCATGGTACTTCTCGTGGGCACCACCTAGAAGTGAGGCATGCATTCACTTTCCTCTCTGATCTCATGAACCTTCATGGAGCTCTCCGTGTCCCCCTCCTGGGCTCATTTTTCCTTATACATGCCCTCTTCCTCAATTCCAATAGAATTGAATCTTGTTGGGAGGAAGCTTTGATCTAATTCACCACCTATGTTCCCAAATTTATTGCCTGGCTTTTGAGATTCAAAAGCCCAAAGCCAGTTACTTTGTTCTCTGCTCTTCTCTGAGGTTTCCATTCCCGAAGGCAATGAATGGCTGAATGAGGGGGAAGAGTAAGGGGTGCAAAGAAATACAGGAAAAAAATTGTTTAATATTTCAAATTTATCAATCCGTCATAAACAGTGTGTTGCATCCGGTAGCCATGCAATAAATATGTGTGTGTTTGAATCTGTTAAAGGATCAAACCGTTTTAGGAGGGACTTTATTGATGCTTTCAAATCAGGCTATTAGGGAATGTTTTCCTTGGGAAAATGTGATTTATGAATGGCAATTACTGATAAAGCAAAGTTTATTTTATACTCACTTTCCTTTGATGCATCCAAGCCCTGAAGCAAGAATTACTTAAGTTTAAAATTAGGTACACGAATATTCATAGTAGCGTTATTCATAAATAGCCAAAAAGTGGAAACAACCCAAATGGCCATCAGTTGATAAATAGATAAATAAAATGTGGCATATCAATGCAATGCAATAAAAGGAATGAAGTACTGATATAACACGCTATAACATGTTTGAACCTTGAAAACATTATGCTGAGTGAAAGAAGGAAGTCACAAAAACTATGTATCACATAATTACATTTATGTGAAATGGAATAAACACACCCACAGAGGCAGAAAGTAGAATAGTGATTGCTTAGGGCTGCCGAGGGGAGGAGAGAAATGTTGGGATAGGGGATGATGGCTTAGGGGTGCTGGGTTTCTTTCTGGAGTATTGAAAATATTCTAGGGACTTTCCTGGTGGCGCAGTGGTTAAGAATCCACTGTGGATTAGTGGTTAGTATGCCACAACTAACGAGCCTGTGCTCTAGAGTCAGCGAGCCATAACTACTGAGCCACGTGCTGCGACTCCTGAGCCCACGTGCCTAGAGCCTGCGCTCCACAACAAGAGAAGCCACTGCAATGAGAAGCCTGCGCACTGCAGCAAAGAGTAGCCCCTGCTCTCCACAACTAGAGAAAGCCCGTGTGCAGCAACAGACCCAGCACAGCCAAATAAATAAATAAATAAATAAAAATTAAAAAAAAAGAAAAAGAAAAAAATATTCCACCATCCTTTAAAAAAAAGAAAGAAAATGTTCTAAAATTGATTATGGTGATGAATGCACAACTCTGTAAATATACTAAAAGCCATTGAATTTTGTGCTTTAAGTGGTCAGTTGCACAGTGTGTGAATTATACTCATTATAGCTGTTAAAAAAAAAAACCTTGATATTTAAATCGTCGTAGCTTCAGTTTATAGAGTTAGAAAAGTGAAGCCTAATATGAGTTTATTTCTAATTTGAATAACTTTTTCATTATTTTATTTTATTTTATTTTTGTTGTAAATCATGGTTTATTTCAGTGGCCAGGAAGATGATTTAATCATTTTCTTTCAAAATGTACAATCTTGCTTGATATAACCTTAATAGAGGGCGTTGTCTTCACATCTCAGGAATAGGCTGTATTTATAGTAGCTCTTTTCTGAGCTTCTCCCAGAAGCAGGTCCCTCCTTCATAGTGTAACTCTCAACCATTCAGCTATGTGATCTCTATTACTTACTCAGCTTTGCTGACTGCATTTTATCCTAAAGAACTGCAGTGCTGTCATTGCCTCAGCTGGTGTCAGTCAAGTTGCTCAACTGAATGACACTGAAAATATGTTTTGAAAGGACAAGAATTGTTTTGATAAAGAATGAATTATATAAACGTTTTCATTATTTAAATGGAAACGTTTCCCTTTTTGTGGATCTAGGGCTGAATGTAAACTCACACATTTCTTATCGGTATAGTTAGACTTTTGAGGGTCAGTACTCAGTATTTCTCTTACCCAGTGAAGTTTTGTTCCTGAATGCAAGTACAATGAGGCCAAATAAACGTAAATGCCAGAGTTTGGGGCAGAGAAAGGTTTATTGCAGGGTCAAGCAAGGAGAACGGTTGGCTCACACTCAAAAAACTCTAACTCCCCAATGGTTTTCAGCAAGATTTTTTAGGCAAAATCTGGGGTGATGGCTGCAGGGTGTGTGACTTCTTTTCTGATTGGTGGTGAGGTAATAGGGGGTGTTCCAAGACTGTCAATCCTCAGCCTTCTGGTTTTAACCAGTGTGGTTACTATCTTGCACCTGGGTGGAGGCCTTAGTTCCCGCAGAAGAACTCAAAGATACTGCTATGTATATCCCTTGAGGAGGAACCAGGACCCCGCTTTAATAGCTGCACTACTGTTTCTTAATTACGCCTCCCTTGTTTCTGCATTCCCTCACTTTCCCGATGAGCAGCTGTTTGAATCTGCCCTTTGGAGCAAAGGGAAATTCCACGAGGCTGAATGAAGCCTGTTTCCTACAAACAAGAAATGGAAGACACAGAAAGGGTTTGTACCTGGGAGGGTCCCACAGGATCCTGCTCGGTTTCAGTTTCAAAATTTACAGAATTGAAATTAGATTTAATTTTCAGCATTTATTTATGTACAGAAAAGATACATAGCAAAAGCATTTGAAAGCAGATGGTGAATTTTTCTTAAAAGTGATACAACAGTTGCAGTTTTTCAAGTCATGATCCAGTTAAATCCATTTCATTTTATTACTGAACCAAACCTAGGTCTGTTTGACACTCAGTGAAGCCAATCTACTGACATCAGCTTGTAGTGAAGGAAAGTGCTTCATTTATTGCAGGGTGCCAAGCAAGGAGTCCAGGGCAGCTAGTGATCTAAACTACGCAATGGGTTTCAGCAAAGTATTTTTTATACATCTTTATTGGAGTATAATTGCTTTACAATGTTGTGTTAGTTTCTGCTGTATGAGCAAAGCATTTTTAGAGGGAGGGGTGTCCCAGGGTATGTGATCAGCTTGTACACAATTCTCTGATTGGTTGATGGTAAGATAACAGGGTGGTGTCACAGGGGTTAACATTATCAATCCTTAGGCCCCAGTAGGTCTGGGGGCTACATGCTCATGGTCATCAAGTAGTTAATTTCTTTCATTTGGTGGGGTTTTAACATCTGTGAAACAGCTCAGTAAATATGATAGGGACAGTAAAGGGACAAAGTAGGTGATTAAATAGTTAATCCCACTAGGGGATTGTAAGTAAAGAAAAAAGTATGGGAGACTCCTGTAAATTAATGATTACTCAAGAAAACGTGTTTGCTTTACCACAAAACCGATCAGGCTTGCTAAGCAACAAAACCATGCATGAGACATGCCCCCAAAGAATAAAACAATGGTGGCAGGAGACCCACATCCTGCCCAGTGAGCAAGTGAGTTAATGATTCCTAGGACGTGATCCTCTGCACACACTAAAAACAAAAATATAAGGAAAAGGTGACATTATACTAAAACCTGAGATGATTTGCCATTTTTAACATATGTTACTGCCTTTTTGCTCCCTTCCGTTGCACCATGACAGTCCCAGCTTGACCGTATAGGGACAAGAAAACTCCCCTGCCTGACATGGAGGAGAAGCTGATGATGGAAGTGGGGCATCTACTCAAGAATGAGAAAGAAGGTGGTCTCCTCCCCACTTTTCCTTTGATTATAAGACTGTAGCCCATTAAGTTCTCAGGGCATGGCGCCTCTTGCCCTCCCACTTGTGAGCCTCACAAGCATCCTCTTCTAATAAATCACTTCTTATCTATCACTTTGCCTCTCGCTGAATTCTTTCTGCTCTGAGACATAAAAGACCGGAGCTTCTTGAAGCCCCCGAAATGCCCACCTAGCAGTTTCAAATGTGCATCAGATACTGTTATCTAGGTGCCTCAGAGAGGAGCTAAAGCACAGGATATGGGGGAAGGGTCTGTCTAGGGAAGGCCCCACAGGGTCTTGTTGGTTACACTTTTTTCCCCTGTTCCCTCTTCTTTGACTATCCATTCTTCTGGTAGAAAGAGCTGCTGTTTAAGTACAAGTGGCTGGGATGAGAGTTGGTAGCCATAAAATTCCGTTTCTGGGCCAGGCAAGCATGTTTTGAATTCTGACCTCTTCAATACATTAACATTTTTGCCTGAATAAGTCTGCATAGTTTGCTCCAAAACATTACCTTGCAAAGCAGGATGGTCTATGCCTGGACAGCATCCCAAGCTTGGTCCTTGTGGTTTGTAAACAAGCATATGAATACTGAAGGCTTGTATAGAGTTGACCATGGACTGGATCAAGAACAAATGGCCACCCCAGGGATGTGCACAGGGAAGTGGGGCAGCCATGCCTCACATTTCCTATGACAGCAGTGCATCAGAGCTGGTAGGTTCTGCCTCTAAGGACCCAGGGTTTATAGGCTAGGGCACATCAATGCATTTGCAGACTCTAGAATCACCATTAGAAAGTCGTGTCCTCCAAAGATTATGGAGGGGCTGCCTGTCCCTCACAGAGCATGTGTGGACAGAGGGTGGACTTTAGTTTTAGATTATGGCTGATTGGAAAATATTTTTACTCTCTGGACTTTTTGAGCAGGGCTATCACTTCTCCTCCAATCCCCTAAGCAGCCCTCCCTACCTCCACTGATAACAACTGCATGAAAGTGTCTTTTAATTTTTAAATACATGTTTGAAAAATACAGAGAAGTTGAAAGAAGGATATTAAGAAAAAAAACTAAAATATACCCATTGTTATCACTTTGGTATATATTAGTGCTGTCCAACAAAAAGAGAAGATCAACAACAAATATGAGATGTGCTTGTAATTTTAAAATTTCTAGTACCCACATTAAAAAAGGTTAAAAGAAACAGGTGAAATGAATTTAAATAGTATCAATACTTTAACTTCATATATACAAAATATCATATCAACACATGATCAGCATTAAAATTATTAATGGGATATTTTACATTCTTTCATACTATCTTTGAAGCCTAGTGTGTATTTTGCATGTATAGTACATCTCATCACATTTCAAGTGTGCAGTAGCCACAAGCGGCCAGTGCCTGTAATATTGAACAGTTGAAGGCTCTGTGTGTGTGTGTGTGTGTGTGTGTGTGTTGTGAACCTTCACTCAAAATTTGGTTCTGATGTTGTACCAAAGGAAGGAGCACTTGGGCTCTCTTACCAGCTTACCCAGGTGTGCATGTGGGGCAGAAGGTAAGAGGGCGGGGCTAGGCTTAAAAGCTGTCAATTGTCAGTTACCAAAAAAAGCGCTGGGGCTCTCTGTGTATCTATATCTATATCTGTCATCTATCTATCTACCTATCTATCTATCTATCTATCTATCTATGCATAGTTCTCTATCTAGTTGTATAAAGTATTCTTCCGGATGAGGAAAGATATTCAAAACTACATGTTAAAAAAATTAAGTGGTGGGTGGGGGGGTGAATTGGAAGGCACAGAAAACTTAAGCAGAAGAAAACTTAGCAGAAGAAGGCTGTCTATATATATAGCAAAAATGGACCAGTTTGGGGATGGACACACAACAACCACTCCCACTAGCAAATGTGGCCCAATCATGGCTCCTAAGACAGAACTGAGAACTGGAGCACTTGCTACTCCTTTTCCTGGAATGTCCTCCACGCCCACCCCTACCCCCCACCACCCCGGGCTTCTCCCTCACTTCTTTCAGTCTCTGTCAAGTCTTACCTCCTCTACCTCATCTGAGGGGTCATCCTGTTCGTTGACACTATCTGAATAGAGGTTCCCTTGCCCCTGTTATTCTCTCTTTCCTCTCTCAGCTTCATGTTTCTTTGAAGCAGCCACCACTTACAGGATTTGTTCCTTTATTTGTAGTTTATCTCCCCCATGAAATTGGAAGCTCCATAAGGCAGGGGTTCAGGTCTTTTTACTCACTACTTTGGTCCCAGCACTTAGAGAAGAGGCTGGCACGCAGTAGGTTTTCAGTGAGTGGCTGTTGAATGAATTCCTGATTGATTAGGAGAAGGAAAAGAGGTGGGTACTTGGAAAGAGGAGCCAGGAGGCCCCGCCGTTAGTGCTAATAAATGTTTTCATAAAAGACAAAGTTATGATTTTTCTTTTTTTAAGAAAAGCAATTTTGTTTTCAAGTACCTAGAATAACATCAGGCTAACTAAGGATTTCTGGAATGCTTTGGGATTTCTTTTAATGAATAGATGAAAATTATATCTAATTAGCATTAATTTTTATGTGTAAATGGGTACATCCAAATAGTATAAAAGCAGTTCTCTTGAATAATTTAAACATCCTTTTCACCCTGCAAAGCATTTAGCACACTCATCCCTCAAAGATTCTATTAATGAGAACTGAAATCATGAGGTTGAAATGCAAAATAAAGGAGATTTTTTTTCTTTATGCAAGCACGCAAGTGAATACCTCAGAAATGGGTAGGTCAGGTACTAGGGATCCTGGGAAGTTAATTCAACGGCTTCTGATAACCTCAAATTTATTAAAAGAAATATAGGAAGAAGGGAAAGCCTTTATGGTAGAATTCAAATTAATAAATGTGTAAAGAATGATGGAGATAGAAAATCGCCGTGAGGCAAAATTATTGCTACAGGCAAATATAATCACCATATGCTAAAATTAGTGGGTGAAAGTATGATGAGAAAGAGGATACTAACATAGCCTCAAAGTATTTCTCCACAAAATATATTAATTATCAAGGGAAAAATAGAACCTTCACAGTGGGGATGCCTGGTAGATACCACCTACACCAGGAGATCAAAGTTAGCATCACCGGTCCTGAGGCTCTGGTACATCAACTCCGAGGAGCGCCTGATGTGATTCACTGAAAAGGGCACAATATCACTTGTGTAGAGTCCTTGGCAAAAGTGCAGAAGCCACTTTTTTTTTTTGGCCGCACCCCACAGCATGTGATTTCTTAGCTTCCCCACCATGGATCAAACCCACATCCCCTGCATTGGAAGCAGGGAGTCTTCACCTCTGGACCACCAGGGAAGTCCCCGAATCCATATTTAATCATGAGGAAATATCAGACAAACCCAAATTGAGGGACAGGTTACAAAATAACTGATCGCTACTCTTCAAAAATGTAGCATAATGAATGATTAAGGAAGACCAAGGAATCTGGATTTGAGGTGATTATGGGGACATGAAATTACATGCAATGTTGGATCCTGGGTTAGATCCTGGGCCAGAAGAAGGACACTGGTGAGACAATTAGCAAAATTTGAATAAGGTCTATGGATTAGTTAATAATATTGTATCAAAGTTAATTTCCTGGTTTAAATACTTGTACTAAGATTATGAATAATGCTAACGTTAGGAGAAGCTGGGTGATAGTTATAAGGCAACTCATTCTATTTTTGCAATTTTTTTCTACGTCTGAAATGAATTCAAAATAAAAACTCGAAAAGAAGATAGGTATATTTATTTGGTAATCTGAACTGAGCATAGTAATAAAGTTAACAGTAATAATAATAATAGCCATTATGGGTTGGATTTTACCCTCCACCCCAATTTACATGTTGAAGTTCTAATACCCTCCAGAATGCCACCTTTTTAAGAAATAGGGTCACTGAAGATGTAATTAAGGTGAGGTCATACTGGAGTCAGTTGTCCCCCTAATCCAATACGTCCTTACAGAAAAGGTGAAATTTGTACACAGGCACACAGGAAGAACACCATGTGAAGATGAAGACAGAGACTGGGGTGATGTAGCAGAAGTCAAGGAACACCAAAGATTGTCAGCAAACCTCCAGAAGCTAGGAGAAAGGCATGGAACAAACCCTCCCTTGCAGCCTCCAGAAGAAATAACCCTGCGGACAGCTTCATCTTAGACTTTCAGCCTCTAGAACTGTGAGACAGTAAGTTTCTGTTGTTTAAGCCACCTGGTTTGTGGTACTTTGTTACATCAGCCCTAACAAAGTAATACGCTAGTCAACATTTATTGAGAACTTAGAACACTGAGCTCTTCACATGAATTATCTCATTTCATTTTCTCCCCATCCTTTTGCAGGAGGTGTTATTATTGCTTCCAATTTATACTGAGAGAATTGATGTATAGAGAGGGTAAGTAACTTGCCCTGGGGCACACAGCTAGTAAATGGCAGGGTGGGTTAAAACCTCTATAGCCTGACACCAGCATATTCCTATCCACTACACACATGTCTGGATTCCAATGGGAAAGGTTTTTTACAGGTTACCTTTGATTAATTTCTCTATATATATATCATATATAAATTCCAGGGATGAAAAATAGTCAAGTGCACACGTGGGTGCCCTGTGCTGTTGCCTTACCACCCATTCCTCCACAGCTATGCCAGCTGGTGAAATCAAACATCTGCCTCCTTGGAAACACTGAACTTCCTATGTCTTAGTGCTCTCAGGAAAGGGACATTAGTCATCAAGGAGAGGTTCCACTTTGAAAGTGAGCAACTAACTTAAGTGAATATTTGGGATTAAACTCAGTCATTCAAATACATGGGAGACTGCATTCTGGGGCAGTGGAGCTACTTTAAAAAAGTGGAGAGCAAATGTTTCCTCTATTTTAGAGCAAGGAATCTGAGAGAGAATTGCCCACTGGGTTTCATTTGTTTGTCTTCTTGAGTCATTCCTTCATTCAATTAGCTTTTACTGAGCATCCCTGGGCTCCTTGGCACCGGGCTCAGCCAGGATAAACTGATGAAGAAAAGTCCCAGTTTTCAGTTAGTCTCTCATTCAGGGTTGGTCCCAAGGCAAAAAAGGTGGAGGTGAAGTCGTTTGAAAGCAAATCCCCATTTCCCAATTCTTAACCCACCTCCTCATAGGCATTGTCTTCTGTACGACTGAAGGTAATTTTCTTGTACATACTGGTGACCCCCAGTTTCCTATCTCCAGTCCAAATTTCACTTACAGGCCCCGGACCCGTATATCCAAAGTTTGTCGGATGCCCCGATTGATTGTCCCATGTATATGTCCACAAGTGTAAAGTGGAACTCATCTTTATCCCTCCCCTTTGTTCCTGCCCCACTCAATCCTGCTCCTCCCCTCTCAGTGAGTGGAGTCACCAGTGACCAAATTGATCAAGTCGGAAACCCCTAGGTTCCATGCAAGTAAGGACTGTTTGTTTATGCTGAGGCAATATTCTGTGTCTAGCTCAGTCTTGGACTGTGTACTGTGGAAGGTGCTGGTAACGACCTGATGAATGAATGAATGAATGGGCTTCATCATTTCATCCTCGGTTCTTCTGTCTCTCGCCACTCATGTCTAATCAATAAGCTCTGTCAATTTTCTCCGTCGTTTCTTTCAAAGTAGTCCTTTCATCTCCATCCCTACCAGCACTTTCCCAGTCCAAACTGTCAATCTTTCACCTGGACCTCTACTGTGACCTTTACCTGGTCCTTTGCCTTCTTTCTTGCCCCCTCCCAATCTGTTCTCCATGTAGCAACTTGAGTGAATTATTAAAAGCAGAAGTCTGACCCCATCACTTCTCTGCCTAAAACCCTTCAATGACTTTCTGTTGTCATCATGATGAAGCCCAAGTTTGATATTTGAGGACCCGCCTAATTTAATTTATACTTATCTCCCTATCCTTATTTTTCTTCTTTCCCCTTTCCTTCTGCTCCTCCCCTACTTTGCTTCAGCTGAAGTGAGTTTTCCATTGGCTTTCAAACTTGTCTTTCCCTCTTCCAGACTTGTGCTCATGTTAGTCCCTTCACCTGGCAATTCCTCTTCATTCTTAAAGTCACAGCATGGGTACATTCTCTTTTGGGATCTTGTTTAGTTTCTATTGCTGCTGCCACAAATGACCTATATTTAGCTGCTTGCAGTAATACCCATTTATTATCTTGCAAATCTGAAGGTCACAGGTCTAGGCAGGTTTGGCTGGGTTCTCTGCTTGGTGTCTTACAAGACATTATTTCAAAGTAGCTGCATTCCTTTGTGGAAGCTCTGCGGAACAATCTGCTTCCAAACTCATTCAGGTTTTGGGCAGAATTTAGTTCCTTGTGGTTCTAGGAGTGAGGTCCCCATTTCCCAGAAATGTGGCCCCTCCATATTTAAGCCAGCAATGGCAGGTCAAACCCTTCTCATGTTTCAAAAGTCTGCGACTTCTCCCTCTGCTGCCATCTCTTTGACTTTTAAAGGCTCATGTGATTATATTTGTTCAAACTGGATAATTTGGGATAATCTCATCATAGCCACTGGTTCTAAGGACTAGGGCATGGACGTCTTTGGGGGGGGGGGCATCATTTTGTCTGTCATAGATGCCCACCTTTAAATCTAGGTTCTGTGTCCCTCCCTTTTGCACCAGTGGAAGGCACTGCTGGTTACCTCACCAATAACTTATTCCCCACTCTCAGCTACTTTCCTGCTGTCAGAGACTGCCTCCCACTTTAGAGGGTGAAAATGCCAGATTTTTGCTTTTCCAGCCTCTCTTGTAGGTAGGGCATGGGCACATCTGCTGGAGGACTCTAGGAGAGATTTTCTTCTATGATTAAAAAAAAAATTACCGGAGAACTGCCTTCCTGATCTTCAGGCATGGTGCTATGAGGACATGATGTTGGGGGCTACAGCGGCCGTCTCAAGGGGCACACGTGAGGACAAACCCAGCACACTGGAGCTAGTGGAGAAGAGAGTTGAGAAGAGTCTGAGTTCTTGATGACATCATTGAATTGCTGTTACATCCCTCTGCAACTTACCTCTAGGCTTCTTGTTAGGTTGCTCTCACTGTTCCTTATTGCTCAAGCCACTTTTTAGTAGGGTCTCTCTTGCTTGCAGCCTGAAGCACCCAACTGGTAACTCCATAGAGCCCTTCTCCTCACTTAGGCTAACACTTACCACACTGTTGTCTGTGGCCTTGTCTTCAGCCCTCTGAAGGCTGTACGATTTTGGAGGGCAGTCGCCCTGCCCACCCTGCTCACGCACTCTCTCCTGCACCTATGTGCCTGGCACAGTAAACGCCTAGCAATTATTGGCTGAATGAATAAATGGGTGAAAGCTCTCCCTCTCCTTCAATTTCCCCTGCTCCAAGCACCTACTACTCTCACCATGACAAGGGCTGCCATGTATGGTTGGTCAGGTTGTGTCCTGCACAAGGGTCCTTGGTCTAGGGGGCATGTAGGAGCTGAAATCTAGCTTGTTCTCCACTTGCTAAGCCAGCACCCTGGCATGGGGCTGTGTCTGCCCAGAGGAAAGGACACTTTTTTTCTTATTAACATTACAGTACTCTAGGGCTAGTAGCAGCACTGTGGCAGCCAAAATTCTGATTTTTCTTGTCTGATAGGGTGCATGTCCTTGCCATTTGTTTTCTACTCTCCCAAGGAGTGGAGCAGAGCATCCTCTTTGGGTCCCAGACACCATGTTCCAAGGAACGCGGTGACTATTTTGAGAAACTGATTCATCCTAAAGTGCTTGTGGGAGCTCCTAGGTTTTAATGTGCAGCCCCTCTCTGGCAATAGGCTGGTCATTTTAATAGCAATCTTCTGGAAATTATGACTTATATAATATAACAGGAACTGCCAAAATGGAAGTCAAGAGACCCAAGTTCAAGTGTGAGCCCTGGCATTAATCAGGCTCCGAGTGCTTGGGCAAGGCAGCGAGCTTCTCTGGCCTTCAGTTTCCTCATCTATAAAACTAGAGGTTCTCAAACTGTTCCCTGCAGAGGTTAGGGGTGTTGAGGTGCACCCCGGGGCTCTCAGTGGTGAATAGGGAGGCGGGATTGAGTGGGTGGGAAGCTTCAGCCAGAGCAGTTCTGCTTTTTTTCTGCTTTACGTGTAGGACTTTATAAAAAATTAAATTTTAATTATGCAGGAAATCTACTAATACATCCTTCCTGTAAGGAATTAGAACACTGCAGACACAACTAAAGCCCCTTTGGTACCCATCCTCCCGAGCCCCTGATATGCTGAAAATTCATTTAAGATTTCCATTTGAACAAAGGGATCCTGCCTCAAATAAGTTAGCGAACCATTGGTCTGGTTAGCCTCTAAGGACCCCAAAAGTGCAAAAAAGAGGGATTTCAGAGAAAGGGGCAAGCCACTGCTGGAGAATGCTCCACGAGGTGGAGTGGAAACCCACACAATGCTGGGTTTGCTGAAATGGACCGTTGCTCTGGGTGCTGTAAGTTGGGGACAACGTCACTACTGTGTGCTGGCGGTGTACCCAGGAGAGGGCTGGTGGGCGGGACGACAAAGATTTATGAGTTAGAATGGGGGCACTCGTGTACATGTCCCAAACCTGCCCTCATTTCCACAGGGAGAGAAGATGAGGCGGCATTAAGATGGCTTCTTTTTGGCCTGACTGCAGAAAAACAGCAACTGCAGCTAACATTTGCTGTGTGCTTGCTGGGTGCTGGGTGCTCCAAGCCTGGTCTCAGGTAACCCTCACAACATGCCTGGGAGATGCTGACACTGCCAGCGTACTTGTTTTAGAGGTGAGGAAGCTGGGGCACATCACTGGTAAGTAGGGCATGGGGATTGGATCCCTGGGCCAGGTGCACGCACCCCTACTCTGCACTCCTCCCAGGCACTGCCTGCTGCCAGTTTCACTCCATCCCACCTGTTTGAGTGCTGAGTGGCGGGTGTGGGAAGGACAAAGCTGACGGGACACTGTGGTTTGTCTGAGATTTGTCTCTTGATTTTCCCTCTCTCCGGATTCCAGGGCCACGGGCAGAATGCTCAGTTCCCTGGAACCCCCCACCCCAACCCTTGCAAGCAGCCAGGGAAGACCCCAGGTGGGCTGGGGTGAAGGGCAGGGGAGAGCTGGTTTGTGCTCCTTATGAAAGGAGATGGGAGACTAGCGAGCAGCTGCCAAGCCCTGCAGCCCATCACACATGGGCATCTACCCGGTGAGAGGCTGCACACAACCGTGGCCCCAGGACCCAGGCCTGCATGAAGGAAAATGCAAATCAACTCTGCTTCCTGCAGAAAGTGGCTTTTCAGTACGTGCGCCTGTTCTCTTCTGCCTTCGGCCCGAATGCTGATTTTATTTTTGCGTTTTATGAGCTTGAGAGAGGGAATTCATTTCCTTGGTATAATATGACCCTCTGGAGAAAGTCTTGTCCAAATGCATTTTGCTCACAGATTCTGCTCTGGAAGAGGGGCCGTGCTGAAATGAAATAGAAAGAGATGATTAAGGTCTGATTTATAGGGAAGGTGAATTGGTAGGTTTACACCAAATTATTGCATCCAGGAAGATGAAAGGGAATGACAGCCTCTTCCTAGGAGCTGGAAACCTTTTTAAAAAGAAATATTTAGGGTGCACGTGCTCTTATGCCAGCCAGGCTGTATTTTAATATACCCACCATATTTGTCTCCTCTCTCTCTCTGTCTTTCGCTAGACTGTACAATCCCTGAAGGCAGGAACTGAGTTCATTGCATCTTGGTATCCCCCATGGGGATGTTTTTGCAATTTTATTTATAAGAAAGGGATTCTACACTGAAGAGGCTTTTTTATCTCAAGGGACTAACTGCCTCTTTCTTTCTTATTGGCTGATTAACACTGCCTCCTTCCCAACCTAGTTTTTAGCGATATCCGGGCCTCCTAATAATGATTCCTCTATCTCCCACCCCTCAAAAGCACAGCGTCTAGAATTATGTTTCTTTCAGATGGTAAGTAGTATGATAAGAATATTAACACCAAGCTTCTATTGAGTACTTCTAAGGATGAGGTATTTTTCTAAGCATTTTAAAAGTGTTATTCCATTTAATCCTCACAGCCACCCTGTGAGACAGGAACTGTTATTATCCCATTTTACACATGAGGAAACTGAGGCTTGATGTGCTCAAGATCACAGAGCTAGTCAGTGGAAATAGCTACCATTTTATGGGTGCTTACCGTGGACCAGACATCATGCCAATCACATCAAACTGGCGATCTCATTTCACAGCGCTCTTAACCCTCAAGAAGTGACCTCCAGTGCTTAGAATTTAAAGCTGAATCCTTTGGAGACTGGAAACCATGTAAGGGCACCATCTTGTTCACCCCTGTATCCAGAAAGTGGAGGATGGTGCCAGGGGCAGAGTGAGAAACGGTGTTTGTGGAGCGAGTGAAGGGACAGCGGAGGTGTCTGTCCTGTGGGAGCTGCTTGCCCAGATCTCCGCCATCCCCACCCCCATGTGAATCCTCCTGACACTCAGGCTTCCTGACCATGGTTACCTCTCTGCAGGCAGGTAGGCTATCACCAGGACCCCACCTGGCATCGTTGGAAATCAAGTACTCCAGGGTTTCCCCAGGGTCGTGCCTGCTGTAAGGGGCAGAACCAGATTTTCTGATGCCAATTTCTTCTTGTTCTGGCCTGGCTCCTTTTTCTGACTTGGTCAATAGCCTCTCATAGATGGGGAACTGAGAGTTTAGGAGAATGTCTTTGTTTAATTTTCAGTTTATTCACTTTCTATTTTAGAAACAAATATGGAGCGTTGTCTAATGGGTACAGAGTCTGGGAAGAAGAGTAAGTTCTGGAGATGGCTGGGGGTGATGGTTGCACAACAATGTGACTATAGTTAATATACTGAACTCTCCACCTAGAAATGGTTAAAATGGTAAATTTTATGTTGTGTGTATTTTACCACAATTAAAAACCCACAAATATGGTTCTGCTTTTCTAACACGACAAGACGTCTGGGGTAGGTAGTTACAGGGATTGGTTCAGCTCCTTGATGATGTCACTAGGGTCCCAGAATCTTTTTCTGTTTACTGTCTTAGCATGCTGGCGTCTATCCTGGGTGCAAAGTATCCTCTGAGGCTTCTTAAATTTCATCTGCTCAAGAGAAGAAGAAGGAAGGGAAGAGAGATGCTAGCCATAGCTGTCTTTTATCAGGAAACCCCCCAGGAGAGTCTTCTTATATCTCATGAGCCAGAACTGGGTCTCATGGCCTTGATGGGCAGCAAGGGCAACTGGAAAAGTGATTACTTAGCTTTCCAACCTTTGAGCTGAGCAGGGACATCAGGGGAGAAGGCAGTCGGGAGAGAGAAGTGATTGTGTCCAATGCCCTGCCGAAGCTCACGTGGTCACATAGCAGGGCTGTCCAGGTCCAGGGCCCAGGCTCCCGGTGCCCTGTCCTGAGCTCTTTTGCTAGGACATTTGATGCATTTGTACTGGCTAGTTTCCCAATAGAAGGGACTGTCCTGGAGAATATCTTTCAAAGAGAAAAACTCTCCATTGCTTACATGTAACTGAAATTAATCAACGGCTAAGAGGTTGTGTTCAGAAAGCACTGGGCATTGGTGGAGCCAGGACACCTGAGTGGTGCCCCAGGCTGGCTGGCAGCTTTGGGAAAGGTCCCCAGGTCTCTGTGCTTATGAAATGTGATTATGTGTTTTTGGGCTAGTGTTGTGCATTAAGTGCCCAGTAAGTGTTCTGGTATCTCTAGATGAAAGGCCCTTAAGAGAAGGCAGTTGTTATTAACCAACAATGTGCTATCAAGTGTGGGCTGATAACACAAGATGATGTGTTTCAAATGTTGGTTTAGGATGACAGAAGCGTCACACCACAGGCCAGGAGTGGAGTGGAATAAGGGATCTAGGGGACACTTAAAATAAGGAATGCAAACAAACATCCCTATTATAATCACCTTGCCACTGCAAGGAAGCCGGAGGTGCGCACTTGGCTTTTGAAGATAGCAAAGAATGCCCACCATTCTCTCTGATGGCATCACTTGTTGTTTCCATGGGAGGCACCAAAGAGGAATTGGCAGGCCCTGGCCATTGTTTGAGTCCAGAGTGAACGGGCACCTCCCCTTCTCTATCGAGCCTCCTTGGGTGATTCCAAGTTACACTGATCTTTCTTCATTCTCACCCCAGGGCACCATATACACTGAACATTTTAGCATTTAGTGGTATTGAAGTTAACTTTTCATCCCAGTCTTATAAGCTGTGCGAGGAGTGAGCACTGTTTGGGGGCAGCAACCCAAGGTATTTTGGAACCCCTCAACCCCAAGACCTAGCAGTTGGCCAGACACGTGTTAAACCCTCAATAAGCACTGGAACTGGACCTATGGGATGGGCTGCCCACGGCTCCACCAGGTGGAAAATTTTTCTTCATGATGCTTTGGAAACCAGAGAGTTGATTTGAAGTTGGAAGGTGAAAGAAGCAAGAGTATCCAACCCCTGAAGGGGCATAATGCAGTTTAGTGCCTTTGCAGAGTCCCCCATGGTCAGATCACGGGGATATTTCCTGGGTTCAGCAAGACACTGACTTTCCTATAAAGGGAAAGGGCCCATTCTGCAAAACCAGAATTGAAATTGCTTCAAGGCGGGCAATTCTTCAGTGGTAGGGGAAAAATAATGCAGCCCTGGTAAAACATGGGAGCAGGATACCCAGTCAACTGAGAAAGCCCAAAACATTATTGCAATGAGGAGTTTTTATTAGTTCACCATCAGAATATAAAAATAAATAAGCAAACAAAAAACAAATGGAATCATTTTACAGAAAGCACATTCATTACTTAAAAGTAGCATTTTAATGGCCTGGCACTTTCTGGTCATATCCACTTGTCATGTTCCCTCACGCTGACAAGTAAGAGATTCTTGGCTGTTTTCTCCGCATCTGCCTAGCTATTAAGGAACAACTAGCAATTCTGACAATTTTATGTCCTTAGCCATAACTACACTTGTCTTCTCTCTTGAATCATAAGATCTTTTTACTTTCCAGACACTTATGATATCTCCATGTCACTTTCCCATATCTTACAGATAAAAGGGGGCGGGGTCTGTCAGGAAGGCTGAAGCTGAATTTCAGTTCCAATCATCTTTTTTAGCTCTAAGTTCAGGCATCCAAAGACTAAACCTGCTTAGAGGTGCAAAGAGCCCTGAATTATCACCACCAATTCAAGGATGTCTTCATGGACACAGGAACTAATATCTGCTCTCCAGGACCTCCTCAAAGAGCTTGTGTCTCCATGTGTCTATTTAACTATCTTTTGTGTTCCCATCCATCACAAATATATTATGGCACTGGCATCAGAACATTGTGTTCTTACTGGCTCTCATAAAACTGATGCACTTGCAGCCTCAATACAAAAGTTGTCAGTATAAATAACATAGAATGCATAATAGGACTCATTCCTTATAAATCAGGTCATGAGTATATGAAACACATCTTGGCATGCAAATGTTAAATAACAGTAATAAATTAATAAATACATAAATTACTTAAATATTTAAATAACATAAAAGTCAACTGTGACCTGCTAGCTGGAACATGTATAAATAAATTAGCTGATTGTTTCAATGGGCACTTAGTATTTAAGTATAAAAATACAGCAAAGACGTCTTTATAGTTCTAAAAAAAAGGCAAATTGGTAGAAAATATCTTGGCCGGTGGTGGGGGGTGGAGGTGGGAGTGGGGTTCTGTTCCATCGTATCTTTTAAAAACTTAGCATAATGTCTTCCATTTTTCCTCCAAGGTTTCATCCTGAGATTAGAACCTGAAAAAGAATGTCGAGTGTCTATGTGATTCGAAATTCAGTAGCAAAACCTTTCTTACTTCACACAACACATTATCCGGGGAAACTGGCTTTTGGGGATTCCATGTCAGAAGGGTCCAGCCCTTCCTTACATGGGCTAGGATTTTGCTGATACTATGCTTGCCACAGGCTCTCTTGAGAGTTTTCTTAAAAGAATATCTGATCATGTCATTTCCTTGCTTCAAGTCCTTCAGTGGCCCCCAGTGGTCTCCTGATAAGATTCTAATACCTGGAAACAGCTTGCAGGACACCTGTGCTCTGACTCTTGGCTACTTCTCTCTCATTGCCTTCCCTTCTGGAAGGGCAGAACCTGTGCCTGCTTTCTTTACTGCAGCATAGTGCTTGGAATACTATGGCATCAAATAAATATCTGTTAATGAACAAATGTATGTTTCTGCCTCTGGCGACTGTGTTGGGCAGCCTTCCCCTTTCCCTGTCCCACACCGTCCCCACCATTGCCCTGCACCTGCATACACTGAGTGTGCAGGTCTGGGCTGGGCTTTGCGGGCTTGCTCACCTAACTGCAGGACACAGATGCCCATTCGCTCCAGGATGAGCTGTAGTAGCGGTCCCGGGCTTGCACGCGGATGTTGGCATCTTTGTGGCACGTGACCTTGGCTGAGGTTTGGTCCATGAAGAGTTTGTCTTTCTGCAAAGGAGAGGGAAATCTTTGGTAACGCCATCACAAGGTGGCCTGGGCATATTTCGGCAAAGTACAATCTCCCAAAACTACCACATCTTGGTCTCGGGGCACCACACACGCAATTCATAGGGGCGTGTGTAGAAATTGCGCCACCTGCTGACAGAAGCTCTCAACACAGACGTGGCCAAAGCCCTGAGGGAGAAATTGTTTGGTCCAGTTTTCATCTTTCTAGCACAGCTGCCTAGCCTCATCCCAGTACTAGGCCAATGGTGGGACTGAGACAGATTTGCTCTAGCTGTCCCCTGGATATTCTGAAATTCCATATCCTGATCCTTTCATCAGAAAAAAATCTGTGTTCAAACCCAGGCACTGCTGCTTGTTAGCTATGTGGCCACAGGAAAATGTCTTAGACTCTCCATGTCTCAATTTCCTCACTTATAAAAGCGGGAGAGTAATAATCACTCCCTTATAGAGTTGTAAAAGTTAAAGGAAAAGTAGCAAAGTATCTACCCATGTAGAATATGCTCTGTAAATGCTACCTATTAATAACATAGATCTTACATAGAGAAGTACGTATCAAGATTTTAAGTAATATTTAGCTAAAGTCTACTTCAGAATAGCCCTTCCCTTCCACAAAAGAAATTCTCAGGGAGTGCCAGAATCACTGAATTTCTACCACGTGCTAAACACAAGGCTGAATAAGGCCTTTATCTAGTGATTTCTAAAACTGGGGTCCAAGGAGTCTCAGGCTCTATAAGAGGGCCTCTAGGACCTTGGGATTATGACGCTGAGGAAAGAAAGTCTGAAAGTCATCGTCTTAGCCAACATTCTGTTCAATAAGATAATTTCACAATATGCGGAGCAGCCAGGAATTATTTATTTTGGATGAGACATAGCATGAATGTTCTATCACCCATTATATTCATCAATTTGAAACAATTTTAGGCTCCTAGAGCCCAGATTTCTATATCAGGACCAATTCTGAGAGCAAAATAATGACCAACCATACTGGTGGCAGTAGCGTGTTAGGTGCATGGCCTTTGCGGCCTGGAGACTGAGATGGTGTCCTGGTTTTGCCACTTTCTAGCTGGGTGACCTTGGGCAAGTCACTCAAACTCTCTGAGCTTCAAAGTCTTCACTAGTGAAGTGGCACGAATAACACTGCCTGCCTTTCTAGGGTTACTGTGAGAATTAGTGTGATATGCAGGGAAAACCCTTAGCACAGTTTCAGGCACATAGAAAGTGCCAAATTAGCTGTTATTATCATCAATAACCTTCTCCTTGATGTGGGCCTACGTAAACCTGACTACAAAATAGACGGCGCCTGAATCACATCTTACCTTTTCTCTCTTGTTCTTGCCCTGGACCTGAACAGAAAACGTCAGGGAGAAGTAGGAATGTGGGGTGCTCCAGGTGTCAGGGTACTCCCAGCTGACCTCCACATGCCGAGAATTCTTTAATGGCTTCAGCTGCAGGTTCTTAGGCGGGTCTGGTTTAACTGTGGAAGAGAGAGAAACACCCTTTATTTTCCTAATGGGGCTTTGGAGTAAGGTAGTTCTGGGTTCTGATCTCACTTTCACCTTTGACCAGCTCTGAGTCCATTTAATAGTTACTGAACTTCTCTGAGCACCCGGTTGGCAGATGTGAGGCACCCCTGTGGCTGGTGCTCACATGATGCCTGTGGGAGGCAGTCCTCACCAACTGCCACCTCCTTTACAGCTGAACCTGAGAGAGGCTCAGAATCCTTCTAGTCACTGCGCAGTCATACGGGCCCTGGTGATGGGACCACCTCTGTGTGGTGCTCAGAGGACAGTTCTCAGAGACAACAAGACTCTCACGTATGGGCTTGCAGCGAAGGACCACCCTCTCTATAATCAATCCCCCTCTGCACCAAACTTGGAATTGGGCTGAGCTTCTTGCTGGGAATCAGATGAGAGATTTTCCACTTAGTGCTCTTTCTTTAGCTTTTTCATGGACTCTGACACTGACTTGTCCTGTGGCAGTTATAGCCAAATTGTGTCTATGCTCAGTCACTCATTCTTTCAATAAAAAGCCCCCATTAAGTGCCATCCACTGGACTGTGCATGGAAAGCACAATGAGTGTCAGAAAGACTCTATCCTCTAGTAGCGTACCTTCTTCTAGAAGAGTAAGGAGAGGGGAGAGAGTCCATGGGACAGGCTTGGGCTCTCTGGACCCAGTGCCTCTCCACAAAAAGACCAAAGCTCCTAGCAGATGCTCCACAAATATTCTTTCCTCTTTCTTAGCATAATGACATCTTCTTTCCTTTAGCACTCAGCTAAATGCCACCTCCTCACAGAGACCTTCCCTGGCCACCTATGTGAACAAGACCCCACCCTCTCCTTTCCACCAGAGGCAATCTCCCCTCAAATGCTAAAGCAGGTTCTGTGATGCTATCCCTTTTTGTTTCATGATGCATGTTCACTGGATAAATGGTAAAGGAAATGACAAATGGCAAAATCTCCATCTGCCAATTAAAAAAAGAGATGTTCATTTTGGAGGGGTTTATAGTCCAATAAAGAAGTCTCTTTCAAATGCTAGAGAAAGATTGGCTGGGAATAATTGCCGTTAGTAGGGGAAACTCTGGTTCTGCATATGAGTTAATATTCACAATGCTTGAAGGGCTGCTCATGGATTCATCATGGAAGGTGCCTGAGCAATGGAATAGAAGTGTAGACAAGAGCCTGGTTTTTCTAGGGGGGCAGATCCAGGTCTGAATTGCTAGCTGTGAGATCTGGGGCAAGTTGTTTAACCTAGCTGGGACTCAGTTTCCTCTTCCTCAAAATGCAGATGATTCTATCTACATTGTAATTTTTTTTTTTTTGGTGGGGGGAGTGCAGAATAAAAGAGATAAGGCATGTAAACCTCTCACCCCAGTGCATGAGGGCAATGTGAACATGTGATGAACGGCGTCTACCCGTATTAAGCACATATAATCAAGCCCACTCACTGATGTCCCTGATGAAGAAGCTGCTGGTGTAGTTTTCGTACTTGAGCTTGTGAATAGCTTCCACCGCGACCTCAATGGGCAGGCTCTCCTCGGCGGCTGGGCAGGCGCTGCCCTCCTGACACTCCACTGTGTACTTCTTATACTCCCTGTGGTCCACTCTGACCCTCTCTGTTGAGAGTGTCACTGCTCCACATGTCACTCCTCGGGGGTCAGAGGGGCTGAAATCGAAGACAGCCGTTATCCTGTGTCACGTGATGGCAGGCGAGTCCCTAGCTGTTGCAGCCAGACAGCTGTCTGAGGACACTATTTCTCCAACTGATTTGATTTCTCTCAAGGGGATAAGAAGCTGCCCTCCCCACGAGAACAAGCTTTGCTTTGAGAGGTAATAATTCAATACAAATGTGTAAAAACAACTCTGTACTTACATGCCTCTGGCCTAAATGAATCTGAAAACTTTTAGATCCAAAGCTTCTGGTTAAATCTCCTTATTAAAAATTTTAACTCATTTTCCTGATTTTAATGACAAAATCAACACATGCCAATTTTAAAAACTTGAAAAGATACAGACGGTGTATAAATGAAATATGTATGCTTCTTTTTTTTTTTTATTTTTTTTATTTTTTTATTTTTTTGGGGGTACACCAGGTTCAATCAACTGTTTTTATACACATATCCCTGTATTCCTTCTTTTAACTCTAATCCTCCTTTTAACCCTAATGTCACTCCCTAGATAGAAATACTATTCCTGGCTTGTTGTATCCCTCCAGACATTCTGAGTATTCAAAGCAATCATATATCCACATGTACTGATACACATGCATACACACATATTTGTCTATATACACACACACAGATTTTATTTTTATGAAATAAGATGAAATTCTATATATATAATATATACATATACAACGTGGTATGCATAATTCTGCAACCATCTTTCCCCCTTCTGAACATATTATGGGGAGTGCTCCGTGACGGATCACACGGGTTGGGTTATTCATCCTGAGGACTGCACATTAAGCGGGGGTACAATGTACCACACTTTATTTAACCTGTGCCCTGCTGATTACCAAAAACGTCCCAATGAACCCCCGCATCTATGTCTCTGTGCACTTGTGTAAGCATTTCTTTAGTAAGCATTTTCATTTTAAAGATGGAATAAGTAAGACTCCAAAGGTTAATTCACTCAGTTAAATAGTGGCCAGCCCAGGATGATCACCTAGGGTTTACTCTGTTATCCTACACTGTCTGGGAATTTACACGAGAGGGAAGGAAGACACATAGGGAGCTAACATTGGTTCTGTACCAAGGGAATTGGTTTCTCGGGGTAAGCGCAAGTGCATTGGACAAACAGTGAACTTCAGGTTAGTGGTGTCAGCAGAAGATAAAAGAGTTGAAGTGGCCCTGGGAAAATTTCTAGAAGTTTCACAAAGTATTGGAGTCGGCCTCAGGGCTTGCAAGATCTATGCCCTAGAACTCTTGTTTCTATTTTCGACTCGAGGTGCAATTTTGGCAAGTCCTTTGTAGCTTGGATTTCTCCTTTTATTCCCTCCCCGTGGTGCTATGAGCCTTAATGAGGCATCGCTAGGCAATTTGGATGGGTGGGTTCAAACACAGTAGAGGCTATTCCCAGGCCCCAATAATATCCTGTTCTAATGCATACATTTGTTCAGGCAATTAGCTTAAATCTCCATGTCTTTCCTTAATTTAAGCAAGGGTGTGTGTATGTGTGGATGGGAGGTTAAAAATATAGGGTTGACTTTATTTTCTCCCTTATCATCAACTGATAGGCCATTGCTAGGTTGCCCTTATTTTCTTAATGAGAAAGTTCTAGCAAAATGCTGAGGAACCCGAGTGGTTTCACTTACCCTCTGCTGCTTTTGACACTGAATTTCAAATCAGTACTGATTGCTGTCAGCCACCAGCAGGTGAAATGTCCGGAATAATTCTTTGCCTCACATTTTAGAAAGCTCTTATTTTTGGGTTCTGGATTTGAAAAGAATAAAAATTCAATATTTAGGGGTTTTCTTTTAAAATTGCAAAGATTTTTATTGCGAGGAATCACAGGCCACCAAATGGTATACAATTGAAGAGCTTCCATTTATCTCCTTGGAAAATGCTGCTGTTCCCCTGGCAGGTAGTTCAGTGAGGACTGGGAATGTCCCAATAGGATCCTGATTCTGTGTACTACATACCCAGCGTATCGGTGGGAGGTATTAGCTTCTTTCAGGGCTATCAGCCCGGTGCTGGGTTACGCACTGTGTACATTAATTAACTTTCATTAGCCATCCAATAACATCACTGTTATTTAAAAAGAACCTCGGGAAGAGCGTCTAGACTCCCCATGAAACTCTCTCCACAGGAGAGGTTGATGGCTGATAACCCAAAGTGTCCGGCAAAGGAAAAACAAAGCAAAGGAAAACGTAAGTCTTGGGTGATTTCAGTGATGGACGAGGTATTACTTCATTAACTGCACTAATCATGTCTTGCCTTTTAAATTTTTAATTTTTTCCATCTCTTATGGAGCAAAAGAGAAAATTCACACTATCCAAGGGAATGGAATTACCTTTTTGGTCCTTTAAGATATCAGTGGACCAAATTCCATCTTCCTTTTTGTGAAGCAGGAGGAGCGAATGGCTCAGAACCTCGCCTCCTTTGTGACAGGTGTACTGCCCAGCATCTCCAAACTCTTTGACTTGGATGGTCAAGGTTTTGCCAGAACCCAAGACCTCATTGCTCTGGTCTGAGGTCCAGGTGATGCCGTCTTCTTCAGGGGTATTGCAGGTGAGGACCACCACTTCTCCAGGGGCGTCAGGATACCAATCCAATTCTACAACATAAACTAGAGAGCACAGGGATTGGAGAACTGGATTATGTTTTTTGGATCTCCTGGGCATCTGGATAGCTAAAGCCCAAACTTGCTCATAGCAGCAAATGCTTGCTAAGATGATCTCAGGTCATTGGGCCCCACTTGAGTTCAAGGTTGTAGAAGAGAGAAGCAAAGAATGTAAGAGCTGCCATCAACTCATTAACTGTCAGGCTGCCGTGAATAATTAACCTCTGATTAGCTGGCAGATGAGGAACCCTGGTACACCAAAATTTGCAAACAGCACAATATTCTTCCCCAAAGGCCTGGTGGACCTAAGAAACTTCCAGCACGATTCACGTTCATAGAGAATAAGTGTTGAGAAAGACTGACCAGGACTGAGATCCTGTCTCCACTAGCTGGCTGGGGAATTTGAACTAAGATACTTAATTACCGTGAGTCTCAGTTTCTGTGTCTGTAAAATGACAATATTAATAATATCTGCCTTGTATGTTTGGCTGTGAGGATTAAATGAAAAAAGCATATTAAAACACTTAGCACAGAACCCGTCACTCAGCATTAGTTGTTATTGTTATTCTCAGACCAAAGGTCAGACAACTGCGCGAGAAACTGCCTTCCAATTTTCTTTGGGGATCGAAGGATTTATTTCCTACTGCACGAAACTCATCAATGGAGATTTTCATCCTCTCTATGTTTTTAAAAGCTATTTTACCCTCTTATGCGGCAGTTAGTAGATCTCAGTCTTCCCATTTTATAGAGAAGCGTACTGAGACTAAGAGGTTAAGCAAGGTTACATCAGTTAGAAGTACAAAAGTTATATCTCAGAACTTCTGTCTCTGCAGCTTTGCATTGAATCTTTTTTTTTTTTTTGGCTACACCACACAGCATGCGGAATCTTAATTCCCCGACCAGGCCCTTGGCAGTTAGAGTGCAGAATCTTAACCACTGGACCACCAGGGAATTTCCTGCATTGAACATTTGATACCAGTATCTCAACTGGCACTTGAGGAATGGCCTAATATAGTAGTTCAAAGAGCATTTCACATCAAATCTTCATTCATTCATTCATTCATGCATCAATTATTAATTAGAATTGTTTAATGCAGTGCTTCTCAAAGCAAGATTATCCAACTACTACCAGCAGCAGCATGTCAGCCTCTGTTAGAATTGCAAATTCTCAGTTGCTGAATCAAGAACTTTGAGATGGGCCCAGTGACCTGTTTTTAACCTCTCCAGATGATGCTGAAACCCACGCTAGTTTGAGAGCCACAGCGGTTAAAAGCCTGGATTTTGGAGTCACACAGGTCTGGGTTAGGATTCAGCTCTGTCTTTTACACTGGCCTGTGGCCTTGGGCAAGGCATTCAATTACTCTAAGCTTCAATGTCATCATCTTTAAAATAAGCAACATATTAGTACTTGTTCCAGAAGGTGGAGATGTGGATTACACAAGCTACTTCATATACGAGCTTGACACGATGCCCTTAAATGCGCTGTAACTGCTGGCTCTTGTGATTGGTATCCAAATGTCAAGCTGTTGTGGAATATAAAGTTCCCACGTGACATCAAAGGGGTTTATAACTACTGAATGGGTAACAGAGACAAGAGGTAAAAAGCATCTGGGGACCAACGCTTTGAAAACGGTTAGCTGTGCTTACATAAAACCATGTGGCACCTTTAGCTTTCTCTATTTTTTCTCTGTCTCACTGGTGACTGACCAGCATGGCTATTTTCCTGCCACAACTAAGACTGAGAAGCTGAAGACCCTTGCCCAAGGGCAGGGGAAACAGCTGCAGGGGCAGCCTGATGAGGCCGTCTAGAACCTCGTGCTTAGCTGCATTTCATCTTGTCTCCAAAGCTCCACGCCCTCTCAGTGTTTCTCACATTGACTTTCTGGAATTTCTGTGGTTTACCAAATCAGAAGTAACTAAGGGTGGACAATGAAAGGGCCAAAGCTCCTGAGCGCCCTAAACATCCCAGGGCTGAAAGGGATCTGGCAAAATCATCTGGCTCAGGCCTCTGTCTTTATTGAAGGGGAGGGCCTAAAAATCTCAGACCCTCCTGGGGCAGAGCAGGGATGGCTGGATTGTTATCTTCTGGATATTCTTAAGAATGGAGGAAGAGCCTCAGATTTCTTTCAGGGACCCATTTTAGTGCTGTATTCTCCTCACTATTGAAATATCACTTCTCATCATCAGCTGCAATGTCTTCATTTTAAATGTGTGCCTAGTTCCTCTTGCTCAGCTGTCCAAGGACAGAGGAAACAATTGCTTCATGTTCTTCTGGTAAAACCTTCTTCAAATACTTCAGTGCATAAGCATAGAAGCCAAACAGAATTGGGATCAAGTTCCTGTTCCACCCTTACCAGGTATGTGAAATTGGGTAAGTTACTTCATCTCTGTAGCCTCTATTTTTAACATCTGTAAAATGGGGATACAAACAGTCCCTATCTCTTATGGTTGTTGTGAGAATTAAATGAGATGCTGGGCTCAATAAATATTAACTATTATTATTATTATATAAAGACAGTAATTGCCAACATTATTATGTTGGCTTCAATGAGAAATATCTGAGGGTCTTTCAGGAACAGCTAACAATCAGTTAACACAGATTTACTGTGTGTGAGATACTAGAAGCATACAGGGAACCCCTTATTCTAATAATACCTGTTATTCTACTAATAATTTATATTGATCACTGAGAAAATAGACAGGTTCTCTTGAATCATCACAGACATTATTTTAAACAATGGAAACAATAATACTAGCTAACATTTACTGTCACTTCATCATCTATTGAGCTGTCTTCCGCATTCACTAGTACATTTAATAATCTATGTAGTAGACATCACTTTGTAACCCTCAGTTTACAGTCGAGGGAACTCAGAGGTGACCCAGCTCAAGGTTACATAACCAATAAATGGCAGAATCAGCCTTGAACCCAGCTCAGTGTGGGTCTAAATCCCACACTTCCCCTAAGTGCTTGGTCGGAGGTAAGTCATCTCAGTGCCAACTGAGGGGGTGATATTGCATGGTGGAGTGGAAGAGGATAGAACATAGTCCTTATACTTTTCTAATCTTTCACTTTGGATCTTAATCATATGAAACAGCTGGTTTTTAGTAATACTGGCAAAGTCCATAATTCTTTTCCCACCATAGTCCACAAAAAGCTCCTTCTCTGGTATCCAATGTGAAAGCCAAACAATACAGATACCCTCAAGCCGTACAATACAGACACCCTCAAAGGTGAAACAAGGACATAGGGCCCATGTTATCCCAGAGTGATGGCTTTCTCTAGGAAGCCTCCCATTTCAGTCTGATTTCCCAACAGGGGCTGCCTGACAGTCCTGGCTTAGACCCTGGGAACTTAGTAGAGAATCAGGAAAGGCTGGTTACCATTTTTCTCCAGTTCCCATATGGCCAGGATGGGAGATGCCAGCAAAAGCAGGGAAAACCAGGAGACAACCAACTGCTGAGGGTGCATCTGCAGGAGGGGGAGAAACAGAGAAGGAGAAGGAGGAAAAGAGAAAGAAGAGGAGGCATAAGAGAAGAGAGAATGTCAGTAGTTATGCAATCACTTTTGGAAACCATATTCACATTCTATGTACATCGTCTTTATCTTCCTCTTTCTCCTCTACAAACCACTCAGTGACTTCCAGGAGCCCTCTGCCAGTCTCTGGGTAAGAACATCTCCAAATAGAGAACCGCGGATGATCTGCAGCTGAAAGAGACCTAAGGCCAGCTGTCTGATAAAATCCTCTTATTTTTAAGATGAAATCTAAGGCTCAGAGAAGGAATATGACTTGTCTCGATTGACATTCGGTAATTATTTACTTGGTACTTTCTGTGTAAAGGGCACTGAGCTAGAGCAGCTGAGAGTGAAAAAGGATTTTTACCTGGACCCTGACTTCTAGGAGCAAATACTTTCATTCAACAAATATTTCCAAAATCAGTGTGTTACATGCCTACTCTCCAGTTGGGGAGATAAGCTACATACCTGTATTACTGTAGCACAAGGCAGTATGTGCGGTGACACCCAGGACTAAAGCACTTGGGTTGGGTGGCAGGGGAGTAATACTGAAGTGATCTTTCAGGTTCTGGCAATGAGCCCAGCCCTTGTTAGAGAGGTTTCCTTTCTCTCCCTGCTTAGACTATAATGGCTCCAAACTCAAAGATTACTTCCTCCCACACAAGGTAACCAGTAGTTCTCAAACTTGAGCATACGTCAGAATAACCTGGGAGTCTTGCTAAACACAGATTGCTGGCTCCCAGCCCTACTCCGACCCTAGAATGTCTGATTCAGCAGGTCTGGGGGCTGGGCCTGAGAATCTGCATTCCTTTACGTTTCAGAGGAAGCTGATAGCTCTGGTCTGAGGACCACGCTTCAAGAGCCGTTGGTTTAACCCACGTTCAGGGTCCAGAGCCCCTGAAAACCAAGATGTTCCTTGGGAGAAGACCATAAAATATTGATATATTCACCATGAAATAATGAAATGCATACTTTTGCACTAAATCAGCCACCACCCTATAGTGAAACTCAGTCTAGATTACAATCCGGCGTTTAGGAAAATCTTCACACTGACAATTATACCCCACCTATGAATTAGGTGTAGATGATTATTATTTATTTTCAGTCTGACACACCTCCATCCATCTTGGAGAGCACCAGTGTTCTGTAGGAACATAGTTTCAGAAACCACTTGGGCTGTATGAAGAACAAGACTCAAAGTTTTCTGCAAAATACCTTAGAAATAAGCACCCCTTGGTTGGGGTAACTGAATATTGACAAATCATTGCTTTGTCAGAATTGCTGTGAATCCTAGGGGAACTTTGCTACGTATTTTATTCCCTTATGTTATAAAGGCTGTGAGTGGTAGAGTCAGGACTAGAAGTCAGGCCTTCCCGTACACTGTCAGCACTCTTGTCACTGCAGCATGGAACTTTCAAGGGCACATCTATCAGATTAGTCCAAGTTATGACTGTAGCAAAGTTCTAGTTGCCAAGGAGCAGCAGTTAGTACATTCATTGGTTTGGAGTCCAGCAGCATGGACTTGAATTCTGGTTGCACCACTCACTAGTCGTGTGAGATCTGCCAAATTACTCTCTGAGCCTCAGTCTCCTCATCTACAAAATGGGTGTAATACCTATCTCAAAGGGTTGTTGGGAGAATGCAACAAGAAGCCAACCAAACATGTTAGCTTGTACCCATGGCAAGAGATAAAGGAAAATTTGATTTCTCTCTGTGTTGTCTACCTTGGATAAACAAAAAAGTCATGCTTGGCTGTAGGGAAATGCCCAAAGAGGCACTGCAATTACACAGGCCTATAAAACCCAGATGTCAGCACTCTGGGAATGCAAACAGCAGAGATTCCTGGCACCTCCTGGGTGAATCCTTTATGCTCTCTTAACACTGGGATTTTCCCATTGGCTAAGTGCCCAGCACTTCCACTCTGGGCCTCAGATGCATCTGAGAATTTCAGGTGAACAACACTTCAGGGTCGAGAGAGCCCTGGTGATGGTTCTAAGAAACAACTCCCATTTTTGTATCACCTGCATTTTAAACCACAGGACACTGGCAGAAGATGAAGATGGTGGTGGGTCGCTTTCTTAATCATACCCAGGGAAAACCAAAAAGAGGAAGCATGCAGTTGCCGTGTTGTTCTCTAGGTCACCTGATACCACGGGCTTGAATTCCAGTTTGACCACTTACTACTAGTATGATTTTGGCCAAATTACTCTCTAAGCCTCAGTCTCCTCAGCTGTAAAATGCATATAATACCCATCTCAAAAGCTTGTTGGGTTGTATCCCACAGACCACGTTTTCTCGGCATGCTAAATTTGAGAGTTTTAAGGTTTAAACATTTTAAAAAGTAATTTCATAGGTTTTCTAAACCCTTGAAACCCTTGTATGAGGGATGCAGGGACCCCAGGTCCTGTGGTGCGTTAAGGCTCCCTAACTTTGGTGCCGACATGGGCATGCCAATGACACTTGGCTAGGCATCTCTTTTTCAAGCTTCACTTTGTTCATTACTTTTAAATGAGAAAAGAGAATTATTATTTAAAAATAAAAAGACATAGTCACAGAAGGCGTGTGTAGCACATGCAAAGGGTCCCAGTTCTAGAGACAGGCAGTGCTGTGTTGGCATCCCAGCTCTGCCACTTGTTAGGTGACCGGCTCCAGATGAGTCATTTGATCTCTTTGAGCCTCACGCTCTTAATCTGTAAAATGGGCACCCTGTTGTGATGAAGAGGTAATGAAATAATTCGCATAAAGGATCCAGCATGGTGCCCTGATGAGGTCAAGACTCCTGGCTGTTTCCTCTCAGAACTGCATTCCTCCTTCGACAGTGCTTGCCTGACACAAGTGCAATCATATAGTTACTTCTTTCATGTTTGCCTTCCCCACTGCCCTGAGCTCTCTGATAGTGGAGATCCTGTCTGTCTTATTCCACACTATGTCCCTGGAGTCTAGCGGAGAGAATCTAGCTTAGAGGGATTTCATTAATTATTAGAAGAACGAATCAATGGACAGAAATCATAAAATTTCAGACCCCAGTAAAATGAACTCTAAGAGGCTGCCCAAATTCTTTCTAATACCTTGAAATTCCTTATTTGAAAAAAGTGGGCCATCAGCTCAGCTTTAGCAATCTCATTGTTAAAATGATACTTTAAACGGATCATTACTTTTTTCACCTGAAAATTATTGTACACGATTTACCTGAGCAACTATAAGACACTAGTACAGTAAAGATTATCTTTTTTTCCCTCCCCTTTCTCAGATTTTAAAACTTCAGAAAGTAGTTTTAAACATTGGAGTTGCTTTCCATTTTTTAAGTGATCAGTTAACCCAAAAGATCTAGATAACCCAACTATCAATCTAGTTGACTCACAAGCCCACCACAAATATGGGACCAACTATGCTTATAACATTTAATCAGGAGGTATAAGAATAAATTCAATTACTTATTGAATTCATTATTACTCGCTGAATGAAAGGCTTTTAAAAAGTTTACAATAATAAGGGAAGCACTACTCACTTTATACAATCCTTTAACTGATGGGTATTAATATTGAGGAACACACTTTTAAATGTATACCACTTTAAAACAAGACCACCTCTCTATAAAATGTGCATTTGTTCACAGATCTTAATATACAATTATTATTAGTTAACTTTTAAAATGAATACTTTATACATTAATCCCCAAAGCACTGACTTTTCACTAGTGTCCCAGCAGGTAAGTCACTAGTAATGCTTCCAGGAATCTACCCACTCCACGATGCCCAGTACAGGGGTAGGACATGAATGGTATCTACCCTTGGACAGCCTGTGGGAGGGGTGGCAGAGGCCAGGGAAGTGCTTACCTTGCTTCTGGTCCGGCTGCAGCTGTGGGTCGCTGGGTCTGAAACTGTTGTTTCTTCTTCTGCTGCTGCTACTATTGGAGCTTATATACCCTACTCCTACCAAGCTTTCTGATGGAAACTTAAACTAGAAACTGACTTGTTCCAAGTTGCAACACTGAAAACAACTCTCACAACCTTCCGGGGAATTTCAAGAAGTTCCTTTTTTTTTTTTTTTCCCTCTGTGTGTATCAATAAGGCAGAGGGCACACAGGCATCAAAATCCCAGGTAATGAACTAAGAGGAAATGACTTTTGGGTGGGGAAAAAGGAAGGAGATGCTCACTTCTTTGGGTTGACATCATGGCCCAAGTACTTAGAGACAGTAACAGGCAGCCTCCCTGGGCTCCACAGACTAGAGAAGAAGGAAGGTCAAAGAGAGGTCTTGCAGGAGGATGAGTTCAGATCAGGACCCAGCAATTGTATCCTAGAGGGTCCAAAAGCAAAATCTATGGTTCTCCTGAAGTTAAAGAGTATGAGATGAAGGGCAAAAAGTTTAGTATGTCCCGAGCACCCTCCCCCACATTACTCCTTTAGCATCTGGATCTCAGAAACATACTCTTACCAGCCATTGTGGTTTGTGCACCACACACACATACATACACACACACGTGCACATCATACAGACACAGCCCTGGGAAGATGATAAACGTGTGTATTACTAACAGCTTTCAAATCCCTAGGAATACCGCCCACGCTCATAGGTACTCACTCATAGATGGACGGGAGCAGAAAGTGAAATACCCACAGGCATATATACAACCGATGCCACACTCAAGGCACACCCCTTTGGGCACCCAGACTGTATCTTCACACTCATCTGCACAAAAATCTATGTCCCTAGGAGCTCTGCACAGATGCACAGAGTTAGCGGAACTATCTAGAAATTTCCAGCAGAATTTAACATTGCTAAGAGGCGTGCACAGGTGTACACCGGCGTTAGGCACCCCGACCCTCACCTGCACAGGAGCAGGAACAGAGACACAAACACCTACACCCAGTACTACAGGCGGAAAGATGCGGGCCGTACTCAAATACGTACGCTGCCGACAGAGGGCGCTGCAGCGAGGCGGTCTCCGCGCGGCGACCCGGCTCCCGGAGCGCACTGTCTGGTGACTTCTCCATCCCGGCCCCTGGTCCCAGCCGCAGGGGAAGTTCCTGGGACCGGCCGGGTTGAAGGTGGGTGCACATTTCCGCACTAACTTGCCTCGCAGTTTCAGTCGGGGAAAACGGGGAACCCGGGCGAGAGCGGCGGAGCTTCCCAGCCGCACCCTTCCTCCCTCCCGCCGTTTGTCCTGGCCGTGCGAGGGCGGGGGCCCGCTTGGCCGGCGGTCCCACTGGTTATCCGCCCTTGTGCTCTGGCTTGGGCGGAGACGTTACCTCCAGCTCCGAGCGCCTTCTCCTGTCTCCTCTGCCCTCCAGGCTTGAAGGGGAACGGAAGTTCTTCTCGAGTTAAACAACAAAGCAAATTTCGTGTATCTAAGATATATGGTAATGTAAACAAAGTAGGTTGCATGGCATGTTGGTGGTATGATACACTGTGTGTGTGTGTGTGTGTGTGTGTGTGTGTGTGTGTGTGTGTGTGTGTGTGTGTGTGTGTGAGAGAGAGAGAGAGAGAGAGACAGAGAGAGAGAGAGCGCATGCGCTTTTTACAGTGGGCGTCCCTGAGGAGTATAGCTAGGAGGTGATGGGGCCTTTTCACAGTTTGACTTTTTCTTGTTGTTGTTGTTGTTATATAATACACAGACATATTAAATATGTATTAAAATATATACCAAGCTGGGGGGGGGGTTCTTCCTGTAAAAATGCTTTCATTCAACAGTTACTGAACAGAAAATTTTAAGTGCATTTGACATGAAATATTTTCACTAATTCATTTACCATTGTTGCGCCATTACAGGTGAACCCTTTTGTGACCCTCCGTAGATACATACATACATAAAATAAGACAGAACATTTAAAAAAAAGTTCATAAAAGCGTCTTCAAACTTTTAAAAAATTGATCTGAAACATAAAATCTAAGTAAAAATAGTGTGCTGGTTATGCAAAAAAAGGTTCAAGGTTGGCCTTGGCTCCCCTTTTCCACTCAGACTGCAGCCCCAGGGCGAGTCTTATATGAAAAGTGTGGGCCCACCACTGTTCATCTATGCCAATGGCAAGTTGTAGGTGTTTAGGAACATAGGATTTGGAATTAGAGACCTGGATTTCAGCTCTGCAAATTACCTACCTTCTCTAAGCCTCAGTTCCCACCTCTATAAGGTGGGATTAATAATAGTACCTGGTCTTAGGTTTGTTGTGAAGATTAAATGAGATATGATGTAATGCACTTAGCACAGCGTGCAGCTGAGTGCTTAAGAAATGACTGCTCTTACTCATTTATTCATTTACCCTGCTTGTCTCAGGAAGACTCTTGGTAACTCACTAGGGGACACGGAAGATGGCAAGAGGAATGAGAGAAGTCAGGGAGTTCATGTGAGGAACCAGGAATAGGGCTCCTAATTGTCCTCATGCCATGAAACCACGTGACTACAGTTGGGCCATGACTTTGGCTCTGAGTATCCAGGTAGCCAAGATGAGAAGGAAGAACCTGTACTTGCCCCACCTCTGCCCAGAGTACTGACTACCTATTTTGATAAGGCCACTTTACCCACTGAGGAAAGTAGTTCTCATACTTTATCTACAGATAAGAAAAAAATTCAGGTTTGGGGGCCCTGTCCTCAGAGATGGTGACTCAGTAGATCCAGAGCGGGGCTCAGGAATTTGCATTTTAATACGTTTGCAGGTGATTCTGATGAGGGGGCTGTGGCCCACACTTTGAGACATGCTACACAACCCCTGTGCTCTACTGCCTGGAGAAACATCCCATGCCTTACTCATCTCCGGACACCCCACAAGGCTGGCCAGCACTCTGGTGATCTCAGCCAAATGCCCATGTCCTAATTTTACAGAAGAGGTTTATTGCCCTGTCCCACTTCGCCATTCAGACACTGACCCCAGGCAAACTGAACCAAAGCTCATAATCTCCCTGTGGCTTTTCATGTGGGAAAGGAAGCTCTACCGACAAACAGCAGGCATGCTGAGATGTAAGCTAGAGAGGATCCCCCTAGAAACTGAAAATATCTTGAAGAATTTTTTGACCACAAACCTTTTTTTTTTTTTCTAGAAGAATGCTCTGAACTTCTAGTTCAAGTTTCAAATAAAGGGGAAGCCGTGTATACTCTTTAAAAGTGAAATATTAAAAAAAAAAAAACACAAGCAATATGTGTATGCATGCTATTGTAAAACTTCAAACCCTACAAATAAAGATAGAATAAAAAGTTGAGGCCCTGATTCACAGGACTCCCAGAGGTCACCAGTGCCAGCACTTTGGTGTATATTCCTCCAGAGTCTACTCTCAGCTTTTTTCTGTGTCTTTCTTTCTTTCTTTCTTTTCCCTCCCTCCTTCCCTCCCTCCCTCCCTCCCTTCCTTCCTTCCTTCCTTCCTTCATTCTTTCCTTCCTTCCTTCCTTCCTATCTAAATGGAAATCATACTATACATCTTCTGCAAATTGCTCTTTCTTTGTGATAGTCTGTTTTGTGTCTGGTGGCCTCCTGTGTCTTCCTGCAGGTCATCTGGAATATTTTATCTGGATCAGTTAGGGTGCTTCAGGCTTTGTTCCCCAGCCAGCTTCTCTCAGGCTTCTAAAATGGCTCTTTAATTCCAGGCATTAATGCACACAAGACAGCATCTGGGATAATAAAAGACTGTCTTTTCTGGTGTGTCTCTCTTAGGAGCAAATAATTTGTCCCAGAAGCTCCTATGGCCTTCTCCTCGTCTGCTTGGTCCCCTCGAGCCAGTTGCTGAGAAGGAAGATGGGCTTACAGTGACAGTGTTAGCCAAGTCAGGTTTGTTCCTGAGCTGTTAGAGGATCAAGATCCCACAGGAGTGGATGCTTCGACAAGGTGGAGATGGCAGGGCACCAAGAGTCAGATGTGTCTCTTAGGTGAGCCTGACTGGTTAGTGCTGCCAGCGAAGTGAGGAAATATAGCAGTTTTGTGGCTCATGAGGACCAAGGCTTCTTCCCGCAAATGGTCAGCTGCTTTTGAAGGGGCCTTTGTGGTTTAAAGGCGTTGGCAGTAATTCCCACCTGCCATCTCAGAAGTGTGTGCTCTTACAGAAAAAAGAATGGAAGCTTCTATAGACAAAACTTTAACTGTATATTGATATATCTTAGTGGTACAATTGTACATGATTTTTGTCTTCTTCTTTGTGATTTCCTAAATATTCCAATATGTTTACAATGAACTTGTTTTGTTTTGCTAATTGGACAAACATCATTGAAAAAAGAGAAGAATGAAATATACAAAAAAGGCAGAATGTTTAGTGGTTAGGAATTTGCCTTCTACAACCAGACAGACCTGGGTTAGAACATGAACCATATGTCAAATGTAATTGAATGTGCTCCTGGATTGTAACCTTCTCCTGGGATAAAAGTTGCCAAGTCACTGTGAAGTGCTGTACTATGGGTAGTGATGGAGAGGCGTCTGTCCTAGGTATGATGGTTCCTAGAGGCAGAAGACTGCCTGAAGTGATCTCATTCAATTATTTCAAGTGTCCATCAAATGCATATTTTTTATTTTAGTGCTTTGTAAAAGATCCCTAAAGTCAGCTTCATTTTTACAGAGACTAAGATGTCTTCACCAGCCTCCTCCCCTTCAACAATGACTCTGATCAAATTTCTACAGTGTCATCTGTCTCTCCTTGGCCTGTGCTATGAAGGCAGCAGGTGCTGGATATAGTCACTTCTGAAGTTCATCATCCAAGTGGGCATCTTTGACCTGTTCTACTGGACTGACTGCAAAGTAAGTCAAATATTCCACTCTGATTTTTCAATTTGCATATGGAAATCTTTTTCTCTTCCTCTCTAAATGCAATTTTATGTTAATCTCAGTGAAAGGAATGGGTGTGTGGACAACTGGAAGGAAGTGGGTGTGTCCTGGACTGTAAAATTGCTGAGGTGTTTAAATGCTTATGCTAGAAAGGTGTGGAAACAGTTGGTCTGGTCTTGCAGTTAGTAGAGACAGGTAGAACAAGGCAAAGTGGGACAAAGGTGGAGAAAGGAGGCATCTGGGGCAAAGCCCTGCCATCCATCGTCTGATGGTCCTTTTCTGTATCAACTCAAACCAAAAGACAATTATTGCATATCAACTGGCCACCCCTGCATTTGTAGGATAAATTGTTAAAACACCGCTTAATAAAGCATATTCCTGCTGCTACTCATCCTGGTGCACTTAGAATCCTCTAAACAAGAAGTAACATGACCCAAAATCATGGTCTATGATTTGGTACATCTTCCATTATGACTGTTGACTTGAAACTCACATATGAGGCTCTATATTCGTTTCTTTGTTCATAGGAATTTATAATCACCTGGGCTTTTATTATATCTTGCTCCGGAAGTCTGCTCAGGAAGATAACTATTGACTCTAGTCTCTTGCCCTGTCATTTTCTCTCCAAAGTTTGGGTTTAAAAATCCTATCTGTTTATCTATCTTGATGTTTGATGGTGCTTTAAAAACTCATGCTCCTGGTTTAAAAAAATTAAATAGTACAAAGGTTATTAAATGTGTTTACCTTCTTGAGAGGCCTCCTGGACTCCCCAGTGTGAAAATTGCTTATACCACAGCCAAGTCAGGCTGTCCTAAACTTACCCTACACATTTGGTGGTAATCTTTTAGTCATTTTACTTGAGTATGTAACAACCAAATAGACAAAAACTTAATTTTATTTATGCTTTTTACCAGGTGAAAGATGTTCTGGTAGGCCTTGGGAAATAGAATTGTAAGACCTGGGCACTGCCACCAACAGATTATGCTGATGTTGGAGAGACTTGATAAGGCATGAAAGTTAAATGATGCCAAGACAAAAATGTGGCAAGGCACTGAGTGGATGATTAGTAACCAAATGAATTTATGCCTAAGGCATTATCACGTTCGTGGTGTGAGCACCAGTGGTGATGAAACACCACTCTGTAGGATTTGGGAGGCCAGAGAAATTTAGCAAAAAGGAAAAGCAGCATCTTCAAGTATAGCAAGAAGCAGCATAGCAAACAGACCCTGCAGTTGAATAGTCTTGGGTTTTACCTCAGCTCTGTTCTACTAGCTGGATGATCTCGGGCAAATTCCTTCAACTATCCGAGCCTCCGTGTCCTTATCTAAGGAAGATGGCACTACTCATAGTACCTACCTCAGAGGAGTTATCAGGATCAAATTACATTTTGTGTGCAAGGTGGATCAATAGATGGTAACTCATTAAAATTAAATATATATATAATAATAATATAGGGGATTCCCTGGTGGTCCTGTGGTTAGGATTCCGTCCTTCCACTGAATGGGGCATGGGTTCGATCCCCGGTCAGGGAGCTGAGATCCTGCATGCCCCACGGCACAACCACAAAACAAAACAAAATTAGATAATATAAAAAAGGAATGTGGTTGGTTGTCAGACAAGCCTCTGGTCTTAGAATGGAGTGATTGTTAGGTCAGGTGACACAGCAAAGTTTTAATATTTTGTCTTTATTTGGTTGTTTAAGTAATTACTTTTTTTTTTAGATTAGACTAGTTAGTATTTATTAGGAGATATTGAAACTAAGAGTACATTTTTTGTCTTCAAGTAGTTTTTTTTTTTATTGGAATATAATTGCTTTACACTCTTGTACCAGTTTTTGAGGTACACCAAAGTGAATCAGCTGTATTTATACACATATCTCCATATTCCCTCCCTCCCTCGGCTCCCCCCCACCCTCCCTGTCCCGGCCCTCTAAAGCATCATCCATCGAGTTGATCTCCCTTTGTTATACAGCAACTTCCCACTGGCTATCTATTTTACAATTGGTAGTATATATATGTCTATGCTTCCCTCTCACGTTGTCCCAGCTTCCCCTTCACCCCTTGCCCACCCCAACCTCGTGTCCTGCAGTCCATTCTCTGCATCTGCATCCTTATTCTTGTCTTATCACTGGGTTCATCAGTACCTTTTTTTTTTTTTTTAGATTCCATATATATGAGTTAGCATACAGTATTTGTTTTTCTCTTTAAGTAATTACTTTTTATTCGGCCACACTTTTACTGGGAATCTACCTCTTGCCAGATGCTATGTTAGTGTAGGAGGAATACGGTCCCTACTAGCGATGTCTCATAGGACCTCAGGGGGCAGCCCAAAAACCTAGAGGCAAGGACATTGCAGTGTGACACATCTTACTATGGTGATCATGGCAGGGTGCATTACAAGCACGTGCATTTTCAGGGTGGTGATCAGGGAAGGCTTCCCACAAGAGGTGATATATAAGCTGAGAACTGAAGAATGAGGAGCTTGTAAGAGAAGCAATAAAAGCTAACTTTTTGAATAAGCTGCTGTCTACTAGGTACTGGGCTAGGTGTTTCACATGTGTTTTCTTACCTACTACTCACAACAAAACTATGAGGTTGGTACTATCCTGCCCACTTTACAGATGAGGAAAGAGAAGCTCATAGATGTAGTTCACTTGCCAAGGAAAATGTAGCTAGTGAGTGGAGAAACTGGGATTGAAACACAACATGTGTTTGAGTTCTTTGGTATCATGTGTCATGAAAAGCCACCCAATGTTATGTTTATACAGTGAAGACAACTCAGGTTAGCAGGAAACACATTATCCTCACCTAACCCATACATATATGGGAGGCCAAAGGGATAAATGGTTTTCTGAGAGGTGGGTACACATGAAATAGGAGGTGCAGAGAGCTCCTGAGGAGGACAGTGATACGATTCCAGTGGTTTCTGAGGATGATGCATCCAGATATGAGGGTCAGGTGGGGAGAGACTGGGGCAGAAGGCTCAGGAAAGAGAGTGCACAGCAGTCCTGTGTGCATGGATGAAGACAGCTCATGCTTCCTCCCTCTGCGAGGAGAGGAGCCACGTGGCGTATCTGCTCTGTGATGGTGGGCTCCCCAGCAACCGCTGGGCAGACACCAGGGTGCAATGGGCTTACTTTTAGGCCTACAACATGAAGAGAGCTGGTTAAGAGGGAGAAAGCAAAGGGATGGGAGGAACAAGCAAACACTCAATGCTTGGAGCCACCGGCAGGCCAAGTCTAGACAGATTAGCAATAACCCAGCTGCTACTTTCCATTTCTGTCATCCAGCTGGATAGTCAAAGTTCCATACAAATTCCTTTTGGTTCCAAACGTGAGTTGAGCCAGGAGTACTGATGGGTCTGGGAATTCATTGCTTGCTTATGTATCACTTTTTGCGCTGATCTGTGTATTCTAAAATGAGCAAGGGTCACCAGGATCTATCGGTTTCTGAGGCAAAAACTTCCCCGAAGAATGATATGTGGGCTCCATAGGGAGTCCTTGAATGGTATCCTCATAATGGCAGCAAACTTTTATTTAGAACACTTGCTTCTTGCCAGACACCAATTAAGAACTTTACTGTTAGTCCTCATAACAAGCCTTTACAGGCAAAGTCACTGAGGGTAGAGAGACAGAATGAATAACTTGCCCAGTGTCTGCCGGCAAGGGGATGGCAGAGCTGGGATTCATGGTCTCAAACACTGCCCTGGGCCACCTCCACGCAGGGATGGTGATACAGTTGGCCCTCATTTTTATTTGAAGAACTGTTTGTCAGAAAAACCTTCTGAATGCTTTGGGCTTGACAGGGCCATAGTCAAAATCCTTGCATTTGTTTATTTCACAGTGATTTCTTGAATGACATTTATGTGCTAAATCACTGTGCTAAGTTCAGTGGACACAGCTGTGAGCAGACAGAGACTCTGTCCCCACAGATGTAAACATGTATGCGCAGAGGATAAAATCATATGAAGGAATGAACTGTGGGTGAGACAGGATAACAGGGAGACCTCACTGTAATAGGTCAGGGGAGGCTGGTGGTCCAGTGGTTAAGAATCTGTACTTCAAACGCAGGGTGTGGGTTCAATCCCTGGTTGGGGAACTAGGATCCCGTATGCCATGCAGTGCAGCCAAAAAAAAAGAGGCCAGGGGAGGCTTTCTGATGAGGTGGAATTTAAGATGCAACCTGAGAGTAAACCAGGATAAGAGCCAGCAAGATGTGCCAGCAAGATGTCCCCATCATGGGAAAGAGCTTGAGGTGTGTGAGGAATTGAAAGGAAGTCAGTGTGAGCAGAGCATGGAGGATGGAGGGGAGGGATGCCCAGCAAGGCTGAGACAGGCCTGGGCTAGATGCTGTGTCACAAAGGCCTTATGTACTGGCACCTTGAGCATCAAAAGGTAGAAGAGTCACTGAACTGAAGCAAGCCCAACATCCAAACCAAGATCAGGTGCAAATGAGGTCCCTGGGAGCTGCAAAGCATTACTGACTGGACCAGAGGTTTCCAAACCATCTCAGTTTATAGAGCCCTTAGGTCCCCAGTGATTTTTTTTCATGGCACCCTTAGGCCAAAAGAAATACGTAGTTGTTCCATTTATTAAGTAGTTAGGTCCAAACAACATGATGTCTTTATGTCCTAACAACTTTTTAGCAATCATTTGAAAAAATGATACTCATAAATTGATAGAAAATAATAGTATTTTTATTGCATTCTTAAATCACCTGGTTACTAATGGGATGCACATGCCCATTGGGTACTGGACAACTACTCAAACTTTGGAATCAGATTGGACACTGCCACCTTCATTTCCTGTTCCACAGATTTCCTTGTGGGACTTGTTTTTTATCACAGTTACTGAAGAAAACATGATTTCTCAAAGATATGCCATCATTGAAAGTAATGCAGCATGATCTAATGTTGACACTGAACAACCCTAAGTTGGCACAGTGTTCAGCAGATGCAAAGTATTTCACATTTCCCTTAGGGAATTTCAAGTATGTCCCAGCACTTCCGTGAATTTATATGGTGCCCTGGGGTGACTTGGTATACAGTTGGGGGGACCACAGAAATAGACATATTACTTTCAGAGTGTGGAACGAAGATATTCCTTTGCCACTAAACTCTCAAAGCCATTTTTGAGCACAGAGTAACATTATATGTGAGGATTCCAGGAAGGAAAATCACCACCTTTCTGGAAATTGTGTCCTATTTATACATAAATCAATAGGGGTGGTCCCAGCGTGCTAAGCCAGCCTGGCTACTTTGGATAGAGGAGAGGAGGGAAAAGGTCAGAAACCAGTACAGAGCTTCAGCGACAGCATGAAAGCGTGTGCTGTTGAACAAAGAGGAAATGAGTATGCAATGTGCAATAGTGATTTGGGGGCCCCTGATGAAGCAATGAATGCCAGGATTCTGAAGGGCTGGTTGTCGTCAGAACCTGTAGTTAAGCTGGCTAAGCCTCGGGGCGTCTCCTCTTGCAATCAGGAACATCCTGCCAGAAGACAATTATAGAACATGCAGAAAAGGAATTCAACTCCCAGCCCCACCAACACATTCCTTTGGTCGCTCTCATCTGTTTCTTTAGCTGGATGCCATTCTTGGTGACTGAGAGAAAGTGAGGATTAGTGAGCAATTGGGCAAACCTGTCTTTGGAATGCCCCAAAATCTTGATGCAATGTAAGTACTGTGTTGTTTCAGTGAACAGCAACCAGTAGAGTCAGCTGACTTTAAGGCACTTCTACTTTCTCTTTCTGCATGACATCATGTATGCAGATTTTCCAGGCTGGTTGAGACACTGATGAAACCAGTTCCCATGGCAACAGGGAGGTAACCTTATATCATTCTTTGATGGCTGGACCCAGGAAGTCAGCTGGAGAATCCACAGTATCACTCAGAGGTCAAATGTGTCCTCATTGGTCAACACTTTAGGCATAAGAAAACCCACTCTGAATGAAGAACAGCTCTTCGGTTGGCTGAGGCCATCTCTTTGTATCTGGTAGATGATCAGAGAGAGATACTTCCTTGGGGCAAATCCCTAGCCTTGGAAATTTTGCACTTGTAGTTGTCATATTGAAGGGTCCAAGTTCTCTTTGCAAGGTGTAGTCATCCGAGTTCCCTCCTGGATCCACTGACTTGTCATGGTTTGTCACATGGAGAGTGGTTCCAGTGGTTAATTTATGCAGAAAAAGCATAGCTTTATTGGGGGCTGGGAGTGGGGACAGAAAATAGTGATATATCCCTTTGAACACGGATGACCTGAACTGGAGCCACCTTGCCTCACTACATATTACATTTAAAGTAAGCTCATGCTACCTTTTGAGGTGAAATATAGGGCATAGTTAAACGTAATGGTCTCTGAGAGCCCAGATGCTTAAACACTGACTCTACCATTTATTGTTTATATGGCATTGGGAAGGGTACTCGATCTTTCTGTGCTGTACTCTCCTCATGTTAAAATGCGAATGGTTCTTCTAGTACCTACCACAAAGGGCTGTTGTGAAGATTGAAGGAGATGTTGCACATAGAGGATTCGTATGCTCTATAACAGGACCTGGCTTATAACAGACATTCAGTACCTGTTAAGTTGTTTTTTTTTTTTCTTCTTTTTTGAGATTCCTGTTATCCAGGACTAGATAAATAGATTATAATGTTCTTTGAGTCAAAATGCCTTATTTTCTGTTTCTCTTCTAAGTCTTTCACTCTTTAGAACAATGTTGAGCACAAAATTGGTGCCGTTGATTAATAAATTATAAAACTATTTCCCAGTGAATGCTCAGGCATTTTTGAAAGCTGCAAGAGCTCTCAGGGTACTTGGTCATACAACTAACACACCAAGATAGTCCTTGATTACAGTTCCAGATGCTCATATCTCATTTTCTTCAATATCCACTTAAATATTGTATTTAAATGGAATCTGTCTTTATTCAGATTATCTCATTGTTCTTTTGGAATTTTTGGAGCTAAGGCTTGAAGTAAGGGCCCCTTATTAGGCTAAACTTGCAACATAACAAAATCTAGGGCTTTTAGGAGCCAGGTAGAAAAGTTAAATAAGTGAAGGCTGCCGTGTATGTGCTTCTGGATGGTCCTGGAGACATCGTAATGCTAGGACAATCATGTCCCATCTAAATGTATTCAAATTGTTTTTCAAAATTTAGACTTTATTTTTAATATCAGTTTAAGGTTTACAGCAAAATTGAGGGGAAGATACAGAGATTTCTTATAAACCTTCTGCCCCCACACATGCACAACCTCCCCCATTATCAAAAGCCCCATCAGAGTGGTACCTTTGTTACAATTGGTGAACCTACATTGACTTGTCATTATCATTCAGAGCCCATAATTTGCATTAGAGTTCACTCTTGGCATTGTACATTCTGTGGGTTTAGACAAGTGTATAATGACATGTATCTATCATTATGGTATCATGTGGAGTATTTTCACTGTCCTAAAAGTCCTGTGTGCTCTACCTATTCATCTCTCTCCTCCTCGACTCACGGCAACCACTCATCTTTTTACTGTCTCCATAATTTTGCTTTTTCCATAATGTTATATAGTTGAAATCATAGGGTATGTAGACTTTTCAGGCTGGCTTCTTTCACTTAGTAATATGCATTTAAAGTTCCTTTGTGTCTTTTCATGATTTGGTAGTTCATTGCTTTTTAGTGCTGAATAATATGCCATTGTCTGGATATACCACAGTTTATCCATTAATCTACTGAAAGACATTTTTGGCAACTATGAGTAAAGCTGCTATAAACTTTATAAAACCATGTGCAGGTTTTCGTGTGGATGTAAATTTTCAACTCCTTTCAGTAGATACCACAGAGCATGATTGTTAACTTGTATAGTAAGAGTATGGTTAGTTTTATGAGAAACTGTCAAACTTCTCCCAAAGTGGCTATACCTCAATTCAGTTTTAAAAACAATATTGTGATCACTACAACAAACATGTCTATGGATGGAATTTGAGTGTACTGAGTGATTGCAGTCTCTGGAAAGGGTGCATAAAACTTGCCAAGGTATAATACAGCTCAGAATTCTACATGAGGAATCATAGCAAATATAACGTCTCTAGATATCTCCTTGGTCCACATGAAAAATATGATGAATGAACAGTTATCGGGCTTCCCTGGTGGTGCAGTGGTTAAGAATCTGCCTGCCAATGCAGGGGACATGGGTTCCAGCCCTGGTCCGGGAAGATCCCACATGCCCACGGAGCAACTAGGCCCGTGCACCACAACTACTGAGCCTACACTCTAGAGCCCGTGAGCCACAACTACTGAGCCCATATGCCACAACTACTGAAGCCCATGTGCCTGAGCCCATGCTGTGCAAAAAGAGAAGCCACTGCAATGAGAAGCCTGCACATCACAGCCAAGAGTAGCCCCTGCTCACCACAACTAGAGAAGGCCTGTGCAGCAACAAAGACCCAATGCAGCCAAAAATATAAATAAATAAATTAATTAATTAAAAAACAAAACAAAACAGTTATCTCCTCTTCAAAATGCTCAGGACAAAAGTGGTTTCTATGCAATGCAGATACCAAACACATTCAGGAAGCCAGGGATCCTCTCCAAGGAAACATGGAAACAAGTTTGTTGTATGTATGTATGTATGTATGTATTCAGCCATTCATTCACCCATCACACTTTTATTGAATGCCTAGTGTATTGTTTAGTTGAGAGTGAGTCCCTTTTCGTAAGGAGTTTACAGTTTAGCAGCGGAAATAAGCCAAGTGCTCAGATGGCTATTAAACAGCACAGGATGAGAGAAGGGCTCGAAGTCCAAAGGAGCTGCTAGGGGAATGGAGGGGGCGGAGAGACCACGCCCACTTGGGAGGTTGAAGGCAGATTACATGAAGGAGGAGGAGTCATAGGAGATTTGAAGGAGAGGCTGTATTGTTATAAGGAGAAGAGGGACAGTTAGGGAGGGGCAATGATCTAGGAAAATGCAGGGGCCCAGTGTCCAGGAGACACCTGTTTGTTCTACCCTGGAGTTTAGCGTCCACAAAAGGAGAAGTGAACCAGTGAAGCTGGAAAGATAACAGCAGACAGATATACAAATAATTGACAAGAACGGTTACACATGGTGAGCAAAGCCCAATTTTGGACCAAAGAGAGAAGTAAAATTCTTGCTCTTCACTGAACATGGGCTGTTTACCCTAAACTCTCTGTGCCTTGGTTTCCCCACCTGTAAAATGAGGATAATACGAGTGCATTATTATTTACTTCTTATAATGTTCTTGCAAGAAGTAGTGCTACTTACTGAGTAAAAACCACATCATGCTTTATGTGCATGAATTTATTTTATTGTTACAATAATCTTACGAGGAAGATACATTATAATCCCCACTGATGTCTGAGGAGAATGAGGAATGGAGAGAAAAAGTAACTTGACAGATGTCATAGAGACAGAAAATGGCAGGGCAGGGATAATGAGATCCTGTCTGGTGTGTGATTTGGTCAAGATCATACATGTGCGCTCTTAGCTTAGTGCCTGCCAATAGCAAGCACTCGATAAATGCTAGCTATTAATATTAATTTTATTATTATTAATTCTATTAGTAGTAGTATTATTATTTGGCTGGAGAAATCACCTCAGGCTTCATGGAGGAGGTGACATTTGCAGTCAGCCTGGAGGGTGGGTAGGCTTTGGACAGGTGGGGTTGGAGCAGAAGGACATTTTAGACTTATGGGCATAGCAGGAGCTGTGCAGCTTTGGGACAGAGAATTAGAGAGGAGACCTGGAGGCTTGATCATAGACTGTAAGGGAAACAGGAGAGAATGGTTCAGGTGACAAGGCAGTAAAATGGCCTGGATGTCTAGTGGTAGACAGTGTGTCAGCATTCGAGATTTTAAATATAGGAAGTGAGGAGATCAGAGCTTTGCTACTTTCTATTTAGTGAACCAAGCTGCCTACTCTTGAGGCCATGCTGTCCTCTGGGGAGAGTTCTGCAAATCTAAGTCTTTGCAGGCATGTACCCAGTTTTAGGGGTGATGCCCAGGCCAGAAGAGGAAATGATGTCTTGGAGATTGGGAGTCTCTGCTTGAAAGTCCAGCTTTCATTCTAGACTCATCTCTTGATTGGGAGTGCTTGTGTGTGCTCAGGGGTGAGGGGAGAAAGAGAAACCGAATAGCAGAAGCCCCTCTGCAAGTCATGTGGCTTTCTGCACCATCTCTCCTGGTTCTCTCTTCCCTGCTAATACTTCCTTTTAAGATCCAAAAGGGCACAGCTGACTTAAACCATCTCCAGGGCCAGACATTCCTGGGTGAAAATGAGGGGCTTCTCGAGAGGAAATGAAAGAAGACAGAGATGTGGTTTTGCCTTAAGATTTTCTGATGTGAATAGCTGGATAGATTCATTTTGAAATAGAAAGATGGGCCTGAAAGTGTGATGTAAGGGCAGGCCTTTGGAGTCCCTCCTGGAGAACACACAGAGGTGAGTAGGTGTTCTCCAGAATTACCTTGATGGAGTCTTTGGCTGGGAAGTGGGAGTGGAAAAGGCACAGAAATAGAAACTAAACCACCTGGGGCCTTTTGGTCCCGTGTTTTCCAAAGGGCAAGTGCGACATGAGGTGATTTTAGACTGTAAGGGAACAACTCATTAAACAGTTACAAATCACAAATGAGAACTTTTTTCCATTTCAAAGTTTTTCTGATGCCGTTGAGGAGGAGGTCTCAGTGTCTTTAATGCCTCTCCACCACTTGTTGATCTCTTTAACAAAGACTGGGCCTTAGGTGCAGAGGTTTTAGAAAGCAGATACACAAGCAGCTCATGCAGCTCAATATCAAAAAAACAAATAACCCAATCCAAAAATGGGTGGAAGACATAAATAGACATTTCTCCAAGGAAGATTTACAGACTGCAAACAAACGCATGAAAAGATGCTCAACATCATGAATCATTAGAGAAATGCAAATCAAAACCACAATGAGGTATCACTTTACACTGGTCAGAATGGCCATCATCAAAAAATCTAGAAACAATTAATGCTGGAGAGGGTGTGGAGAAAAGGCAACCCTCCTGCACTGTTGGTGGGAATGTAAATTTATACAACCACTATGGAAAACAGTATGGAGGTTCCTTAAAAACCTGAAAATAGAGCTACCATATGACCCAGCAATCCCACTACTGGGCATATATACTGAGAAAACCCTAATTCAAAAAGATGCATGTACCACAATGTTCATGGCAGCACTATTTACAATAGCCAGGCACGGAAGCAACCTAAATGTCCATCGACAGATGAATGGATAAAGAAGATGTGGCACGTATATACAATGGAATATTACTCAGCCATAAAAAGGAATGAAATTGAGTTATTTGTAGTGAGGTGGATGGCCCTAGAGTCTGTCATACAGAGTGAAGTAAGCAAGAAAGAGAAAAACAAATATAGTATGCTAATGCATATATATGGAACTTAGAAAAAATGGTACTGATGAACCTAATGGTAGGGCAGGAATAGAGATGCAGACACAGAGAATGGACTTGAAGACACCGGGAGGATGGTAGGGAGGGGAAGCTGGGATGTAGTGAGAGAGTAGCATTGACATACACACTACCAAATGTAAGATAGATAGCTAGTGGGAAGCTGCTACAGAGCACAGCGAGATCAGCTTGATGCTTTGTGAAAACCTAAAGGGGTGGGATAGGGAGATTGGGAGGGAGGTTCAAGAGCGAGGGGATATGGGGATATATGTATACATATAGCTGCTTCACTTTGTTGTATAGCAGAAACTAACACAATAGTGTAAAGCAATTATACTCCAATAAAGATTTAAAAAAAAAAAGAAAGCAGAATATCAATTCTAGACAGTCTTATGAATTGGCTCACACTGCTATTTCCTGAAAAGAGCTTTAAAAATTACTTTTGTCTGGTCTCCTCCTCCCACCTCCCTCCACCAGAATTCTGTTTTATTTGGTCTGGGGTATGGCCTGGGCATTGGGAGTTTTAAAAGCTCTCCAGGCAACAGTTTCTAATTAGAATTTTACATTGTATTAACTAATGTATTTATGATAAGTGATGCTGATTTTCTATTTCAGGTAATGAAGTAAAATTTCTTTTCAATATCAATTGACTTAAGAGAATTAGTAAGTGTTCATTTTAAAAAAACCTACAAAAGGGAATAGAGCAGGTGGCATTTGGATATGGCAAAAACAAAATATGCATTGAGTGAACTTTGGGAAACTCTTTGGGTCCTTGCTTTGCTCTACAATTTCTGACCTTTTGTTTGCCCAGTTTCCTCAAAAATAAAATGGAAATAATTATCCCAGGTCACCATTTTCTCAGTGGGTTTACACGGGGAATCAAATGATTGAGCTTTGTTAAGTTTGATTTGCTAAACAAATATGAGGAAGGAAATAACGCTGCAGGAAGGGCTAGTTGACGGATTTACTCAGGGCTGGATCTGGGGCATCTTAGGCTAGGCTATTTGGAACTACTGATTTCCAGGTACCATCTTCTCTCTCTCCCCACCAAGATGACCCACTGGTCTCCATTAAAGTTATTATAACCTCCCGTAATGATTGATTTGCTCCAGTGGTAAACTAAAAAGCAACTTGAAGCCCATTAAGGCCTCCAAGGGTTGCATGTTCTTACAGCAGCTGCATATCTTGTGTTCCTGCCCTCTCAGTCAGGATCTTCTGGACGTCGGTGTGCACAGAGGAGGTGCTGGCCTGGTTCTCTGCAGACTGAATTATAGTCCTGGTTCTGCACCTACCAGCTGAGTATCCTCTTCCATGGGCCCCCATTTCTTCAGCAGATGAGTAAGGGGCTTGGACCAGTTTAAGACGAGGTCCAAACTCAAATGCCCCCAGCAACAAAGAGGTGACCCAAATGTGAGGCTCTTCCAAGGGAATTGGGAGTCGTCAGGCCTGTGGCCAAGTGGAGAGCACAGTTTCACAATAAAGATATTCAGATTCAATTTCTAAAAACCATGGTGTGGTCTAAATAATAATTCTGTAAGATGGTAATTGGTGATTCTTGAATGTGGTGGTTTCTAAGATAAACTTTAGTTCTAAAAATAAGTTTCTGTTAGTCAATTCAGAGTTTCTGCTAGAGGTTTTTGATATGATAGCTATATTCAGTAATACCCAGGGGCTTCCTTGATAATAAGATGCAACAATTTATAATAAGAGCTAAGGTTCATATGCTAAATTCTCTAAAACCATTATCTCATTTAATCCCTGCCACAGCCCTGTGGGGTCAACACTATTATAACTGCTTCATAATGAATGAGGAAATTGAGGCACAGAGAATCTGTCTTTTATGTAAGATCTCCAAAACAGCACCATCCATATGTATGTCACATATGTCATTTTGAATTTTCAAGTAGTCGTGTTTAAAAAAAAGTGGAAAGAAACAAGTGAAATTAATTTTAATAATATATTTTATCAACTTGGAACATTATCATCTCAAAATGTAGTCAATGTTAAAATTAATTAATGAGATACCTTACACTCCTTTTTGTGCTCAGTCCTTGAAATCTATTTTTTTCTCTTTAAAGACATAGCTTTATTGAACTGTAATTCACATATTGTACAATTCTACCGTTGAAAGTGTACTCTTCAATGATTTTTATTACATTCACATATGTGCAACCATTTCCATAGTCAATTTTAGACCACTTTTCATCACCTTGAGGTAAACTCCATATTCTTTAGCTGTTGTGCTCCTAATACCCTGGCCAACCTCTCTTCCCTAAGCAACCACTCATCTACTTTCTGCTTCTGTAGGTTTCCCAATTCTGGACATTTCATATCAATGGAATCATATAATACGTGGTCTTTTATGACTGGCTTCTGATCTTTTGTTTTCAGGCTTCATCCATATATAGCAGATGTCAGTACTTCATTCCTTCTTATGCACAAATAATATTCCATTGTATGGTTGTATCACATTTGGTTTATCCATTTGTCTGTTGATGGATATTTGGGTTGTTTATACCTTTTTGCTACTATGAATAATTCTGCTGTGGGTTTTGTGTACAAGTTTCTGTGTGGACTTATGTTTTAATATCTCTCGGGGTTGTTACCTAGGATCGGAATTGTTGGGTCATAATGTAACTCTATGCTTGATCATTTGAGGAACTGCCAGACTGTTTTCCAAAGTGGCTATACCATTTCACATCCCCATAAGCAGTGTATGAGGGTTCCAGTTTCTCTACAGTCTTACCAACATTTGTTGTTTACCTGACTTTTTGATTCTGGCCATCTTTAGTGGTTGTAATATGGTATCTCATTGTGGTTTTGATTTGCATCTCCCCGTGATTAATGAGATGGAATGTCTTTTGTTGTGTTTATTGGCCATAATATCTTTCTTGGAGAAATGTCTATTCAGATCTTTTGCCCATTTGTTAATTGTCTTTCTATTATGTAGTTATAAGTGTTCTTTATGTGTTCCAGAGACAAGTCCCTTGTCAGATATGTGATTTGCCAATATTTTTCCCTTTCTGTGGGCTGTGTGTTGTTTTTTTTTTTTAAGGACTTTTACTGAGATATAATTGAAGGGTTGTCTTTTTACTTTCTTGATGGTGTCTTTCAAGGCACAGAAGTGTTAAATTTTGGTGAGGTTCAATTTATCTATTTTTTCTTTTGTTGCTTTTGCTAAAGCCCTAAAATGGAGGAGTAGAGTGATAAACACCTACATTAAGTAAAAAGAAAGCTCTCAAATAAATAATCTTACTTTATGCCTTAAGGAACTAGAAAAAGAAGAGCAAACTAAGCCCAAAGTTGCATAAGGAATGAAATAACAAAGATCTGAGTGGAAATAAGTGAGAGACTAAAAAGTTTATAGAAGAGATAAATGAAACTAAGAGCTGTGTTTTTTGAAAAGAAAGAATAGACAAACGATTAGCTAGCTTTACCAAGAAAAACAGTGAGAGGACTCAAATAAATAAAATTAGAAATGAAATAGGTGACATTACTATATGAAAAATATGATGAATGAATATTTTTCTTCTCTTTGAAGTACTCAAATTTTTTTTCTTCGTTTCTTGAGACAATCATATGACTTTTCTGCTTATTCTTTTAATGTGGCAAATTACATATATAGGTTTATAAATGTCAGCTCAGTGTTACATTCTTGTAATAAACTCTACTTGGTTGTAACATGTTGTTCTTTATATATTGCTGGTTTTAATGCATTAATGTTCATGGGTAAGTTTAGTCTGTAATTTTCCTTCCTCAGGATACCCTCCTTGGTTTTTGATATCAAGGCTATGGTGGCCTCAAAACCAGTTGGTGAGGTTTCCATTTTATTTATTGTAGAGTCTGACTTCATTTCTTCTTTATATGCTTGGTAAAACTCATCAGTAATTCTATCTGGGCCTACAGTTTTATTTTGGGAAGATTTTAAATTATGTACTTTATTTTATGCTTACAGTATTTAATTTTGTATTTCTTCTTGTGTCAGTTCTGGTAATTTATATATATTTTTTAGGAATTTAATTATTTCTTCTAAAATTTGGAATTTAGAAATACATTTGAATATATTATCCCTTATGATCTTTTTAATGTCTAAAATATCTATGGTGATGCCCCTTTTCATTTCTGATATTGGTTATTTGTGCCTTCTCTTTGATCTTAATTTATCTCACCAGGGGTTACTTTTTATTTAATTACTTTCTACTCATCTTTTTTTTTTCCTTCTACTTTCTTTGGGTTTAATTTGTTATTTCATGTCTAACTTCTTGAGATGGAAACATAGGTCATTGACTTTTTCAGTCTTTCTTCTTTCTTAATATAAGGGTCTTAAGATGATGAGTTTCTGGAACTTTCCTGGTGGCGCAGTGGTTAAGAATCAGCCTGCCAATGCAGGGGACACAGGTTCGATCCCTGGTCTGGGAAGATCCCACATGCCTCGGAGCAACTAAGCCCTTGCACCACAACTACTGAGCCTGTTGTCTAGAGCCCGCAAGCCACAACTACTGAGCCCACATGCCACAACTACTGAAGCCTGCATGCCTGGAGCCCATGCTCCGCAACAAGAGAAGCCACCGCAATGAGAAGCCCACGCACCGCAATGAAGAGTAGCTCCTGCTCTCCACAACTAGAGAAAGCCCGTGCGCGGCAGCAAAGACCCAACACAGTCAATAAATAAATTTATTTAAAAAAAGATTATAAGTTTCTCTATAAGCATGGCCTTAATTGGAGCCCCCAAATTAATTATTATTGGTTATCTATTATTACATCACCAGCTCCTATCAGAGTGCCCAGTCTCCCCTATGTTCAAAGTATTCCAAAGGCTTCTTATTTCATCCAGGAGAAAGCCAGAATCCTTGCATTGGCCCACTTGTCCCTCCATGATCTGCCCCTACTTCCTCATTGGTTTTATCTCCTATTGTTTACTCACTCCCTTATCCACCCCAGATTGGCCCTCTTGCTGTTTCTTAGAAATGTCAAGCACACTCTTATCTCAGGGCCTTTGCAGTTGCTGCCACCCATATCTGGAAAGTTTATACTTCAATTAGATGCATGGCTTGCTGCTTTCCTTCATTCGGGTCTCTGTTGAAATGTACCTTTTCATAAAGACCTGTGACTACTCTCTATATAATAGCACCCTCCAGCATACTCTGTCCTCTTTACCATTGTTTCTTTTTCTTCATTATACTTTTTGCCAACCGACACCAAATAACTTTATGTGTTTATTTTGTTTCGCTCTCCTCATCCCTCTTCTCTAGAATGTAAGCTCTGTGAGAGCGAAGTTTTTTTTTATTTCTGTTTTATTTACTGCTGTATCTCCAAAGTCTAGAACAGTGTCTGCAATATAGTAGATAATATGCAATTATTTGTTGAATGAATGGACTCTGTGCTTGGAGTAGATCTGGATTAAAAGGGATCTGGATTAAATATTTCTGAATCTATCATTTATCAACCACGTGAACTCGAGCAATCAAATGAAACTTTCTTAGCCCCAGTTCCTTTATTTGTATAATGGGGATAATAATGTTGCCCTGAGTTACTGAATGTAAAAGTTCCTTATGAAGTATAAAATTATAATGAGACATTTTTAATATGATAGTCAGAAAATGTCTTAACATGTCCCAAATTTCTTTCTCTTTGGACTTCCATGCTGTTAAAAATTCACTCCTTTGGGATAAGACATTTTGTTGCATTTGGCTCTAGCTGAATTATAACTATGTTTCTTGGAAAGGATAACTTTCACACTTCTGTAGGCCTTAACATGTTAGCAGGAATTCACATAGAATTCATGGTCCCTGAAGGTATGGGATATAGGAGAGGTATGTTTCGATGGAGAAAGTAGCAAGTAAAGATCTGAAGTATGGGGAGAGGAAGTTCTGGAAGGGCAGTTTTAAGTGCACACTGGGGAAAAAAATTAAGAAATCTTTTATTAGTCAGGTAAGGCCAGGTTACACTACAAAAAACAAAAACAAAAACAAAAACAAAAAACCCAAAAAACCCCACCTACCTCAAAATTTCAGTAGTGTAACCCAGGAAAGGTTAGTTTCTATTTTGTTTTATTTTATTTTATCTTATTTTATTTTATTTTTATTTTATTCCATTTCATTTTATTTTAGCTGTGTTGGGTCTTCGTTGCTGCATGCGGGCTTTCTCTAGCTGCAGAGAGCGGGGGCCACTCTAAGTTGTGGTGTGCGGGCTTCTCATTGCAGTGGCTTCTCTTGTTGTGGAGCACGGAATGTAGGCATGCAGGCTTCAGTAGTTGTGGTACGTGGGCTCAGTAGTTGTGGCTCTCAGGCTCTAGAGCACAGGCTCAGTAGTTGTGGCACATGGACTTAGTTGCTCCACGGCATGTGGGATCTTCCTGGACCAGGGCTTGAACCCATGTCCCCTGCATTGGCAGGCTGATTCTTTAACCACTGCACACCAGGGAAGCCCCATTAAGAAAAAAAATTTTATACATATTTTTCTATATCACATTTATTTATTTGTTTGTTTGTTTGTTTGTTTAATTTTTTGGCTATGTCTCACAGTATGTGGGATCTTAGTTCCCCAACCAAGGATCAAACCTGCACCCCCTGCAGTGGAAGCTCAGAGTATTAACCACTGGACTGCCAGGGAACTCCCAAGGTTAGTTTCTTGTCCGTATAAAGTCTGCTGTGAGTCCATACTTCTCTCCAGGGGATGGGGGCAGGTATAGTTGTGTTATTATACATGTCTGTGTGTGGGACTTAGCAGGAAGTCTTAATTAAACAACTTTAATAAATGTAATAAAGTTTTATAAGACAATTGTAGTCCTATGTCCTGGCAAAAGATCTTACAGAGTTTATGTAGGAATATACTATTACAATTCTGTACCCCTGTCCACATAGAGTTTAGATATAATTATTGCATTCTCCAACTGAAAGTTGTGCCATATATCTTTTGTGTGTGTGTGTGTATGTGTGTGATATATCTTGATGAATATATATGTTTATGGGGGAATGGAACACATTATTTGAATTAGAACTTTAACAAAATGCTACCATTTATTGAGCACTTCCTATGTACCAGATACACTCCCAGGTACCAGGGGCTTTAGACATCTTATCTCATTTAATTCTGCAAACAGCTCCCTGAGGTTGGTACTATTTTTGTACCCCTTTATAGTGAGAAACTGATGTTCAGAAGTGTGAAGTAATTTGACTTTAGTCACACAACTAAGTGGCAGAACTTAGACCACATTCAGGTCTGCTTGGCTCCAGAGGCCATGATCTTAACCATTGTACAATGCTGCCCACCCCTCCATCTCCAGATAGTACCTGCTAGATGTATAACTGCCATAAGTTTATCCACAAGCCAGAACTGATGATGACAACATGATGGTACATGTAGTGATGTGGTGGGGGTGATGTTTGATCTGACAGCATTTGGGCTCTAGGTTAGACTGCCAAAGATGTCCTGTTGTACGTGTAACATTCCCAACATTTTAATTACTCCTTTGGGTTCATACTTTGCGTGTGGCAGACCCCAGTTAAAATGCAAATAGCTTTCCTGGGAACAATAATAAGTTAATACCAATCATTATGACCACATCAGCAAGAAACAGCCAATTTCTGTCATCAGAGAATAATCAAGTAGAGAAGACAAAATTTAAAATAGTCACTGTGCTAGAAGGCAATTTAATGTAGTATACACTCAAATGAGAAATTAAATATAATTAGTGGAAGCTATATTTCACATAAACATAATGGGTAGGCCAGTGAGGGGAGGGTTTCATAATTGGCAGTAATTATCAGGAAAGGTTTCTTGGAGTAGGTGGCACTTGATATGAGTCTTGAAGTCCTGGGTGACTTGAAAACTGTATGTTTGTCTAATAATCCTGATTTCCTAAAACACTCTGTAGTAATTCTGTCTTGTTTTTTCTGCACATAACAGTCTATCTTTCTCCATCTTCTCATATTCTTTCTCTACACTAATTTAAAAAATATGACTTGAGTGGGAGCTTCATCTTTTTAAAGATACTTGTCGTAGATAGTGTTTAATGGCTCACAGATAGGCACGTGATCTAAGATGGGCCAGTCCTAATTGATGTAAGTCCAAACTTACAGTCCTAGTTGATGAATTTAATGATGGGTAGCTGACCCAGGATTAGCCAGTTAGATCCATCTGTATGATTTTTGAGTTTGGAACTAGAGAAAGTAAGTCCCAGTTCCTCTATGGGTTTGTGCATTTTGAGATTTGAGATATGGAAGCTATGAGTATAATTCAAGAAAGAGTAAAGTTGACCTACAGAATGAAACAGAAATGAGAGGCACATAGTGGGTCTTGGTGGCACTTAAGTTTCTCATTCCAGAGGTCTCTGAGATCCATCTTTATGCACTGATTTGGTTGTTCAATTGTCATATGAATGATTTCTAAATAATCTTCTCCCCCACCCCACCCCCTACCCCCTTAGCTAGTCTGAGTTGAATTTTTGTCACATGCAACTAAAAGAGTCATGATGAATATTGTACTGCACTTTATTTTATTGTAACTTTATGTTGAAATGGGTAGAATAGAAATTATCTTTATTTTATAGAGAAGAAAATGAGGCTCAGAAAATATAGTGTAACCAAGATACTGAGAAATCTGAGAAGTTGATCCAAAACAAATACCCACTCTTCTCACACTGGAGAAAACACTGGTAGGCACAGGCAGATGCAGGCAGGAAAAGTTGGCTAGTTTAGGGGACTCAGTGTATAAACTACGGATAAAATTGTTTCCCATTGCTGTGGGTATTCTGAGTACTCTGACGCCAAAGTTTGGTATCATTTTAGCTTGGGTTTTTTGTTTTTTCCTTTTTTGTCAGCAAAAGCTTGGCTTTTGAGGAAAAAGGAGGAAGCCCAATTCTACCACAGCACCCACTTCCCATTTTACTTAAGGACGTTGGTGTTACCCAGGTGTGAAGTCAGTCATAACTCTCTGTACCTCAGGGATGTAACACTGAAAAGGATGGCTTTTGACAAAGACTAATTTTAAACTGAAACTGAATGATTGATTGTCTCACTGTTATCAAAGCACACTTGAGGGACTTCCCTCGTGGTCCAGTGGTTATGACTCCACGCTCCCAAGCAGGGGGCCTGGGTTCAATCCCTGGTCAGGGAACTATGGAAAAAGATATTCCATGCAAATGGAAATCAAAAGAAAGCTGGAGTAGCAATACTTATATCAGATAAAATAGACTTTAAAATAAAAAATGTTACAAGAGACAAGAAAGGACACTACATAAAGATTGAGGGATCAATCCAAGAAGAAGAGATAACAATTATAAATATATATGCACCCAACATAGGAGCACCTCAATATGTAAGGCAAATGCTAATAACTATGAAAGAGGAAATCGACAGTAACACAATAATAGTGGGGGACTTTAACTCCCCACTTACACCAATGGACAGATCATCCACACAGAAAATTAATAAGGAAACACAAGCTTTAAAGGACACAATAAATCAGCTTGATTTAATAGATATCTACAGGACATTACATCCCAAAACAGCAGATTACACATTCTTCTCAAGTGCACATGGAACATTCTCCAGGATAGATCACATTTTGGGTCATAAATCAAGCATTGGTAAATTCAAGAAAATTGAAATCATATCAAGCATCTTTTCTGACCACAACACTGTGAGATTAGAAATCAGTTACAGGAAAAAAACTGTAAAAAACACAAACACATGGAGGCTAAACAGTACGCTACTAAATAACCAAGAGATCACTGAAGAAATCAAAGAGGAAATCAAAGAATACCTAGAGACAAATGACAATGAAAATACAACGATCCAAAATCTATGGGATGCAGCAAAGGCAGTTCTAAGAGGGAAGTTTATATCAATACAATCCCTACTTTAAGAAACAAGAAAAATCCCAAATAAACAATCTAACCTTATACCTGAAGAAACTAGAGAAAGAAGAGCAAACAAAACCAAACGTTAGTAGGTGGAGAGAAATCATAAAGATCAGAGCAGAAATAAATGAAATAGAAACAAAGAAAACAATAGCAAAAATCAATAAAACTAAAAGCTGGTTCTTTGAGAAGATAAATAACATTGATAAACCTTTAGCAAGACTCATCAAGAAAAAGAGGGAGAGGACTCAAATCAAGAAAATTAGAAATGAAACAGGAGAAGTTACAATGGACACCACAGAAATAAAAAGCACCATAAGAGACTACTACAAGCAACTATATGCCAATAAAATGGACAACCTGGATGAAATGGACAGATTCTTAGAGGTATAACCTTTCAAGACTGAATCGGGAAGACATAGAAAATATGAACAGACCAATCACAAGGAATGAAATTGAAACTGTGATTAAAAATCTCCCAACAAACAAAAGTCCAGGACCAGATGGATTCACAGGTGAATTTTATCAAACATTTAGAGAAGAGCTAACACCCATCCTTCTCAAACTCTTCCAAAACATTGCAGAGGAAGGAACACTCCCAAACTCATTTTGTGAGGCCACCATCACCCTGATACCAAAACCAGACAAAGATACTACAAAACAGGAAAACTACAGACCAATAGCACTGATGAATTTAGATGCAAAAATCCTCAACAAAATACTAGCCAACAGAATCCAACAACACATTAAAAGGATCATACACCATGATGAAGTGGGGTTTATCCCTGGCATGCAAGGAGTCTTCAATATATGCAAATCAATCAATGTGATACACCATATTAACAAATTGAGGGGTAAAAACCACATGATCATCTCAATAGATGCAGAAAAAGCTTTTGACAAAATTCAACACCCATTTATGATAAAAACTCTCCAGAAGGTGGGCATAGAGGGAACCTACCTCAACATAATAAAGGCCATACATGACAAACCCACAGCAATCATTCTCAATGGTGAAAAACTGGAAGCATTCCCTCTAAGATCAGGAACAAGACAAGGATGTCCATTCTCGCCACTACTATTCAACATAGTTTTGGAAGTCCTATCCACAGCAATCAGAGAAGAAAAAGAAATCAAAGGAATCCAAATTGGAGAAGAAGAAGTAAAACTGTCACTGTTCGCAGATGACATGATGCTATATGTAGAAAATCCTAAAGATGCCACCAGAAAACTACTTGAGCTAATCAATGAATTTGGTAAAGTTGCAGGATACAAAATTAACACACAGAAATCTGTTGCATTTCTATACACTAACAATGAAAGAGCAGAAAGAGAAATTAAGGAAACAATCCCATGCACCATTGCAACAAAAAGAATAAAATACCTAGGAATAAACTTAACCAAGGAGGTAAAAGACCTGTACTCAGAAAACTATAAGACACTAATGAAAGAAATCAAAGATGACACAAACAGATGGAGGGACATACCATGTTCTTGGAATGGAAGAATCAACATTGTGAAAATGACTATACTACCCAAAGCAATTTACAGATTCAATGCAATCCCAATCAAATTACCAATGGCATTTTTCACAGAACTAGAACAAGAAATTTTACGATTTGTATGGAAACACAAAAGACCCCAAATAGCCAAAGCAATCTTGAGAAGGAAAGACGGAATTGGTGGAATCAGGCTTCCTGACTTCAGGCTCCACTACAAGGCTACAGTGATCAAGATAGTATGGTACTGGCACAAAAACAGATATAGATCATTGGAACAGAATAGAAAGCCCAGAGATAAACTATGGTCAACTAATCTATGACAAAGGAGCCAAGGATATACAATGGAGAAAAGGCAGCCTCTTCAATAAGTGGTGCTGGGAAAACTGGACAGCTACATTTAAAAGAATGAAATTAGAACACTCCCTAACACCATACACAAAAATAAACTCAAAATGGATTAAAGACCTAAATGTAAGGCCAGACACTATAAAACTGCTAGAGGAAAACATAGGAAGAATGCTCTTTGACATAAATCACAGCAAGATCTTTTTTGACCCACCCCCTAGAGTAATGGAAATAAAAACAAAAATAAATAAGTGGGACCTAATGAAACTTCGAAGCTTCTGCACAGCAAAGGAAACTATAAGCAAGATGAAAAGACAACCCTCAGAATGGGAGAAAACATTTGCAAACGAATCAACAGACAAAGGACTAATCTCCAAAATATATAAACAGTTCATCCAGCTCAATATCAAAAAAACAAGCAACCCAATCAAAAAATGGGCAGAAGACCTAAATAGGCATTTCTCCAAAGAAGACATCTGGATGGCCAAGAGGCACATGAAAAGCTGCTCAGCATCACTAATTATTAGAGAAATGCAAATCAAAATGACAATGAGGTATCACCTCACACCGGTCAGAATGGGCATCATCAGAAAAGGTATAAAAAGGGATGAGATGGAGCTGTATGTAATGAGGTGGATAGAACTACAGTCTGTCATACAGAGTGAAGTAAGTCAGAAAGAGAAGGACAAATATTGTATGCTAGCTCACATATACGGAATCTAAAAATGGTACTGATGAACTCAGTGACAAGAACAAGGATGCAGATACAGAGAATGGACTGGAGAACTCGAGGTATGGGAGGGGGCGGGTGGTGAAGGGGAAACTGAGATGAAGCGAGAGAGTAGCACAGACATATATATACTACCAACTGTAAAATAGATAGTCAGTGGGAAGTTGTTGTATAACAAAGGGAGTCCAACTCGAGGATGGAAGATGCCTTAGAGGACTGGGGCGGGGAGTGTGGGGGGGGACTCGAGGGGGGGGATTCAAGGAAGGGAGGGAATATGGGGATATGTGTATAAAAACAGATGATTGAACTTGGTGTACCCCCAAAAAAATAAAATTAAAAAAAAAGAAAAGAAAATCTACAAACAGTAAATGCTGGAGAGGGTGTGGAGAAAAGGGAACACTCTTGCATTGCTGGTGGGAATGTAAATTGATACAGCCACTGTGGAGAACAGTATGGAGGTTCCTTGCAAAACTGAAAATAGAGTTGCCATATGACCCAGCAGTCCCACTGCTGGGCATATACCCAGAGAACACCATAATTCAGAAAGACACACGCACTCCAATGTTCATTGCAGCGCTATTTACAATAGCCAGGACATGGAAGCAACCTAAACGTCCATCAAGAGATGAATGGATAAAGAAGATGTGGTACATATATACAATGGAATATTACTCAGCTGTAAAAAGCAAGGAAACTAGGACATTTCTAGAGACATGGATGGACTTGGAGACCGTCATACAGAGTGAAGTGAGTCAGAAAGAGAAAAACAAATACCGTATATTAACATATATATGCGGACTACAGAAAAATGGTACAAATCAACCTGTTTGCAAGGCAGAAATAGAGACACAAATGTAGAGAACAAACATATGGACACCAAGCGGGGAAAGCAGGGAGGGTTGGGGGGGAATGAATTAGGAGATTGGGATACCAAATTGTACGCTCTAAATATATGCAGTTTATTGTATGTTAACTGTATCTCAGTAAAAGTTCTAAAAAAAAAAAAAAAAGAATTAGAAGCGAGGCTCATAAACAATGAATAAGATACAATCCTATGCATATGTGATAACTGGTCACCAGTTTAGGGTTTAAGCTTTCTTGTCAATACAAACAGGGAAACCTAATCAATTACACAGTTTGCAATGTCCATGAGATAAAAGAAACCAAATCCTTGGGAGAAGTACGACTGCATCTGGTCCTATGACCAAAAATAATATGTTCCTGGGTTCTTACAAAGAGAGTACTGTGGTATATAATGTAAAAGGCCTCAAGGGCTCCTTCCAGGAGACCCAAGGTTGAGATTCACAGCCCTGATTCTCATAGCTTGCAGTATTATTTCTCAAATTTTTATCATCTCTGTGATTTATGCCATATCTACTTACTATGTTTAAAAAATTATTAACCTAATATATTTTTAACATAGGTTTCACTTGGATTCCATTTTAAACTTAATTTCATCTTAGCAAGGTAGATGGGCTAGTTCTATTTTCCTAATACCCTTTAAATTAAGTTTATACGTTTTAAAATAAAAAAGTCTATTATAACCTAAAATTTTCTGATGTACCCTCTAAGTGCTACACCTTGGGAAACACTGGCTTAGGGAAAAAGAGAAGTCCAACATTTGAATAACCATGATCTCATTACATGTTAATATCTCTCATGAAGTATTATGACCACCAGTACTGAGAAAACTGCCGTTAAGGAATTTGCACAAGGTCCCACAGTAACAGAGCCAGGATGAACCTCAAGTCCTCTGATGAAAGTCAAGTTCCAGCTTCTAGATGCATGCATAGAGGGCCTTTTCCCCAAACCAAAGTTCAGGCCCTCTTTGACCATTTGCCCCTTTGCTTCCTCCCAGAATGCCTCACCCTCTGCTTGGTCCATAGTGATGCCGGCCTGTGGTTATTGAAACCCGGTCTGCCAGACCAAAGGGAGGAAGTCTGCCAGGCAGATGTGGAACCCAAAAGAGGAACTTCACCAACTGCTGTGAACAGCTCTAGCACTTCATGCCCCTGTGGACTTTTGGGGAAGTATTTTTGTGGCTCACCAGTCTCTCATTAAGCAAGGGCCACTTGTCCGGGGTTAGCCTTCTCTATTGGTGGAAAGTACAGCTGGGAGATTTGGAATGGTTGCTGTTTGACTTTGATTCTTGGCACAGCTGTCACTAGGAACTTTTTTGATAAGATTTCAAGCTGAAGTTTGTTGTTGAAGATTTCAGGATTCCTTCTAATCTTTGGGAATGTTTTGAATGATAACTGGCAGTGGCTTTCTGATGACAACTTGAGCAAGCTCGGGGGAGAAGCCATCACCCTCTCTCACACAGATAAGACTTTGGGTAAATCACCTTGAACTCTTTACCCAGGGGTGTGATCAACATTCTTTCTGGACCCTGATTTATAGTGCAAAGCTTTATCTTCTTATTGTAATGAATAGAAGTAACATTTTCTGCTCCATCCTTCTCTTAAAGAGATTTTTGAAGTCCCATAATTTAAAATTTTTATTATTTAAAAATTTTTTATTTTGATATAGTTGTAGATTCACATGCATCTGTACAAGTGCTATGGAAAAATCCTGTGTACTTTTTACCCAGTCATTCCCTAATGGTAATATTCTTAAAGAGATTTAAAATTTGCTGAGGTATAATTTAGATATGATAAAAATCAGTCTTTTAAAGTGTACAATTTGATGAGCTTGGACACTTATATATAGCTGAGTAACTGCCATCACAATCAAAATACAGAACATTGCCATCACCCCAAGAAGTTTCTTCAAGTCTCTTTGCAGTTAACCCCCTCTCCCCATTCCCAGCCCCTAGAAACCACTCATCTGTTTCCTGTCCCTATACTTTTGCCTTTTCTAGACTGTCTTTTAAATGGAATCGCACAGTATGTAGTCTTTTGTGTCTCTGTATTCACTTAGAATGTTACTTTTGAGATTCATCCATGTTTCTGAATGAATCACTGGTTTGTTCCTTTTTATTGCTGAGCAGTTGTCCACTATGTGCCACAATTTGTTTATCCACTCATCAGTTGACGGACACATGTGTTGTTTCCAGTTTTGGGCTATTAGGAATAAAGATACAATAAAATTCCTGTATGAACCTTTGGGAGGACATATGTTTTCATTTCTCCTGGGTAAATTCCTCAGAATAGAATTGCTGGGTTGTGTGGTTAATGTCAGGGTAATGCCAACCTGGTAAAATGAGTTGGAAAGTGTTTTTTCCTCTTTTATTTTTTGAAAGAGGTTATGTAGAATTGATATTGTATCTTCTTTAAATGTTAGGTAGAATCCCCTAGTAAAACTGGAGTTTTTCTTTATGGGAAGGACTTGAACTATGAATACAGTCTCTTTAATAGACACAAGGCCACCCAAGTTTTCCCATTCTTCTTGAATGAGTTTTAGTAAGGAATTTATTTCATCTAAGTTGTCAAATTTATTGTCAGGAAGTTGTTCATAAAATTACATTATCCTTCCTAACATCTGTTAGATCTGCCATGACAGTACTTCTTTCATTCATAACATTTGTAATTTGGGTCTCTGTCCTTTCTTCTTGATCAGTATGTAGAGAGGTTTACCAATTTTATTGATCTTTCCAAAGCACCAGCTTTTGGTTTCATTGTTTTGCTTACTATATTTCTGTTTTCTATTTTGATGTTTTCTGCTCTTGTCTTTATTATTTCCTTCCTTTTATTTACTTTGGGTTTAATTTGCTCTTACTTTTTTAGTTTCATAAGGTGGGAACTAAGATGATTTTACACCTTCTTTTCTAATATGAGCATTTAATACCATCAGTTTCTCTTTAAGCACTGCTTTAGCTGAATCCTACAAATTTTTAAGACTTCTTATCATTTGAATTTAGTTAAAAATATGTTCTAATTCCCTTTGTTATTTCTTCTTTGACCTGTAGATTATTTAGAAGTGTTCTGTTTATTACTCACATATTTGAGAATTTTCTTGGTATCATTCTGTTGCTAATTTAAATTTGACTGCCATTGTCATCAGAAAATATATCTTTCTGTGTTTTTAATCCTTTTAAATTTATTGAGATTAGTTTTATGGCCCAAAATATGCTCCACTTTTGAATATTTCATGAACATTTGAAAAGAAATTAAATTCTCTGAGATGAGGTATTCTTTATATTAGGTCTAGTTGCTTGATAGTATTGTTCAAGTTATCTATATATTTAATAACTTTTGTCTAATTTTTCTATCAATTATTGACAAGAAAAAAGTTGAAATCTCTAACTATAATTGTTCACTTGTCTGTTTCTCTTATTGGCCATAATCTATTCATATACTTCATCTGCCCCACTCTCTCTCTTCTCCTTCTGGCACTCAGTTTCATTTATGTTGGGCAATTTGATATTGTCTCACAGCTCTTGGGTTTCTTCCCCACTGATTGTTCTTCTCTTTTCGTATTTGTATAAATAATCTCTATCTTCAGATTCACCTATCCTTTATTCTGCTGTGTCCCATTTATTGAGAAGTCTGCCTGGGTAATTCTTCATCTCTGATGTTGTGTTTTCATATTGAGGATTTCCATCTGACCCTTTTTTTTTTAACAACTTTTTTTTAATCTCTTCATTGGAATATAATTGCTTTACACTGTTGTGCCAGTTTTTGCTGTACAACAAAGTGAATCAGCTGTATTTATACATATATCCCCATATCCCCTCCCTCCCGCAACTCCCTCCTACCCTCCCTATCCCAGCCCTGTAAGTCATCATCCATCATCAAGTTGATCTCCCAGTGCTATGCAGCAGCTTCCCACTAGCTATATATTTTACATTTGGTAGTGTATATATGTCAATGCTATTCTCTCACTTTGTCCCAGCTTTCCCTTTGTGCGCCACCCTCCTGTCCTGTGTCCTCAAGTCCGTTCTCTACATCTTTATTCTTGCCCTGTCACTGGGTTCATCAGTACCATTTTTTAAGATTCCATATATATGAGTTAGCATATGGTATTTGTTTCTCTCTTTCTGGCTTACTTTGCTCTGTATGACAGACTCTGGGTCCATCCATCTCACTAACAAATAACTCTATTTCATTCCTTTTTATGGGTGAGTAATATTCCATTGTATATATGTGCCATATCTTCTTTATCTATTCATCTGTTGCTTCCATGTCCTGGCTATTGTAAATGGTGCTGCAATGAATGTTGTGGTACATGTTTCTTTTTGGATTATAGTTTTCTCAGGGTATATGCCCAGGAGTGGGATTGATGGGTCATATGGTAATTCTGTTTTTAGTTTTTTGAGGAACATCCATACTGTTTTCCATAGTGGCTGTATCACTTTACATTCCCAGCAACAGTGCAGGAGGGTTGCCTTTTCTCTGCACCCTCTCCAGCATTTATTGTTTCTAGATTTTTTGATGATGGCCATTCTGACTGGTGTGAGGTGGTACCTCACTGTGGCTTTGACTTGCATTTCTCTAATGATTCATGATGTTGAGCATCTTTTCATATGTTTGTTAGCAATCTGCATGTCTTCTTTGGAGAAACGTCTATTTAGGTCTTCCGCCCATTTGTGGATTGGGTTATTTGCTTTTTTTGGTATTAAGCTGCATGAGCTGCTTGTATATTTTGGAGATTAATCCTTTGTCAGTTGCTTTGTTGGCAAATATATTCTCTCATTCTGAGGGTTGTCTTTTTGTCTTCTGTATGGTTTCTTTTGCTGTGCAAAAGCTTTTCAATTTCATTAGGCCCCATTTGTTTATTTTTGATTATATTTCCATTATTCTAGGAGGTGGGTCAAAAGGATCTTGCTTTTATGTCATAAAGTGTTCTGCCTATGTTTTCCTCTAAGAATTTTATAGTGTCTGGCCTTACATTTAGTTCTTTAATCCATTTTGAGTTTATTTTTGTGTATGGTTTTAGGAAATATTCTAATTTCATTCTTTGACATGTAGCTGTCCAATTTTCCCAGCATCACTTATGGAAGAGTCTATCTTTTTTCCATTGTATATTCTTGCCTCCTTTGTCAAACATAAGGTGCTTGTATGTTCGTGGGTTTATCTCTGGGCTCTCTATTCTGTTCCATTGATCTACATTTCTGTTTTTGTGCCAGTACCATACTGTCTTGATCACTGCAGCCTTGTAGTATAGTTTGAAGTCAGGGAGCCTGATTCCACCAACTCCGTCTTTCCTTCTCAAGATTGCTTTGGCTATTTGGGGTCTTTTGCATTTCCATACAAATCGTAAAATTTCTTGTTCTAGTTCTGTGAAAAATGCCATTGGTAATTTGATCAGGATTGCATTGAATCTGTAAATTGCTTTGGGTAGTATAGTCACTTTCACAATGTTGATTCTTCCATTCCAAGAACATGGTATGTTCCTCCATCTCTTTGTATCGTCTTTGATTTCTATCATCAATGTCTTATAGTTTTCTGCATATAGGTCTTTTGCCTCCTTATGCAGGTTTATTCCTAGGTATTTTATTCTTTTTGTTGCAGTGGTAAATGGGAGTGTTTCCCTAATTGCTCTTTCTGATATTTCGTTGTTAGTATATAGGAATGCAAGAGATTTCTGTACATTAATTTTGTATCCTGCCACTTTACTAAATTCATCCATTAGTGCTAGCAGTTTTCTGGTAGAGTCTTTAGGATTTTCTATGTATAATATCATGCCATCTGCAAAGAGTGACTATTTTACTTCTTCTTTTCCAATTTGGATTCATTTTATTTCTTTTTCTTCTCTGATTGCTGTGGCTAAAACTTCCAAAACTATGTTGAATAATAGTGGTTAGAGTGGGCACCCTTGTCGTGTTCCTGTTCTTAGAGGGAATTCTTTCAGTTTTTCACCATTTAGAATGATTTGGCTATTGGTTTTTCATATATGGCTTTTATTATGTTGAGGTAATTTCCTACTATGCCCATTTTCTGGAGAGTTTTTATCATAAATGGATGTTGAATTTTGTCAAAAGCTTTTTGTGAATCTATTGAGATGATCATATGGTTTTTATCCTTCAATTTGTTAATATGATGTATCACGTTGATTGACTTGCGTATATTGAAGAATCCTTGCATCCCAGGGATAAACCCCACTTGATCATGGTGTATAAACTTTTTAATGTGCTGTTGGATTCTGTTAGCTAGTATTTTGTTGAGGATTTTTGCATCTATATTCATCAGTGATATTGGCCTATAATTTTCTTTTTCTGTGACATCTTTGTCTGCTTTTGTTATCAGGGTGATGGTAGCCTCGTAGAATGAGTTTGGGAGTGTTCCTCCTTCTGCTATCGTTTGGAAGAGTTTGAGAAGGATAGGTGTTAGCTCTTCTTGAAATGTTTGATAGAATTTGCCTGTGAAGCCATCTGGCCCTGGGCTTTTGTTTGTTGGGAAATTTTTAATCACAGTCTCAATTTCCATACTTGCGATTGATCTGTTCATATGTTCTATTTCTTCCTGGTTCAGTCTTGGAAGATTGTACTTTTGTAAGAATTTATCCATTTCTTCCAGGTTGTGCAATTTATTGGCATATAGTTGCTTGTAGTAGTCTCTCATAATCTTTTGTATTTTTGTGGTGTCAGCTGTTACTTCTTTTTCATTTCTAATTCTGTTGATTTGCATCTTCTCCCTTTTTTTCCTGATGAGCCTGGCTAATGGTTTATCAATTTTGTTTATCTTCTGAAAGAACCAGCTTTTAGCTTTATTGATCTTTGCTATTGTTTCCTTCGTTTCTTTCTTGTTTATTTCTGATCTGATCTTTATGATTTGTTTCCTTCTGCTCACTTTGGGGTTTTTTTGTTCTTCTTTCTCTAGTTGTTTTAGGTGTAAGGTTAGGTTGTTTATTTGAGATTTTTCTTGTTTCTTGAGGTAGGATTGTATTGCTATAAACTTCCCTCTTAGAACTGCTTCTGCTGCATTGCATAGGTTTTGGGTCATTGTGTTTTCATTGTCATTTTGTTCTAGGTATTTTTTTATTTCCTCTTTGATTTCTTCAGTGACTTCTTGGTTGTTTAATAGCATACTGTGTAGCTTCCCTGTGTTTGTATTTTTTTACAGTTTTTTTCCTGTAATTGATATCTAGTCTCATGGCATTGTGGTCGGAGAAGATGCTTGATATGATTTCAATTTTCTTGAATTTACTGAGGTTTGATTTGTGACCCAAGATGTGATCTATCCTGGAAAATGTTCCGTGTGCACTTGAGAAGAAAGTGTATTCTGTCATTTTTGGATGGAATGTCCTATAAACATCAATTAAGTCGAGATGGTCTAATGTGTCATTTAAAATTGTGTGTCCTTATTTATTTTCTGTTTGGATGATCTGTCCATTGGTATAAGTGGGATGTTCAAGTCTCCTACTATTATTGTGTTACTGTCAGTTTCCCCTTTTATGGCTGTTAGCATTTGCCTTATGTATTGGGGTGCTCCTATGTTGGGTGCATAGATATTTATAATTGTTATATGTTCTTCTTGGACGGATCCCTTGATCATTATGTAGTGTCCTTCCTTGTCTGTTGTAATAGTCTTTACTTTCAAGTCTAATTTGTCTGATATGAGTATTGCTACTCCAGCTTTCTTTTGACTTCCATTTGCATGGAATATCTTTTTCCACCCCCGTACTTTCAGTCTGTAGGTGTCCCTAGGTCTGAAGTGGGTTTCTTGTAGGCAGCATATAGAAGGGTCTTGTTTTTGTATCCATTCGGTCAGTCTGTGTCTTTCGGTTGGAGCATTTAATCCATTTACATTTAAGGTGATTATTGACATGTATGTTCCTATTACCATTTTCTTAATTGTTTCAGCTGTGTTTGTAGGTCTTTTCCTTGTCTTGTGTTTACTGCCTAGAGAAGTTCCTTTAGCAGTTGTTGTAAGGCTGGTTTGGTGGTGCTGAATTCTCTTAAATTTGCTTGGCTGTAAAGCTTTTGATTTCTCCATTGAATCTGAATGAGATTCTTGCTGAGTAGAGTATTCTTGGCTGTAGGTTTTTCTCTTTCAAGAGTTTAATCATCTCCTGCCACTCCCTTCTGGCCTGCAGAGTTTTGCAGAAAGATCAGCTGTTATCCTTATAGGTTTTCCTTTATATGTTATTTGTTGCTTTTCTCTTGCTGTTTTTAATATTTTTTCTTTGTGTTTAATTTTTGTTAGTTTGATTAATATGTGCCTCAATGTGTTTCTCCTTGAGTTTATTCTGTATGGGACTCTCTGCGCTCCTTGGACTTGATTAACTATTTCCTTTCCCATGTTAGGGAAGTTTTCCACTATAACTTCTTCAAATATTTTCTCAGACACTTTCTTTTTTTCTTCTTCTTCTGGGATGCCTATTATTCGAATGTTGGTGCACTTAATGTTGTCACCAAGGTCTCTGAGACTGTCTTCCATTCTTTTTTTTCTTTTTTCTTTTTCCTGCTCTGTGGCAGTTATTTCCCCCATTCTGTCTTCCAACTCACTCATTCTTCTGCCTCAGTTATTCTGCTGTTTATACCATCTAGAGTATTTTTAATTTCAATTATTGTATTGTTCATTACTATTTGTTTGCTCTTTAGTTCTTCTAAGTCCTTATTAAATGTTTCTTGTATTTTCTCTACTTTCCTTTCAAGATTTTGGATCGTCTTTACTATCATTACTCTGAATACTTTTTCAGGCAATTTTCCTACTTCCTCTTCATTTATTTGATCTTGTTGGTTTTTATCTTGCTCCTTTGCCTGCAAGGTGTTTCTTTGTTTTCTCATTTTGTCTAATTTATAGGATTTGCTGTCTACTTTCCCTGTGCTGCCTGGTGGTATTTCCTCTTGTTTCTATTCTCTGCCATCTGTAGTGGGGTTGGTCCAGTGTCTTGAGTAGGCTTCCTGATGGGAGGGTCTGGTGCCTGCTTTCTGGTGTGTGGATCTGAGTCTTTTCCCTCTGATGAGCAGGGCTGTGTCAGGTGGTGTGTTTTAGGGTATCTGTGAGCTTAATATGGCTTTAGGTAGTCTGTGTGGTGATGGGTAGGTCTGTGTTCCTGTCTTGTTTGTGGTTTGGTATGAGGTGTCCAGCACTGGCATTTGCAGGCAGTCGGGCAAAGCCAGATCTTAGTCTCTGATAGAGGCCTCCGTGAGAATTCTCTGCAGTTAATCTTCCCTGTGGCTGAGGACTCTCTAGTGGTCTAGCGTGCTGGACTCAGTGCTCCCTCCCCAGAGCTGCCAACTTGACCTCTGGTTGAGTAATCCACACTCCAGAGGTTGCTTGTCCTGGCAATAAAGGGGATTTAAAAAGACTATCCAAGCCCCAGACTAATGGTAAAAGGTTAAGTCAAACAAACAAATACTGAATCAAGGAAACATGTAGATGCACAGGAAACACAAAAACAGAACCCAATAGAACATAAAGCACTAGAACAACCTGATAGAAGAATCTCCGAACTCAATCAGACAATTAAAGAGAAAACCAACAAAAATTCAAAACAAAACAAAACAGAAGAAAACAAAACAAGCAAACAAAAAGCAGGGAAATTGTGAAAACAAGGACCAAATATAACAGGGACCAAATAAGAACAGGGAGCGAATATAACAAAGAGCAAGAGAACAACAAGACAGACTGAAGATCCCCAAAACAAAATCAAACAATTGTAATTAGAACTAAGATAAAGACAAAACCTAATAATAAAAACCAGAGCAGTGTGTCATCTGAAGAGTAAAGCAAGGAAACAGAGCAGACCAATTATACTTTTGATTAAAAGTATATTGATTAAATGTATAATAAGATAAAATAAAATAAAAAGGGATAGAACACAGAACAACAGAAGAGTGTAGTATGACTGGAAATATAAAGAGAAAAAGAAAAGAAAAAAATAAAATAGAAATGTGTTAAAGATAAAGAAGAAAAGAAGATGGGGAGATAAACTCAACACTACAAAAAAGCTAACTAGAAATAGAAATATATAAAAAGGCTAAAAATAAAAATAAAAGTAAAAAATAGAATAAAAAATGTTATAAAACGTGAAGATCCCTTAGGACTAAGATCGTAATTGAAAAAAAAAAAAGGCTAGAACTGACCGCAGAATGGATCAGATCAATAGAATTAACAATAATAATTCTGTTTCCTTGTGGTCTCAGCTGTAAGTGGCCTTGTTCACTCCTTGAGGCTCACCCCACCTTTGCCTCCCCAAGAGGCCCTCTTCTGCCTCTGGGTAGGGCTCTGGATCTGCTCTGGGTCCTATGCGGTCCACTTAGGCTCTGATCTGGCCCAGTTCCTGTGTGTGCTTGTTCCCACAGTCCACAGCTGCCAGAGTTAGACCGTTTTCATTTGTGGGAACATTCATTGTCTACTCAGATATTCCAAAGACATAGGGTCTACCTAGCTGACCATGGGAATGTAGTCTGCAGTGTGTATATCTGATGGAAAAATTTTAGAACCTCTTCCTTAGCCCCCATATCCCTGACGTTCAGCTTTGGTTTTGTTCCTGCTTCTGCGTGTGGTGTAACCGCCAGAGTCTGGTCCTGAGGCTGTCTTGGAGCTCTTTGGGTCTGCCTCAGTGAGGGTTTCCTTTATTGTTCATCTGCAGATGCGGGTGTGTGGACAAAGAGAGGCTTTGATAGTAGCTACTCTCCCTGCTTGTGACTCAACAGTAGTGCCCTGCTTGGATTGCGGGAGCCCCAGGGGTGATGCCAAATGTTCAGGGATGCTGGCGGCCGCAGGTATAGGAAATCTGGCCTTAGTGTGGTTCTTTACTGGTGCCCGGCACAAGGCACCTGATGGGCAGCCCTCAGGGGCTTTTTGTATTACTCTGCAACCAGCAGAGCTTCCTTTATTGTTCGTCTGTAGTAGCTGGTGTGTAGGGAGAGAGAGGGTACAATAGTAGCTCCTTCTGCATGTGAGTCAGCAGGAGCACCCTGCCTGGGTTGCGGGACCCCTGGCAGCAGCAATGGTGCCAATTGCACAGGGAAGGCAGTGGGCTCAGGTGTAAGTGGAATAGCTCCAGAGCTGTCCCAGGCTGTGGACTTCTGGCTCTCGGCCGCAGGCACACCAGGCCAGCCCCCCAAGAGGGTTTTTTCTATCCCTTGTCGACTTTGACAGCCAGGTCCAGAGGGAGCCTCCCTTTGTTCATTGCAGGCCCAAGAGAGAGTCTACAACAGTGTCTCCTCCCCACTGCTTGTGAGTCAGCAGTAGCGCCCTGCCACCATGGCTACCTAGCTTTCCCCGGTAGGCATTCTCTGCTGTGGATTTCTTCTCTCCTGTTCCCTCAGTCCATCTCTCCAGAGCCAACAATGTTTCTCACCCTGAACCAATTCTGCAGTTCCCGTGTTCCAGCTCCCAGGCCCCCTGTACAGCTGCGAACCCACACCTCAGTCCAGGACATGCAGGGCCATGGTATGGACGTTCTGTGTGTTTCTCAGTCTTTCCTGTCTGCCACAGGTCAGCTGCTTCATCCTCTTTGGACAGTCCCAAATGCCTCCCTTCTGACCCAATCAAATTCCCCATTGGAGAGGGGGTTTCCCTATCAGATAAGGGGGGTTTCCCTGGATTCAGCAATCTCTCCTCTGTTTCAGCTACCTCCACCCCAGGGTATCGGACCTGTCCCTTTCCTTTCTTCTCCTCCATTTTTTCCCTCTCTTCCTCTCCCTTTTTTTTTTTTTCCCCTCTGTCCTACCCAGTTATGTCGGGATCTTTGCAGTCCTTTCTGATGTCCAAGGTCTTCTACTAGTGTTCAGCCAGTTTTCTGTGGGAATTATTGCATCTTTTGATATATTCCTTTTTTTTAAAATTTATTTATTTATTTTATTTATTTATTGGCTGCATTGGGTCTTCGTTGCTGCACATGGGCTTTCTCTAGTTGCTGCAAGTGGGGGCTACTCTTCATTGTGATGTGCAGACACCTCATTGTTGTGACTTCTCTTGTTGTGGAGAACAGGCCCTACGCACGTGGGCTTCAATAGTTGTGGCACATGGGCTCAGTAGTTGTGGCTCACGGGCTCTAGAGCACAGGCTAAATAGTTGTGGCATATGGACTTTGTTGCTCCATGGCATGTGGAATCTTCCCAGGGCAGGGCTCGAGCCCATGTCCCCTGCATTGGCAGGTGGATTCTTTACCACTGTGCCACCTAGGAAGTCCTTTTGATGTATTCCTGATGCATCTGTGGAGAGAGATGCACTCCATGTCCTTCTGCCTCACTGCCATCTTTTTTCTCCCTGACCCTTTTTTTTTTTAATTAATTTATTTATTTATTATTTTTTTGGGGGTACACCAAGTTCAATCATCTGGTTTTTTTTTTTAATTTACTTATTTATTATTTTTTGGGGGATACACCAAGTTCAATCATCTGTTTTTATACACATATCCCCATATTCCCTCCCTTCCTTGACTCCCTCCACATCGAGTCCCCCCCACCCTCCCTGCCCCAGTCCTCTAAGGCATCTTCCATCCTCGAGTTGGACTCCCTTTGTTATACAACAACTTCCCACTGACTATCTATTTTACAGTTGGTAGTATATATATGTCTGTGCTACTCTCTCGCTTCATCTCAGCTTCCCCTTCACCCCCAACCCCCTCCCAAACCTCGAGTTCTCCAGTCCAATCTCTGTATCTGTGTCCTTGTTCTTGTCACTGAGTTCATCAGTACCATTTTTAGATTCCGTATATGTGAGTTAGCATACAATATTTGTCTTTCTCTTTCTGACTTATTTCACTCTGTATGACAGACTGTAGTTCTATCCACCTCATTACATAGAGCTCCATCTCATCCCTTTTTATAGCTGAGTAATATTCTATTGTATATATATGCCACATCTTCTTTATCCATTCATTTGTTGATGGGCATTTAGGTTGTTTCCATGTCCTGGCTATTGTAAAGAGTGCTGCAATAAACATTATGGTACAAGTTTCTTTTGGGATTATGGTTTTCTTTGGGTATATGCCCAGTAGTGGGATTACTGGATCATTATGGTAGTTCTATTTGTAGTTTTCTAAGGAAACTCCAAATTGTTTTCCATAGTGGCTGTACCAACTTACAGTCCCACCAACAGTGCAGAAGAGTTCCCTTTTCTCCACACCCTCTCCAACATTTGTTGTTTCCAGATTTTGTGATGATGGCCATTCTTATCGGTGTGAGGTGATACCTCATTGTGGCTTTGACTTGCATTTCTCTGATGATGAGTGATGTTGAGCATCTTTTCATGTGTTTGTTGGCCATCTGTATGTCTTCTTTGGAGAAATGTCTATTTAGGTCTTCTGCCCATTTGTGGATTGGGTTATTTGCTTTTTTGGTATTAAGCTTTATGAGCTGCTTGTATATTTTGGAGGTTAATCCTTTGTCTGTTGTTTCATAGGCAATTATTTTTTCCCATTCTGAGGGTTGCCTTTTAGTCTTGTTTATGGTTTCTTTTGCTGTGCAAAAGCTTTTAAGTTTCATGAGGTCCCATTCGTTTATTCTTGATTTTATTTCCGTGATTCTAGGAGGTGGGTCAAAAAGGATCTTGCTTTGATGTATGTCATAGAGTGTTCTGCCTGTTTTCCTCTAGGAGTTTGATAGTGTCTAGTCTTACATGTAGGTCTTTAATCCATTTGGAGTTTATTTTTGTGTATGGTGTTAGGAAGTGTTCTACTTTCATTCTTTTCCATGTTGCTGTCCAATTTTCCCAGCACCACTTATTGAAGAGGCTGTCTTTTTTCCATTGTATATTTGTGCCTCCTTTGTCAAAGATAAGGTGCCCATATGTGTTTGGGCTTACTTCTGAGTTCTCTATTCTATTCCATTGATCTTCCTTTCTATTTTTGTGCCAGTACCATACTGTCTTGATCACTATGGCCTTGTAGTATAGTTTGAAGTCAGGAAGCCTGATTCCACCAACTCCATTTTTCCTTCTCAAGATTGCTTTGGCTATTCGGGGTCTTTTGCGTTTCCATACAAATCATAAGATTTCTTGCTCTAGTTCTGTGAAAAATGCCATTGGTAATTTGATCAGGATTGCATTGAATCTGTAAATTGCTTTGGGTAGTACAATCATTTTCACGATGTTGATTCTTCCAATCTAGGAACATGGTATGTCCCTCCATCTGTTTGTGTCATCTTTGATTTCTTTCATCAATGTCTTAAAGTTTTCTGCATACAGATCTTTTGCCTCCTTAGGCAGGTTTATTCCTAGGTATTTTATTCTTTTGGTTGCAATGGTGAATGGGAGAGTTTCCTTAATTTCTCTTTCTGCTCTTCCGTTGTTAGTGTATAAGAATGCAAGAGATTTCTGTGCATTCATTTTGTATAGGAATGCAAGAGATTTCTGTGCATTCATTTTGTATCCTGCCACTTTACTAAACTCATCAATTAGTGCTAGCAGTTTTCTGGTAGAGTCTTTAGGGTTTTCTATATATAATATCATGTCATCTGCAAAGAGTGACAATTTTACTTCTTCTTTTCCAATTTGGATTCCTTTGATTTCTTTTTCTTCTCTGATTGCTGTGGCTAAAACATCCAAAACTATGTTGAATAATAGTGGTGAGAGTGGACACCCTTGTCTTGTTCCTGTTCTTAGAGGGAATTCTTCCAGTTTTTCCCCATTGAGAACGATGTTGGCTTTTGGTTTTTCATATATGGCTTTTATTATGTTGAGGTAATTTCCTTCTATGCCCATTTTCTGGAGAGCTTTTATCATAAACGGATGTTGAACTCTGTCAAAAGCTTTTTCTGCATCTATTGAAATGATCATATGGTTTTTATCCTTCAATTTGTTGATATGATGTATCATGTTGATTGATTTGCGTATATTGAAGAATCCTTGCATCCCAGGGATAAACCCCACTTGATCATGGTGTATGATTTTTTGAATGTGCTGTTGCAGTCTGTTAGCTAGTATTTTGTTGAGGATTTTTGCATCTATATTCATCAGTGATATTGGTCTGTAGTTTTCTTTTTTTGTGACATCTTTGCCTGGTTTTGGTATCAGGGTGATGGTAGCCTCGTAGAATGAGTTTGGGAGTGTTCTGCCTTCTGAAATATTTTGGAAGAGTTTGAGAAGGATAGGTGTTAACTCTTCTCGAAATGTTTGATAGAATTCGCCCGTGAACCCATCTGGTCCTGGGCTTTTGTGTGTTGGGAGATTTTTAATCACTGCCTCAATTTCCATACTTGTGATTGGTCTGTTCATGGTTTCTATTTCTTCCTGGTTCAGTCTTGGAAGATTGTATTTTTCTAAGAATGTATCCATTTCTTCCAGGTTATCCAATTGATTGGCATATAGTTGCTTGTAGTAGTCTCTCATGATGTTTTGTATTTCTGAGGTGTCCGTTGTGACTTCTCCTTTTTCATTTCTAATTCTGTTGATTTGCATCTTCTCCCTTTTTTTCTTGATGAGTCTGGCTAATGGTTTATCAATTTTGTTAATCTTCTCAAAGAACCAGCTTTTAGTTTTATTTATTTTTGCTATGGTTTCCTTCCTTTATTTTTCATTTATTTCTGCTCTGATCTTTACGATTTCTTTCTTTCTGCTCACTTTGGGGTTTCTTTGTTCTTCTTTCTCTAGTTGTTTTAGGTGTAAGGTTAGGTTGTTTATTCAATAATTTTCTTGTTTCTTAAGGTAGGACTGTATTGCTATAAACTTCCCTCTTAGAACTGCCTTTGCTGCATCCCATAGGTTTTGGGTTGCTGTGTTTTCGTTGTCATTTGTTTCTAGATATTTTTTGATTTCCTCTTTGATTTCTTCAGTGACTTCTTGGTTGTTTAATAGTGAATTGTTTAGCCTCCATGTGTTTGTATTTTTTGCAGTTTTTTTCCTGTAATTGATATCTAGTCTCATGGCATTGTGGTCTGAGAAGATGCTTGATATGATTTCAATTTTCTTGAATTTGCTGAGGTTTGATTTGTGACCCAAGATGTGATCTATCCTGGAAAATGTTCCATGTGCACTTGAGAAGAAAGTGTGGTCTGTTGTTTTTGGATGGAATGTCCTATAAATATCAATGAAGTCGAGATGGTCTAATGTGTCATTTAAAGCTTGTGTGTCTTTATTTATTTTCTGTTTGGATGATCTGTCCATTGATGTAAGTGGGGTGTTCAAGTCTCCCACTATTATTGTGTTACTGTCGATGTCCCCTTTTATAGATGTTAGCATTTGCCTTATGTATTGAGGTGCTCCTATATTGGGGGCGTAGATATTTACCATTGTGATATGTTCTTCTTGAATGGATCCCTTGATCATTATGTAGTGTCCTTCCTTGTCTCTTTTAATAGTCTTTACTTTCAAGTCTAATTTGTCTGATATGAGTATTGCTACTCCAGCTTTCTTTTGACTTCCATTTGCATGGAATATCTTTTTCCATCCCTTTCCTTTCAGTCTATATGTATCCCTTGGTCTGAGGTGGGTTTCTTGTAGGCAGCATATAGAAGGGTCTTGTTTTTGTATCCATTCAGCCAGTCTGTGTCTTTTGGTTGGAGCATTTAATCCATTTCCATTTAAAGTGATTATTGACATGTGTGTTCCAGTTACCATTTTCTTAATTGTTTTGGGTTTGTATTTGTAGGTGTTTTCCTTTTCTTGTGTTTCCTACTTAGAGAAGTTCCTTTAGCAGTTGTTGTAAGGCTGGTTTGGTGGTGCTGAATTCTCTTAACTTTTGCTTGTCTGGAAAGCTTTTGATTTCTCCGTCAAATCTGAATGAGAGTCTTGCTGAGTAGAGTATTCTTGGCTGTAGGATTCTCTCTTTCAGGACTTTCAGTATATCCTGCCATTCCCTTCTGGCCTACAGAGTTTCTGTAGAAAGACCCTGACCCTTTTTAAATAGCTTCCATCTCTTTGCTGAAATTCCCCATCATCCATACATTTTGTCCACCTTTTTAATACTAAGTCCTTGAATGTATTAATTAGAGTAGTTATAATGTCCCTGTCTGATGCTTCTAACATCTAAGTTATTTCTGGGTCTGGTTCTGTTGCATATTTTATCACTTGACAGGATGGTAATTTTTTTTTCTTGCTTCTTTGTGTATCTTATTATTTTCCATAAAATGCTGATCTGGGTAAAAGAGTAATAGAGACAGAGATAAATAAATACATGATGCCCAGAATGGTATATGTGCCACAGAATTTGTTAGTATTTAAAATGCTTTTTGGCCATCCAAGGTGGGTATTATTATTCTCCTATTTTAAAGCTGAAGAAAGTGTGTTGAGGGGAGGATAGCAATACAGCAAGTGGCAGTACCAGGGATGAACTTGGGTTTGAATTGTAGCTATGTGGCTGATCCCTTCCCTAGCTGTTATGTGGGATCTGGTGTCACTAGGAAGCATGGCTGTGTAGTGGTAGAGACTGGAGGCTGGGAGGCCAGTCAGAGCTGTCCCAGCAGTGTAGGGTGTGATGTTAAATGCTCCCCAGGGATCATTAACTCAAATGCTCGGAAGATACACAGCTTGGGACTTCCCTGGTGGTGTAGTGGTTAAGAATCTGCCTGCCAATGCAGGGGACATGGGTTCAATCCCTGGTCCAGGAAGATCCCACATGCCTTGGAACAACTAAGCCCATGCGCCACAGCTACTGAAGCCCACATGCCTAGAGCCTATGCTCCGCAACAAGAGAAGCCACTGTGATGAGAAGCTGGTGCACTGCAACAAAGAGTAGCCCCCACTTGCCACGACTAGGGAAAGCCCATGCACAGCAACAAAGACCCAATGCAGCAAAAAAAAAAAAATAGTAATAAAAATAAATGAAATAGTTAAAAAAAAAGAATATACACAGTTCATGTAAGTGAATACACATACAGTATACGGCTCAGTATTAAAGACAAAGTAGGGAGTGATGGGGACTGTGGTGAGCTGAATGCACATGCTCCTTTCCAGAAGGACAGCTGTGACTCAGTTCTAACTGGCTGTGCCAGGTGCAAAACCAAGATGAAAATTACCAGTTTTTGTGATGCTTTGATGGAAGCCAGAAAGCTGAACTTAAATGTGAAGTATCCTGATTTTAAAGGTTGGCCACAAGTATAATTTTTAAAAATGTTTATGCAGCCTTACCATGAGGATTAAGCAAAACATGTCTGTATGCGCTCAGGCTATAGGCCACACAAACCTGGGTGGTGGCAGAGAGACTGCCCAGGTACTGCTACAGTTGTGGACATGGACTTTTACCAGGCACGTTTTTGGCCAAAGGGCTAAATGGCAGACTCCAGGACATTTTCTATCAACATAAGACCATTCATTAGGTTTACTCATGGCTTCAGACTTTGTCAGCCTGTAGGTACATCTGTGTTTACTTTGATATCAATATATGACTTATTCCATATTTCATTTTTCTTTTTTTCACTGACAAATTCTTTTTTTTTTAATTGAAGTATAGTTGATTTAGACTGTTCTGTTAGTTTCAGGTGTACAGCAAAGTGATTCAGTTTTCTCTATATATATATCATATATGTATAATATATGTATACTATACATATATATTCTTTTCCAGATTCTCTTCCATTATAGGTTATTACAAGATAGTGAATATAGTTCCCTGTGTTATACAGTAGGACTTTATCGTTTGTTTACTTTTTATATAATGGTGTGTATCTGTTAAGCCCAAGCTACTAATTTATTCCTTTCCCCTTTGGTTTGTTTTCTATGTCTGGGAGTCTGTTTCTGTTTTATAAATAAGTTCATTTGTATCATTTTTTTAGATTCCACATATAAGTAGTATCATATGATATTTGTCTTTCTCTGTCTGACTTATTTCACTTAGTATGATAATCTCTAGGTCCATCTGTGTTGCTGCAAATGGCATTATTTCATCTTTTTTATGGCTAAGTAATGTTCCATTGTATATATGTACCACATCTTCTTTATCCATTTATCTGTTGATGGACACTTAGGTTGCTTCCATATCTTGGCTGTTGTAAATAATGCTGCTATGAACATTGGGGTGCATGTATCTGTTCAATGTGGTTTTCATCTTTCCTGGATATATGCCCAGGAATGGGATTGGTGGATCATATGGTATCCCTATTTTTAGTTTTTTGAGGAATCTCCATACTGTTTTCCATAGTGGCTGCACCAATTTACATTCCCATCTACAGTGTAGGCAGATTCCCTCTTCTCCACACCCTCTCCAGCATAATTAAACTTGTAGACTTTTTGATGATGGTCATTCTGACTGGTATGAGGTGATACCTCATTGTGGTTTTGATTTGCATTTCTCTAATACTTAGTGATGTTATTACTTGCTCCATATTTCTACCTGCCTCCTATAGTCTGTCCCCAAGGGTGGCTGTTAGCCCATGTATGCTCTGAGTATGACAGTTTGAGAGAAGTGCTGTAGTGTAGTGGTTCATAATCTGGTTAGTTTCTTTGATCTTCCATTTTCCACCTTTTTTAGGGGATATGTTTTTGCTATCTTTGTACCAGTTACTTGTGTATAAAATAGGAATAATTTGACCTACCTCCAAGGATGGTTTTTAGAATTATAAGAGATAATAAATATTGAGGGCTCAGAAAAATATCTGGCATATAGTAAGTGCTCTATAAATGTTAGCTATTATCATTTATTTTTCTTCCTTCTTGGCCCTTCTATTTGAGGCATCTATCTTCTGTTTCTGATGCACTGGCCACCTGGGAGAATTCACTTGGTGTTACCCAGAACCCTCAGGATGCCAAGGCTGCATTTATTAATTCATTCAAAATATTTCTCAAAGCCTACAGGTGCCATTCTGTTTCGGACATTGGAGAATTATAAACAGTGAACACCATAGAAGGAGCTTGCATTCTAGAGCACAAGACTGACAATAATTGTGAAAACAAAGAAATGAGCGAAACAGTTTCCAAGTGCTTACTGCTATGAAGGCAAAGAAAATAGTGATGTGATAGAGAATGAACAGATGGCTACTTTAGACTGAGTGCTCAAGAAAGGCCGCTCTGAGGAGGTATCATTTGACATGAGGTGTGAATGACAAAGTATCTTTTCATTTAGAAATCTAGAGGAAGAGTGTTTCAGAGTAGTGAAACAGCAAGTGCAAAGGCCCTGAGGCAGGAATAAGCTTGGCTTGTTCAGGAAACAGGCAATAGATCAGAGTGGCTGGAGCATAGAAATTAAGGGGATAAGAGGAAAGGGAATGAAGTCACTGAACTAGGCAGGGACCAAAACGCACAGGCTTGGTATACCAATGCATAGATTTTGGTTATATTTTAAGTCCTAGGTGGAGGGTTTGAAGCACGGGAATGACAAGACTTGATTTATGTTTCAAATGGTTCCCTCTTGCTGCAGCATGGAAGGTTGGATTGGAGGATAACAGGAGGGGAAGCAGAAAGGCCATCAACCCCACTGTGAACTACTGTGGAATAGGTAGATGAGGTAAGGGAGAATGGCTCTTTCCTAAGCCCCTTTTTCATTCATTCATTCATTCATTCATCATTCAATGGCTCTTTCTTGAGTGTCTGTTATGTGTCAGCAATGTGTGAGGCCCTGGGACTGCACTGATATATGATATTGTCATGAGCTTTGCTAGCACTGAACTTTCAATCAAATGTCCCTCTTGGTTTCCTGGGTCTTCAAATAGTTGTCTGTACACATCATCTTTCGTGAACATTAATCCTACAGTGGTTCATCCAAACCACATGCACCTTCCTGTTGCTGGGGTGAGTAACCACATAGGATTCTTTTCTCCCTAGGCACCCGCAATATCCTACCTCCTTCAGCAAAACACAAGGGATGCAAATGTGGGGATGCAAAATGGATATGGGGGGAGAAGGAGGCCTCTGAACTTACCTGCCAGAAGCCTAGAACCTCCTGGAAGCCTGAGTGTGTTTGTGGGCCTCTACCTCCAGGGGCTCATTGAGGAAATTACAGATCATAAAGATGACCTTTGTCTCTGGTATGTTTTCAATAAGGTCATGCTTTTTTTTTTTTTTTTTTTAACTTATTTTTTTATTTTTCATTCTATTTTTAAAGAGAATTTTTTTTAAGGTAGTGAAACAACATTGCCTAGTATGGTGAGCACTTTTTCAGATTCAATTCACAACCACAGGCTCTAGTGTGAAATTCTGAGTGTAACCACATTTCTCAAATGGTAAAGAAAATGGGCAATTGGCTTTTTTCAAATGAAACCAACTGTCTTTCACTATCTGATAGGCCTGTGAAACCAACTCCCAAGAAAATATGCTGGGTGGGCTAAACTCCTTGCCATCTTCTTTACAGAATAGAAATGTCAGTTACAATTTTTCATGGAGAGAGGAAGGTTCAAGTTCAATGAAACAATAGGGAGTGGAACAATGATTTAGTAGGTTCTTCACGTCAGGGACCTACTCTTTGGAATGAACACAAGAAAATACTGAGAGAAGGACAGGTGAAAAGTCAGTCTAAGCCAGTTCCAAATTTTTTTTCAGAGCAATGGAATCCTTTTTTTCAGAATATTCTTCAGAAATCCAACATGAAAAAGAGAGAAAATAGGATCTGTTTTGAAAGTAGGAGAGTACGTAAGGCTCAGCCTGTTGCAACACACCACACACCTCCCCATCCCTAAGCATCTTAGAGCTTCAGACCTTCAAGGAACCCAAATGGAACCTTGTTGATTTAAACCATGATAGAGAACAAAGATTGTGTTAAGTTAAATTTGATTTAGAGTAAACTGTATACTAGGCAAGTTGCTAACAAAACAGTTTACATACACAGTGTTGCCCTTGATCCCACAAAATGAATATTGTTACACCTGTCAAGGTGAGGAAACTGAGGTTCAGGATGGCTAGATCATGTGCCCACAGCTACACTGTTACTAAGTGGCAAATCTTGGCTTCAAACTCAAAGCTGACACCAAAGCTTCTGCTTTGTTTGGGGGCACGCGGGATCCCAGTTCCCCGAACAGGGATCTAACCCGTGTCCTCTGCAGTGGAAGTGCCAAGTCGTAACCACTGGGCCACCAGGGAAGTCCCCAAAGCTTCTGTTGTTAACCGGTAAACTCTCCTAGCTCTCTCTCTTCGACAGATTTCTTCAATTCTCATCAGGAACACAAGCATTTCAAGGAACGTTTACAGAAAGGAGATGGGGCAGAAGGAGGAAGAAAGTAATGTGGAGGAGGCAGAGGCAGAGGGAGAGTAGGACTTAGACTAGTGACAAAGAGGAAATTAGTGTAAAATGATAAAAACCCAGGGAACCAGCTGCTAAGAAATGAAACTCCATGGAAAATCCAAAGAAAGATAATACCAGGAGGAAAGAGAGAAAAAGAGGTGGGGTTCAGCTGTAAGGTCACTGCTTACTAGTGACCGAAATGCCAAGATTTCGGCCAGAGCTGGAGCCCCCTGGTTTCTATTGTAATCTGATTGACTTAGTCACTGAAAGCCGGGTTAATGTTCACCAACAAACAGATCAGGAGACTGGCCCAGGGCACAGGAGTCCCACCAATGGACCAGCCAACTGGAGCTGGGCAGTCTTTTTGGGCACCCAGCTCGTGGGGCCAGACAGTGCTCAGCCACTGAGTGGTGGCTTTCCATGATGTCAAAGGATCGTCTGTCCCCGTTGACTAAAGTTTTAGCTAGGTTGCTGGGATGGCTGGCTGGGTTGAGCTCCATGGACTGACAGTGAGCTGACCCAGGGAACAACCCAAAAGACAAGAATCTGACTGGGATGCATTGTCCTGCAAAAGAATAAAGCAGGGAAAAGAAACCAGTGAGAAACCTCTTGGCTTGTTTGTCGTGACTGGTCTCTGCCATTGGCTGGTTCACTTGCATGAAATCAGTGGTCAATACCAGTAGTATTGACTCCTTGCAGCACCCAGGTTGCAGGTAGCATTGGCGGCATAGCTCCTACTGCTGTTAGGAGTTGGCTGGGTAACTGGGTGACAGTTGTAGTGGAAGTGCCTGCCCTGAGTGGTGAGGGGCAGATCACTTCCTGATTCTCTGCTCCTTTCACTTCTCTGAAGCACCCTGATCACATTGGCTCCTTACCTGCTTCTTTAGGTAAGGGATGTGGAGTCACAAGGCAGGAGTGTTGGAAAGCATCTTGTGTCTTCTGAAAAGGAAAGGAAAGAAACATTCAGTGAGGACATTCTATATCCCAGGTGATTCACATGGCTTCTCCGATCAGATTTCTTAAGGATAGGCAGTATTAGCTCCACTTTATAAGAGATATTCAGAGGTTTCTGAGATTTGGAGAGATTGTATTGTTTGCCCAATTCTTCCACTCCTTTTCCATCGCCTTCTCCTTTAGGTGCCTGTATCCTTATAATAGATGCTTCGTCCTAACCAAGGAGCACCAGGACAGGTACCAAAAGGCTGGACAGTAGCCCTAGCAGGGCCACTCCATGGACTAAGCAGATAACAATGCTATGCGAGGCAGTCAGGAAAAGGATAACAGGGAGAGGAGAGTGATTAATAAAAGCACATATAAGGCATTCAGGTGTGAGGAAAACACACCATGACACTGGTGAACAGGATAAATAGAGCCAGAGCTTTTCAGTTTACAGCATCCTGACTAGACCACCTCTTAGGTCCTTTTGAGTTCCAATGATTAATTTTTTTGTCCCCCATCAAAACTAGCATATCCTTTTTCTGTTCTCTTCAGGCTCTGCTATCTGTTGGTAGGAGTGGGTGGAGGCAATGAGCCAATCAGATAAGCTAATCTCTACGACAGGCAAATCAGCTAATGGGCAACTCCTGCATGACTTAATACCATAATTGGATTAAAGTACGTTCCTTCTGATCTTGACCTGGGGGGATTGACAAATGGTGGGAATTCACACTTCCATACCCAGTATCCCTGCAACTACACCCTGGGGACAGCACCCAGCACAGGGCTGGACAGGAACTGACATGTGGCCCAGCTTTTTTTCCCTGCAATTACGCATAATAAGATGGCCAGAGCCTAATGACTGGATAAAAATCTCTGGTTCCTGTATTATGTGGTGGCCCCACAGGGGGTGGGAGATGGCAGGGGTGGGGGAACCATGACAATTTTAAAGTCATTTTCACCCCAGTTTTATTGAGAAATAATTGACATACATCATTGTGTAAGTTTAAGGTGTACAGCATGGTGGTTTGATTTACACAGATTGTGAAATGATTACCACAATCAGTTCAGCTAACATCTATCTTCTCATACAGATACAATAAAAAGAAAAGAAAGAAGAAAAGAGTAAAGGAAAAAAAAAATTCTCCTTATGATGGGAACTCTTAGGATTTACTCTCTTAACTTTGCTGTATACACTTGAGTGTAGAAAACGTAATAAATATACAATGAGGGATCTGGAAGGAATTTTACATAATTGTGGAAGCTGAGGCCCCAGAAAAACCCACCGTCTTGGGTTTGTATACTGTTTTACTGTTTATGGAAGGGCTTTCCTGCTCATCATGATATTTGACCTTCTTACCAACTCCCCACATGGAAACAGAAGTAGGCAGTATTATTTCCACTGTACAGATGAGGAAACTGAGGCTCCCACAGGGTGACTTTCCCAACAGCCAGTGCACTCATTGTCTTAGGGGCATTGGCATGGCAAGCCTTATACTTCATTGGCATCAACAGTCTTGTGGTTGGATTTCAGGTGTGATGAGGAGAGGGTGGAGGTGGCGATGTAATATAATTCCTCAAATTGCAGTACTTGGAGAGGCTGGCTATTTTGTATAAGCTGACAGCCAGCTCTGATTCAGGTATGCTCCTGACTTCACTTACCAGGTCTAAACTGGCTCCTGGCCCTGGGTTTTCCAGGCATGGAAATGGCCCCACCATCGCTTGAAGCAGAGGGGCAAGTGGAGCACCTGCAATTCCGCCAGCGTTGCCCTCCCACCCCTGAGCAGGCTGGAGGCTGGGTCGGTTCTCCCCAGTGTCTGTGCTTTACATGCTGGAGCCAGCTTCTCTCCACGCTTTGCTTCACCCTTCCCTTAGTTCTGTGCCACAGAATTGGAAATGTCTGTTTCCTAACTTCACCTCCTTGCCTCTAAGGAGGGTGAGTAAAATGGCAAGAAGGTCAGAATTGGTCGAGGTCCATACGACCCAGGTGCTGTGCTCCTGACATCGGTACAGAGGCGAACGGGACTTCGAGTTCCCTCCTGAGGACCACGCAGCCCAGTGCGGTGGTTGGTCAGCCATGTAGCAAACTGAGTCAGGAATAGCATTTGACTCCAAGTAACAGAATCAGAGCAACAAAGGTTTAAACAAGGGTCTTTTTTTTCCTTTCAAATTCCTTGAAGTTTGGGGCAGGGTGGCCTAAGGCTGGTCTGGTTGCTCTGTGGTGTCACCACGATCCCAGGGTCCTTCTTTACTTTTGATCCATTTTTTTTCCCCCCATAGGATTGCTTCATGGTCAAAAGATGGCTGTTGGAGATCCAGTCTTCATGTCTCAAACAGGAAGAAGGAGGAAGGGCCAAATGCAAATGGGTATATGAGAGCAGAGCATACCCTCTTTGAATTGATTTCCGGGAAGCCCCACGCCAAGGTACTGACTTTCGTTTCCTCAGCTACCCGATCTGCAGAGGTGGCTGGGAGAGGTTTTGTTTGTTTATCTTTTTTTTTTTTCTTAAATTGGACACATTGTTATCTCTGACAATACAGTCTTTGATATTATGAAAGAGGAGGAGAAGTGGTGTTGGGTAGACCACTAGCAGCCTTGGCTACTCTGGGCGATTTCAGTGCATAGCAGTGAATTCTGTGCGTTCTGCTCCGTGTGTGGTTTAGCTAAATAATTAAAACACTCCAGGCCTCAATTTTCTCACCTTCAAAATGAACATAATAACACCTACCTTGTAGTGACTATATTTTATAGGACTTATGAAAATTCAATGAGAAGGTGTATATCGATGTCTTAGAGCTATGGGAGGTATACTGTAAGTGCCCAATAAATGTTAGTTGTGATGGTGAACACAGCAGGTGCTGATGATCCAGATCTGGAACTCAGACTGTCTGGGTTGTGACCCAACTACCTGCAGCGCTTTCTGCTCAGCCATGGGTGCATTACTATGATTCAGTTTCTTCAGTGGTAAAATAGAAGGATGAGAGAATCTGCCTGTTTGAAATGCTCTCATATTGTGATGATCTGTGTAAAGAGCTTAACAGAGTGGGTGGTGTATCACAGGCACTCAAAGAATGCTACTCATTAAGATTGGAAGCACGGAGGAGGGGAGGAGGGACTCAGCGTAAGGACTGGAGCGTAAGACTCAGCGAGGCGCTGTCGGTGAAGCGGTGTCTGCGTTGTATTCGGGCAGGTGTCAAGGGGGGAGCCGGTGAAGAAGGTGGGAGGGTGTTACAGCAGAGTGAGTGGCACGCAGGTGTGAACGCTCGTGGTATGCACGCAGAGCACGTGGAGAGACGTGTCTGGTGAGTCCGGGCCCCAAGGTCAAGGTAGGAGGCAGGACAGGCTGAGGTGGAGAAGAAGGCCGTGTCTGGGACTCGGAGGGCATGTTGCCACAGTGAGGAGCCCACAGCCCTGCTGCCCCAACTCCGGGGCTGGTTTCTGAGGGTGGATGTGATCACATTCACAGGCAGGAATATTAGCTGATCTGAACACTGCTTGGATCATTGGCATCTGTCAACTGCTACCTGTTAACCAAAGGCCCAAGGCTCAACTCTGCCGGCCTCCTCTGGGAACAGGCCGTGAATCAAATAATGGTGGCCGCCTTGGCAGAGAAGGAATGCTAATAGCTGGAAGCTGATCTTATGACTAGAAGAAAGGAAGGCTGTGTTAGGTTTTCATAGGGATAGAAAACCAAGTTCACTCTAGGTTTCTACAGGGCTTTATTCTCCACTAGCAGATGAGAACAGATTTGTTTATCAGATTCCCCTAGAAATTAAGGTGTTAAGGCAGCCAAAGAGGTAAATTCTGAGGTGAGAGGAGGAGGAGGTGGTGCTGGGGAGACAGGGGTTCATTATAGTTAAGTGACCGTAGGGGCAGTGAAGGGGCAGCTGGGGCCTCAGCAGGGAGGTTGAGTAGAAAGAGCACTTGACACAAGTTCAAAAAGTCTTGGGGCCAGTCTCGCCTCTGACCCCAAGTTCCCAGAAATGATGTACAGTGTTCTATAAAACAGGAGTGATAACACTTGCTCCACTGGCCTGACCAGGCTGTTTAACCAAATGAGAAAATACCTGTCTGCAAAAACACTTTGTGAAGGGCACCTTGAATAAAACCCAACCTCCGCCCCAATCTCCCAGGCCTTCCGACAGATTATAGAACACACCAGCCTCTTTCCCACCTTTGTCCATGTGCTCCTTTTTCCACCTAGAACATTCTTCTGCCAGTTCTTTCTGTGGTTCATCTCAGCTTATGTGCCGCTTCCTCAGAAAGCCCTTCCCTGAACTCTTGAAAGCATGTACTCTGCTCTGAGCCTCTCCTGCCCAAGACAGCTCATGGCTAAGGACTCAGGCTCTGAAGTAAGACCCTGGGGTTCAAGTTCAGCTCTAACACTTACTAGTTGTGTGACCTTAGGCAATCACCCAAACTGCCTGTGCTTCTGGTTCTGTAAGATGAAGATCGTGATGATATTTACCTCGCAATGTGGTGTAGACAAGGCTGACTTCATTAGGTGTCGGCTGTCCGTACTGTTCATCAGAGTGCCCTGTTTCCTTTTGAGAAATGATCACGTCTGTAATTAATTTATCTGTCTATATGTTTACTATCCAACACACCCTTTTCCATAATGGACTCTCCATGAGAGCAGTGATCATGCCTTTCTCATCCATTCTTATATACCATGTGTACAGCACAGTGCCTGGAACCTAGAAGATGCTCAAGAAATAGCTGATGGACAAGGAATGTACTGAATGAGCATTTCCAAGAACCAAGCCCTGGGGTGACCCAGGCAGTCCTGGGAGCAGCGAAGGAGCTGGTCAGATGGCCCTGCTTTGCATTTCATTCTCCCCTTGGTAGGGCTTTCACTTATGTAATGGAACAGCAGTGAACCCCCACGATACCTAAGTGCTTCCCCTCCAGGCAGCCCAGTATATGACCACAAAAAGGGGGAACAAAAAATAAGAGAAAGAGAAGAGCTCCAAACCACATGCTTCTTGGGACAGAAAAATGAGCACTCTTTTCTCCCAGAGTCATGTGAGGGCAGAGTGGCAGACTGAGGGTGTGTTTTGCTGAGCCTCAGAGCAACCAAGCAGTGAAGAATCAAGGGCCCCAGGCTGAGTGGCAGCAGTTGAGGCTTTTTCCACCTCTCCCCCTAACTTGCTGTGCAACCTTCATCAAGTTACTTTCCTTCTCTGGGTCCTCATCTGCAAATTGAGGGGACTGGAATAAATGATTAAGGTAGAGTGGTCATGCAGTCCTGGTTTTGCCTATAGATCTGGTGTATAATTATTAACAGTAACCTCTTTCAGTCTCTAAGTGACCTGTACTAGGTAATAAATTATAAGATCAGTTTGATTCAAGTCACACTGTTTCCAAATTTTTTGGATATGATAAACAATACTGCAGTGAAATTCATACATTCCTTTATTCAACAAATATTTGATAGGCATCTATTATGTGCCAGGTATGGTTCTGTGCTCTGGGGATACTGGAGGAATAAGACAGATAAGATCTCTGTGTGGAAAATACATTCTTGTGAGGGAGATAGATAATAAACTAGAAAACAACAACAACAAAATAAATTTTAGATAGTTATGAAGAAAATAAAGAACAATGTGCTAGATGGTGATAGGAGGTGCTACTTTATAAAGTGTGGTGGGGGAAGGTCTCTTTGAAGAGGTCACATTTGAGCTGAGACATGAATGATAAGAAGGAGCCAGTTATACAAAGTCCTAGGCAGAATGAACAGCGAATGCCAAGGCCCTGAGGTAGGAATAGTTCTGTGTTTGAAGAGTAGAAACAGAGCCAACATGAGTAAAGTATAGCAAGTGGTTGGAAATGAGGTTAGACACATAGGCAGCCAGATCATATAGGGCCAAGGAGTTTGAGTTTTATTCTTAGTACAGAATATCTGGTTATATTGTAATCACTGGGAAAATCATGGAATAAAACTAGCTCTGTGTAGAATGGACTGTGAGCAAACAATTTCCTGTATCTGGTTAGCTACAGCACCAAAAGCCATAACTTCACCCCAGGCTGTGTAGCACCCTAGGAGAGAATAAACATCAGAGAGAACTGTGTTCAAATTCCAGTTCCATTGGTATATATCCAAAAGAAGTGAAAATGGGGTCTCGAAGAGATATTTATATGTTCATAGAAACATTATTCACAATAGCCATGAAATGGAAGCAACCCAAGTGTCCATTAATGGATGAGTGGATAAACAAAATGTGGTATATAAATACAATGGAATATTATTTAGATTTGAAAAAGGAAGGAAATTCTGACACATGTTACAATGTGGATGACTCTTGATACTATGCTAAGTTCAGTAAGCCAGACACAAAAAGATAAATACTGTAAAGTTCCACTTACGTGAGGTACTTAAAATAGATTCAGAGAGACAGAAAGTAGAATGGTAGTTGCCAAGGGCTAGGAAGAGGTGGGAATGGGAAGTTGTTTAATGGGCATGGAAATCAGTTTTGCAAGACGAAAAGAATTCTGGAGACTGGCTGCACAACAATGTGCACATGCTTAATACTACTGAACTGTATACTTAAAAATGGTAAAAGATAGCAAATTTTATGTTATTTGTGTTTTACTGTAATTAAATTTTTTTAAAAAATTCCAGCTCCATCACTTACAGGCAGTTTGATTTGTCCATTTATCTCTCTGAGCCTCAGTTTTTGCATATGTAAAAGGGTGGCAGTAATATCTCCTAGCTCTTGTGTAGACAGGCTCAGATGCTGTCTATTCCAATATTCCTTTACACAACTTGGAATCTTAGGCTTCCCAGCCTTCCCAGGCAACTAAAAGACCCTTTCAGTAAATCTTGATTGAGTTGCCCTCGTAATTAATACACAGTAGATGCTCAATGAACATTTGTTGACATTTGCTGACTGGATCCGCTTGTGTAGTAGACATGATCTAGAAGGAGCCATGTGTGTAGCAAACTATGTATGTGGTACATAATTGAAATTCCATAAATATTTGTGGAGCAGGTGAATGAACAAAATGGATGACACACCTGGCCACAAATTGTAAAACAATCTGCCTGTTCCAAAATATGTGCCAGATTTTTTTCTCAGCTGGTACCCTAATAACTGCTTCAGAAAGCAAACTAACTGAAAGCCCTGCTGACTGAGTCTCATATTAGCATCTGTATTAATTTTCTAGTGCTAGAAAATAACAACCTTCCACAAATATAGTGGTTTAAACAACACCAATTTATTACCTTACAGTTCTGTAGGTCAGACTTTGACATGAGTCTCAGCAGGGTAAAATCAAGGTGTCAGCAGGGCTGTATTCATTGCTGGATGTTCTAGGGAAGGATGTGTTTCCTTGCATATTTGGGTTGTTTGCAAAATTAAATTCTTTGTGGTTGTAGGACTGAGATGCTTTTTCCTTGCTGGCTGTCACTGAGGACCGTTCCCAGCTTGTAGAGGCCACTCACATTCCTTGACTTTTGTCCACTTCCTCCATCTTCAAAGTCAGCAACTTTTCTTCTGCTTCCCTTTCATCTCTCTGATCCAGCACAGAAAGTTTCTCCACCTTTAAGGACCCAAGTAATTAGATTAGTTGCACCTGGATAATCCTCCCATCTGAAGGTCCTTAACCTTAATCCCACTCATGAAATCCCTTTGAAAGACTGAAAGATTCGGGGGATTAAGTCATGAATATCTTTGGAGGGTTATTCTGTCTATCCCTGCATCCATTATCACTTTGGAAGGACTGGCTTCTCAGAGCAGGTAATTGTCTCTCAGCAAAGAGCTATGGGAAGTGGGGCCAGTGAAAGGGAATTTTGGATAAAGGGAAGAGAGGTGAGGTATTGGCAGTAAATGTGTTGGCAGGCCTGCGCGGGATGTGACAGAAAGAGGTTCTTGGCTTCATGGAATCCAGGTTGCTAAAAGAAAGAAATACTTACAAATGCCAGAAAATTAAACTTTGTGTGTCTTACAGTTTCCTTTCTGATTCTGATCTGCTCAGCCAAGGAAAAGTAATCTTCACCTGCCATGAATAACTGTAATACCTTTCCCCGTGATTTTAATTAGTTGACTGGTGGGTTGTTATTGGTTCATTTCTACCAATAATTGAAGAATGTTTTCTTTGCTGGCTTGGTGAAGCTTCCAGATGTTATCAGAGCAGGCACGACTTTGGCTCACCCAGCTCGTGGCATTGGCTCTGCATGCTGTCATTGACTCCTGTAGCAGGTTCAGCCACTAATCAGGGACCTGGTGGTGTCTGACACAGACCTTTATGTCATTTCTGGATCTTCCTCTCCACAGAGTCCAGTAAGTTATGTTGCTAAAATACTGTCTATTTCTAGTCTTTTTCTTTTTCTTTCTTTCTGTCTCTTTGCCATCCTCGTTTCTCCCTCCTTCCTCTACTCTTTTCTCTTCTTTCTAGTTTTCTGATGTTTTAAGATCAAAATAATGGAAAAGAATAGAAACCAATTCAACTCAGGAAATAATCCAAAGGTGTAAGAAGGAGTGTGCAAAGTTGTTGGGCAGTGGTTTGATATATCAAATTCACTTGCTTATGACAAAATGAAGTTGTTTTTAAGAGTGAAGTTGTTTTGATCTAAGAATGAAGTTTTCTTTGTAAGTAAAGTTGTTTTGATACGAAGAAGCTGCATCAGGATGACATCTATTGACATCTGTGGTTGCCGATAAGCCCTCAGTAGCTCAGCTGCCCAGGGGTGCCACTGGGGGTTTAGCAATAATATGAAGAAGCATCTATGGCAAGGGGACCTTTAGACTATAAATACCCAGAGTTTGTGAGGACAATCTGAGAGTTTTGGTCTGGGCAAGGTGAGCCTTTGCTGACCTAAACAGCTCTCTGAAGACCTTGGGGCATTAGGTACTGTGCAGGTAGCAGGGTAAGGGCAGTGGGGAAAGCAGTGCAGTGCCTCTTGCAGGAGATCATCTTGCTTGTCAACACTGGCATCTTGGTTCCCTAGCAACGTGCTCCAGCAACAGGGTACTTTCATTTTGCTGGTAGCTGGATGTCAGGCTCTCGGTTGGTTAAGCTGACTCTCCCAGGAACCGACTCATATAGAAAGGCACACCTTAATTAAGTTGGGAGTTTATTCCTTTCATCTCCTCTTGTCTGGAACAATAGTGTGATTAATCTATTATCGATTTGGAGTATGTTACTTCTTTATTCTTATTAAGAGACATTATCCCGTGTGCTCTTAACTTGTGAAATTATTATAATTCCTGCAATGAATCTGTGTTAAAATATTGGCAAGACAGTCTCAGTCTCTGAGCATAATTTGCCCCCAACAAAAGTTCACCGCTCTAATCTTCCCTGTTCTGATAAAAGGAGTTTACAACAAAGGAATATATTTCCTGGTTCCATTTGGGGGCATGAGGCAGTAAGAGGCTGAAGTAGCACTGCCTCGGGGAGTGTGTGCGTAGTTTGCTGCCTGTTGATATAATGCAAACTAAGGCCAGAGGGAGGAATGGCCACCTCTGAGGCCACAGTGGTTATAGGTTTCAGGTAAGGCATGGTTGTAATTCTCCCGCATGTCATCCTGAAGAGGGATGGCGGGGAGATTCTTGCCCACAGTTTGCTCCCAGAGAAGGTAGCAACCCTTGACTAAGCCCAACACATATCTTGCTGGGAAGCCAGAGTCTCATTGGGTGTTAATAGAGGTCACAGCTCTTGGGAACAGAATTGTGACACAGAGGAAACTCCCTCTTCTGCCCCTGACCACATCCTAGTCACACAGATCATTCCAACAGAGGCAGCTCTGGGCAGGACACTCGGAAAAGGCCTTAGAGGGGTTGAAACCATTGCTATGGTGTCATCAGGAAGACTCCTTGGGAAACCCAAAGGAAAGAGAGGTAGTGGGGCCAAGAAAAACTACTGGAACTTTCTTTGGCTTGAGGTATTATATATATTTGAATCATAATAACCAAGTTAATGTTAAGAATTACAATATGAGGCCCAGCTGTGGCACAGCTACATGCTAATCATGGCTTTACATGCATTATCCTCAGTCACCACACTAACTCTAACTCTGCGAGGTAGGCATTATCTATCCCTGCAGATACTGAAGTCGAGAAAGAGAGAGACTAGGAGAGATGTCAAAGGCCACAGAGCATGTGTGCTGTGGCTGAGATTCAAGTTCAGGTTCACTGATTTTAAAGTTTGTTTTCTCTTTCCCTTCCTTCCCTCCCTTCCTCCCTCCTTCCTTCTCTCCCTTTCTTTCTTCTTTCCTTTCTTTCTTCCTCTTCTATTTTCTTTTTACCATGCTTGCTTCATATCTTCTTTTTTTTTTGGGGGGGGGGGTCTACAGTAACCTTATTGTAACAGAGAAACCAGGCTGCAACAAGTCTACATGATTTAGAGCAAATGGTGGTTATCCTTCCAAAGGGTGAAGCCTGAGCCCAGCTGGCAGCACACAAAGGTTAAAACCAAAGCCCAGAATATCCTCTTTCCTGGTGTTACCCTGCATTGCCAGACTCATGATATGAAATGATTGACTGCACAACCACACTGAACAAAGCTGTGAGGTCCACCTGAGCAGAGGCAATATCCCTACAGGAGATACATTAAATAATCACTGAAGAGGATGCTGAAATAAAGTGCAGTTACCTACTCTCCACTATTCTTTGCTGAGAAAAGTGAGGATATGGGATGAGCAGTAAATAATGTTCTTCGTTCTTCAGATAAGTAAATCCTATGGGACGGGACTGATGGTCAATAAAGGAGTAGAATAGGATGAAAATCTAGGCTAGTTATAGATCTTTGTGCCTTAGGAAAAGAACAGCAGTGATTAGGGAGAAAAGAGGAACATTAAAATGCCTGCAAGTACTTAAATAAGACAGGAAATTGCATCTTTTATTTTCTTTGCTGCAGTGGTAGCAGCCTTACTGTAAGACATGATTTCTGTCATGTGGTTTATTGATAAGATTGCTCAATCACGGGGGGGGACAAATATGAGGCTGTTAATGTTAGAACTAGGTATTTTCGTAAAGCCTCTAATAGGTGCTATTTTCATGCTGGTCCTACAGAGGAACCTGCAACACCAAGAGGTACTTCAGTTAAAGCTTCTGAAATATTGCAGTGGTGTGACTGACAGATTTTTTGGGGGGCATGTGTCTTTCTTGTACATGTAACCTCTGTTGGAAAAACTAGAGATAAAAGGATGAGGGAGAGTTTGGTTTACAGCCACAAAATTCCCGACACTAGCCACAGGTGCCTCCACCTTATTTCACTGCTCATTCTTTTCCGAGAAACACATTCGATCACTGAGTTTTAAAGTACTGTGGTTGAAAAAAAATGATCCGCTCACCACCATCCACCCTCTCTCTTCTTCCGTGTGAATCTCACAACAGCAGAGGCTGAGGACAGGAAGGTTGTTTCTGTTCCCTCTGACCAGGGGAATTACTTGGTGACCTGGTGAATGGCATGAGCAAGGTAGCCCACGTTGCCTGAGGTGACACCTGCCGCAGAGGTGTGGCCATCCTTTGTCGTGTAGGTGGAGAACTCCTTGGTTAGCCGCTCCACCTGTTCAGGCTTTAAGCCTCTAAAACAAAACATGCGACCAAAAGACAACTCTCAAAGTGGGAGAAAATATTTGCCAATGAAAGCAACTGACAAAAGATTAGTCTCCAAAATATATAAGCAGCTCATGCAGCTCAATATCAAAAAAACAAACAACCCCATCCCAAAATGAGCAGAAGATTTAAACAGATATTTCTCCAGAGAAGACATACAGATGGCCAACAAACATATGAAAAGATGCTCAACATCACTGATCTTTAGAGAAATGCACATCAAAGCCATGATGAGGTATCACCTCACACTGGTCAGAATGGCCATCATCAAAAAATCTAGAAACAATAAATGTTGGAGAGGGTGTGGAGAAAAGGGAACTCTCCTGCTCTGTTGGTGGGGATGTAAGTTGGTACAGCCACTATGGAAAACAGTTTGGAGCTTCCTTAAAAAACTATAAATGGAACTACCATATGATCCAGTAATCCCACTCCTGGGCGTATACCCAGAGAAAACTATAATCCAAAAAGAAACACATACAGTAATGTTCATTGCAGCACTATTTACAATAGCCAGGACATGGAAGCAACCTAAATGCCCATCAACAGAGGAATGGATAAAGAAGATGTGGCACATATATACAATGGAATATTACTTAGCTATAAAAAGCAATGAAATGGAGCTATATGTAATGAGGTGGATAGACCTATAGTCTGTCATAGAGAGCGAGGTGGGTCAGAAAGAGAAAAACAAATACCGTATGCTAACACATATATATGGAATCTAAAAAAATGGTACTGATGAACTCAGTGGGAGAGGAAGAATAAATACGCACATGTAGAGAACAGACTTGAGGACGTGGGGAGTGGGGGAAGGGGAAGCTGGGACAAAATGAAAGAGTAGTATTGACATATATATGCTACCAAATGTAAAATAGATAGCTAATGGGAAGCCACTGCATAGCACTGGGAGATGAGCTCAATGATTGGTGATGACCTAGAGGGGTGGGATAGGGAGGGTGGGAGGGAGGCTCAAAAGGGAGAGGATATGGAGATATATGTATAAATACAGCTGATCCACTTTGTTGTACAGTGGAAACTGGCACAACAGGATAAAGCTATTCTACGCCAATAAAGAGTGAAAGAAAAACAAAACAAAACAAAACATGCCAGTCTGGTCAAGATGTGCTGCCAGTTGTGGGAGGAGCCCTCCTTCTTGAGGTTGGAGACCCGTTGAGTCTGCATGCTACATGAAGCGGTTGGCCATGGCCTTTACTTCTTGCAACCATTGTTTACACAAATCTGGGCTGGTCAGAATGGTGGAGGCAACCCGGGCCCCACAGAGAGGAGGGTTGGAATACGTGGGACAGATCAGGACCTTCAACTGTGACTCTAGCCTTTCGGCTTCACCAGCATCTTTGCAGACCGCAGTGAACGTTCCCGCATGCTCACCATATAAGCCGATGCTCTTGGCATGATGAAGTGGTCCACAGCCCAAGCATCCTTGCTACCATCGCCACTGGCAGAGCCTTGGTAGGCCATGTCAAAGAATGCAAAGAGACTGCTTTTCTCCACCACTGTCACCATCTCCTTCCACTGTTAAGGACAAGGGTTCACTCCTGTGGGATCGTGGGCACAGGCGTGCAGGAGAATAACACTTGAGTTGGTGTTTTTGAAATGTCCTCAATAGTGCCTGTGAAGTCTAAGCTGCACGTCTTGGGATCATAGTATTGATAATTCTGTAACTGCATGCCGCTGTCCCTGAAGATGGGCGTATGATTTCCCCAGGACGGTTTGGGCAGAAAGATATCTTGGCTAAACTTAAAAAAATCTTTGCAGAAAATTGGCTCCCGTCCTTAAGGTCTCGGTTCCAGACATGGTCTGCACCGTGACATACCGGCCACTTTTTGACACTACGTTGTTCTCACCCAGGGGTAGTTCTGCAGATGCCTTACGAAATTCAGTCAGTCCCCTCATGGGCAGGGATTCTTTGTTCAAATTTCTTGCAGCAATCTGGACCTCTGCCTTCCGGACACTAGGGGGCATGTAAGGCTTTCCATTATCATCCAGTTAGGCACCAACTCCCAGACTCATCTTTTTGCTGTTGGTGTCTCTCTTATAGGCTTCTGTGACTCCCAGGGTGGGATCTGGGGGTCCCATCCCCACATGACCCCACTAGGAGCTGGCTCTGGCAGAAGCTGCAGCAGTGAGGCCTGGGTGGAAGGCGGCGGCGACTCCCAACAGGGCACGGCTGGAGTGCAACAGGGCCACGGTGTGCGGCAAGACCGCAGTGGGTGGCTGGGCGATGGAGTGGAGATGCCCGCGGGCGTGGACTCGGAGGCACAGGGTCAGATCTTCTTTTAAAAGAAATACAATGTCATGCACTCAGCGGAAGTCCCTTTGTGTCCCTCCCCATCTTATTCCCCTGCCTTCCTGTCTAGAGGCAACCTCTCAATTGACGTTAGTGGATGTCACCTCAGTCCTTCATTATGTATGTCCATGGCCATAAACGGTGTATAGCATGGTGTGTTTTAAGATTTAACCTATATGAAAGAGGGCTAAAAGGATTCGTTTACACAGAAAGAAATACAAATGGCTATTAACTGTAAGAAGAGGTTCACTATCTCATTCATCAAAAGAGCAATACAAATTAAAATCACATTGAGATATTTTTTAAACCTGTCAAATTTGTCAATACAGGTACTCAAGATTTGGTAACACAGTGTGTAGAAAAGGTTGTGGGGAAAGGGGCAATCAAAATTTGATCATGTATGAGTGAATTGGTATAATCTCTATAGATGGCAATTTGACAGTCTCTCTCATAAAAGCAAATGCAGAAAATCACAAAGGAAATTCCATTTCTGGGAATTTGCCTTTAGGTATATTTGTACTTGTTCAAAAGCACTTGTGTTTAAGGTTATTCATTGCAGCATTGCTTGTAGTAAGAAGACTAGAAAAAAATCCACATATCCATCAACAGGGGACTGGTTGAATAAATTATGGGGCATCCCTGTAATGGAATCCTCTGTAGTTCTAAGAAAGAATGAAGACACTCTCTATGCTAATATGGAAATTTCTCCAATACATATTAAGTGAAAACAAAAGTGCAGAAGAATGTGTATAGTATGCTACCTTTTGTGCAGCAAAGGGGAAAATGAGCCTAGTTATCGATTGCTTTTTGTATGTGCATAAAGAAAATGAAAGTTTACATGTAAAAACTAAAGACAATTTTGTATGTGGGAGGAAAGAGGGGTGGAAGGAGGGAAGGAAGATATTTGCATATATTCCTTAAAGATTTTTTTGAACAATGTGGATGGACTGTGTTACCAATTTCGAAAATTAAATTAAAAAGTTAGAGTTTATCATACAGTATGTGTCATTCTGCAACTAACCTTTTCCAGTTTAGTTTAGGTTTTCAAGGCCTATCCATGTGGTCATGACCTTAATCTTTCCATTAATTATGCTGCCTTGAACTGTAGGATCTTACAACTGGAAACACTTTTTGGAATTACCCTGCTCTCGACTTTCACATTACAAGAAAGAAAACTGAAGGTGCAGAAATGCCAAGTAGTTGGCCCAGCAGGTCAATAGCAGAATTGGGGTTGGCCTCAGATCTTCCCACCCTGACTGGGAGTCTGGTGCTGCCTTTCTACCCCCTCACCCAATGCCAAAACCACCTCCCAATTCTTACTAAGAGGTTAGTAACTTTATGTGTTACCCTTTCCTGGGGACATCCCCCTTTAAAAAAACAAAACAAAGATAAGCAGCAGCATTCAACAACAAACTGAGTGGTCACCATTTTATGCAATAGGGATTATTCCGACTGCAGAAGTCAGGGAGAGATGCTTTGGGGTGAGGGAATGGTTGGTGGGAACGGTAACAGTGGTGGTCTCGGCAGCCAGGGTTGGAGTAAACTTTCTAGTATCTCCTCTCCCTTCTTCTCCTCCAAAATAAATAAATAGGAAAAGAAAAGGCAAATATAAACAAAAAACAGCTAGATCATCACTTGCTCACTTATAAGACAAGTTCTGCCTTTAGCTCAGGAAGGAACTAATTAATGGTTTGAATTGGTGATGGTATTGTTGCAAACATTGTTAAGGTAGCAGAATGTTATTAGACTTTTTGTTGCCATAGAGGCAGTCAAAGCACTAATAAGCCCCTTCCCCCCACCCCCTACAGTGAAGGAGACCTCTGCTGGTCAAGTCCTCTGGTCCATTCCTCTGCCATCAGGTGGGACCCCCTTAACCATCCTGACAGGTGAGGACCTTTTAGGATTTATCTTGATAAATAACTCCAGACCTTCTGGAGTTCTTATAGTCAAGCATTGTGTCAGAAGTGGTGAGGATACAAAACCCTGTAAGATACGTACATTCACCTCAAATTAAATGGCATGGATGGGTATTTCCCAAAACTTTATACCAAAATATTTGTAATAGTGGAGGAGCAGCAACAACGTGAAGCAGCCCTTCCCAAGCTTGGATCTTTGGTCACACTGGGATTTTAACATACTATTTCATGCAAATGCTGGAATCCACTTCTAAATATAAATATGTTTGCTTTAATGTCCACATTTACATTCTATTAACCATTTTTTTCTCCCCAGTCTTCTAGCAAAATCGATGCTCCAAGACTATACCCTGTGTTGACCAGTGACTTTGGATGTCTTATGTGCGCGGATCCCAGCCCGGATCTTTGTGTACTCAAGTTTGAGAAGTACGGATTAGCCAAGAGTTGGAAGACTTTATTTTTGTAAAAGGCCAGACAGTAAACATTTAGGCTTTGTGGGACATACTGTTTCTGTTACAACTCCTCAAACCTGTCTTCAGTGTAGCAAAAGCAGCCATAGGCAATGCGCAAATGAATTGAATGGCTGTGTTCCAATAAAATTTTATTTACAAAAAAACCACAACAGATTTGGTCCATGGCCTGGATTTGGCCCACAGGCTGTAGTTTACCAACTCCTGGGTTAGACAATAACTGCCCAAGAGTTTATAAAAGGAAAATATTTTCAGCTGGGCCAAATAAGGAAGAAGAGTGGGGGTAGAAATTCCATTGATCATTGAAGGCTACGCAGTGTTTCAAAGAGCAGAGAGGACATGACAACGTTATTAACAGAGGGCCAGTATAAACAAAAGTGAATATTTTTAGGTTTATGTATAGATAGGGGACAGAAAGGACAGTAAGTAGATCAGTTTGGCACCAGGAAGGAACTCATGTCCAAGAGAAGCATTCTAAAATATCAGGGCTGGAAGGGACTTTGCTGATTGTTTGCGTCTCATTTTATTTCCCATTGATGGGGAAATTGAGATCAAAAGAGATCGCAGATCTGGAAAGAAGCTGAAGAATGGTGTGTCTTGAATACTAAGCTAAGGGATCTCTGCTGTGCTGCGTACCGGCCAGTGGTGTTTCAGCATTTCATCATTTGAATGCCTATTTATTAACCAACTTCCTACATACCTCATGATCAGATGTCCCAAGAGAATTTCCTTCGGGATGGAGTTAATTCTCCTCCATTGTACACCATTGTGAAATAGCCCCAGAGAGAGAGTGACAAGACACTTCTGGAGGAATCAACTGGACAGACAGGTGCCAAGAATCCAGAAACGTTAGCTTCTCCTCCTGCTGTCAACTTGCTCTGCAAGCCTGGACCAAACCCTGACTCTCCTGTGGTTTTCCCCTTGGTTAAACAAGAAGCACTCATCCTTGTCCCTCCATCAGAACCAGTGGCCTGTTCTTCTCTCGCTTCTCTGTCCCTTTCTCCCACCACCACCATCAAACTCATAAATGACCAGAGGACCCTGGAGTGGGAGGCACCGCAGCCTTGTGTGACCCAGATAGTCATTCACGGATTTGCTTCCCACTAATTACTGAGCACTTCCCATGCACTGGATGCTGAGGGCAAACAACAAATGAGGTAAGCGTGCTTCTGCCCTCATGGAGCCCACATTCCAGTGGTGTGAGGTGGCGGGGGACGTAAACAATGCACAAGGCAACAAATAAAAGAATTCCGGCTGCAGGCAGGCGCTGCGAACAAAATTGAACCAGGTATTGTGATAGTGACTAGAGGGACTCTTTCGGCCAGTCTAGCAAGGGAGGACCTCTTTAAGGAGAGACCTGAAGGTTGAGAAGAGCTGCCGACGGAGCCTTGCAGGCCAAGGGAGGAGCACAGGGGGAGAGGCCATGAGCGTGCGATGTTTGAGAAACAGAGGGAAGGGGTGTGTGTCTGGGGTGTGTGTCTGCAGGGTGGTGGGTGAGGAGAAGATGGACAGCAGACAGAGATGAAGAGGTTGACAACATGAAAGTGACGCGTTTTCATCTGGTCGATCCAGTGACTCAATCTGGTTTATATTTTCAAAAGAGCATCCAGGCTGTTACCTGGAGAATGATTTGGAGGGGTTAAGAGTAGAAGTAAGGTAATCAACAAGGCTTGTTTGGGTGGAAAATAATGGTGGTCTAGATCAGACAGGAGCAGTGGAGGCTGAGAGAAGTCACTGGATTCAGGGTATATTTTGGAAGCAGAAGAAACAGGACCTGTTGAATGATTAGGCATGGGCATTTGGGGTGGTTCTGGGGGCGGTGCTGGTGAAGGGAAAGTGGAAATCAAGGGTGATCGTTCAGGTTGGGGCTTGAACAGCCAGTGAGTCGTGCTATCTTTTAAGTTGTTTGTTTAGAGTGGAACGCTAGTTTTGGGTGGGGAGTGTGGTCAGTCCATCGGTCCAACATAGGTGTGCCGAGGCAAAAATGCCTGTGGGACCTCCAGGTGGGGACATGCAGTTGGCATCTGGAGATATATTTTTTGTGTGTCTCCTGTCTTAAAGGTTTAGCATTCTCTCTAACACCCAAACAACAATCTCGTGAGAGGTGATTTGCTTGACCACACGTTTTATATCTCCTCCCTGTAATGTCTGGGACTCTAAAGAAGATCTATAAATTCCACGGATCCATCCTAGATTCTGCATTTCACCTCCACCAGACATCCTGCTCCCACCTCTGCTCAACTCTTCTCCACCACGTGTCTTCTTCCCCATCCTGCTTGGTCCCAGTGTGGACACATTTAAGGGACGTGATGCATATTATCAAATAGCTCTTCCCAGTTATATTCCCATCAACAGCAAAGCTGTGTCTATTTCCCCACCTTCTCACCAGCATTGGGCAGTATTATTTGCCAATTTGATAGGCGATAGATGGTGACACATTTCAGTTTGTTTTGCAGAGATGTGCTTTTAAACAACAAAGCACTCTCTCTGTGTAAATTGCAATACACAGAATCTTTCAAGCACTCACAATCATGATTAATTATTCAGAAATTTCAGGTTGCAGTTAGTGATGGTGGCTACCATTTGTTGAAGTCCCTCAGTGTACCAGGCACTGCAGTCGTGATACCTCTTTTAATCCCCACCAGCATCCCAAATGTGGTGCATGTTATTATCATCTCTCATTTAATGGATGAGGAAACTGAGGCCAATGGAAATTAACATGTCCAAATGGCATATCTGGGACTTACACCCCAGGTCAGGGAGTGTGTTCCCAACCTTTGCCTGCCTTCCTTCTGCTCTCCTGAGAGGGAGGCCAGCCCAGGACTGCTCCTCACTCAGGATGACGGCATTAATTGAACTCCTTCTGGAAATTCTTGTCACTGCTTAGCCTCCCTTTCTAACCTTTCTGCTTTCTCTTCCCAGGTTTCTAGATCCTTTGGGGGGTTACTTCTCACTGACATCTGATCTATAACTCTCTGGGATCCTCCCTCTGCAAAAACATCCAATTCTACAGTGTTCTATAGAAATAAAATGGGACTGAATAACCTATAATAACTGGAAATAAATATTATAGAACTGGACCAAGATGATGTTAAGCATTGTTAAAGAGGGTTTGAGAGCACACCGTTGGTGATAAATCTGTGTTTGTAACCCTGGCAAGCTGAGGCTCCATAATAAACTGGGTGTAACTGGGGTTATTGGGTATCAGCCTTTTAAAGAGTCAATTCTGATGGCCAAATTGCCTTTCCAGGTAGACTGGACTCCCCCCAGCTGCTTGAATATGCCCATTTCACATAGTGATGTTCTTTCAGGCCTGGAGAGGTGCAGTCTTGATCCATTTGCCACCAAAGGCACTGCCACAGGGGAAAGAAGAGGGAGCTGTCAACGGAAGAAGTTGCAGCCTGAGTAATTCGTGTAGAAGTGACCCGGAGAGCATGACTGCCCCACTTACCTCTTGGGGGTGGTGAAAGGTTATGAAGTGAGTGTGTATGAATGTCAGACCTTTTAAACCCATGTTTATTACCAAATCCTTCCCTTCTGACTCTGAGTCACTGTTCCAGCCACCTGCTTCTCACAGCAACCTGAAAGTCCTAAAATCATGGGGTCTAGGATGTCACCCAGATTCCTCTCATGTTAAGGCATAGCTGTCCCTTTAGAGTAGGATGAGGTAGGGAGAGAAAGTAATATTGTGGCTGATAAGGAACAGAGAATTAGAAAGATGGGCTATTTGAAAACTAAAACTACCTTGAGTTCTATTATAGGCTCTGTCTTGGAAATGAGAAGAGGAAGATAGGCTGAGAGGGGAGGTTAGTTTTTAGCAACTGTTTTTTAAAAACTGACAACAGAGGAAGAGAGACCAGAACCACAGACAAAGTTAACATTTTGTACTTCAGCATCATTTGATCTTTAAAAACTCCCTAATCTTAGGAGGGGTTGTCCCTGGATAAGGGGTTCTGTTATGACCTGGGTGAACATGGTTGAAGTATAGGGTCCCTTCCCCAAATCACTCCTTCTCAGTATCCCATGATGCTGGAAATCCCCGGGGTTAACTTTCCTTTTGGCTACAGTTAGGAAGCTCATTTAATGCATTCTGCTACTGTGTCTCAATTTACAGATGAGTTAATTGAGGCTGGGGGAAATTAAACAATTAGAGCAAGTTCATACAGCTGGTAAACTACACAGCCCAGGATTAGAACCTGGATTTGTTTGATTCTATTACACCAGTGACCCCAGTATATATTCACTCTTTTAGGATTGGGTACCTTCTCTGTCAACTCTGTTACATGGTTCACTAAGCCAAGAGCTCAGACTGTGATGGGCTTTGGGGTCAGGAGGGCTTGGGTTTGAGTCTTGACTCCATCATTGATTGATCAGTTCTGTGACTTTGGAAGCAACCTTCAGTCTGCTCAAAAGGAGCCTAGGCTATAAGGATGAAGTGCAACAAAGCATGTGGTAAATATTTTACGAGATTATTTTAAGTTTTTAAAGCTATATGTTCTCTAGTCATGAACAAGCAATGACAGAGCCGAAGAACATACAGCAATGATCAGAACAGTAACTAACACTTACTGAGCACCCAGGATGGGTTAGACACTGTGCTAAGTTCTCTCCATGTACTATCTTCATTCATTCTCCTTACAATTTAATGAGGTCTGTACAGTTAACAACTTCAGTACACAAAGAAGCAGCACATCCAGCTATAAGTAGAGGAGTCAGGACTGGAACTTCAGTGGATGGACCCGGAGCTTGTGCTCACCACCAGGAGGTAAGCTTGCATGGGCCTTCTTGGGAAGTTGGAAGGAGGTGGTGATGCTTAGGGAGGATGAGTAGGGGGCTTTGGTCCTGGGGGAAGCATGTGGGCCTTGGGCATCGTAGGGTGGGGAAGAAGGTGATGAGAACAAGGGTAAGACAAGATAACCATGGAATGGGGAGTTGGGTGTTTGAAGCAGCTGTCACCTGTAAGATGATGTTGAGGTAAAGCGACTGAAGCTGAATTCCCAAAGTGAATCTATTGGATCTGCTCTTTCCTCAGATGGTCTAGTATGGTGGTCCCTTAGGGCCCCCCAAAGGATGGAGGTAGTGGGGTGAAAGCTTAACAAATGAATCTTCAAAACCCTCTTGTTTACTTCAGCCACAGGAATTCTACTATTTACCTTTTTTTTTTTTTTTCTTTTGAGGTACAACTTACATGACACAAAGCACAGGAATCTCAACAATAAAGCTTGGTAAGTTTTTATAGATGTATACATACATGTAGCCACTACCCAGATCAAAATAAGGAACATTTTCTGAACCCTGGGCAGGCTCTCTGCTGTCCCCTCCCAGTCAGTATCCCCGCCAGAGGTGACCACCATTCTGATCTTGCCTGTTTTTGGACTTCATATAAATGGAATTACAAAGTTTATACTCTTGTGTCGGGCTTCTGTTGTTCAAAGTTATATCTGAGAGATTCATCCGTGTTTTTGCAGGTAGCTGTAGCCTGTCCTTTTTCATCACTGTGGAATTCTGTTGTATGACTACTCTGTGATTTATTGATCTTTTCCATTGTTGATGTACATTGGGGTTATTTCCACATTTTAATTTTATGAACATAGCTGCCATGAACATTCTTGCACAAGTCTTGTGGTGGACAAATGAATGCATTTCTGTGGAGTGTATACTCATGGGTGGATCATGGGGTGGCTGCATATTTAGCTCTGGTGGGTTTGAATAGGTGTTGCATAGAATGGGGAATCCTCATAAAGTTTCACTTGGGGAAACGGTGTGGTTGCCTATAAAAATTTTTTTCTAAAGAAAGAGTTTAAACTCCTCCAGTGCAATCCTCTGCATTTACAGATGCAGAGACTGTTTCAGAGAGGAAAGTGATTTGCTCAGATTCAAACTGTGGCAAAGCCACGTCTAGAAGCTGATTACTAGGCTGAAAATTTCTTATGGACTTTTGAGCTCTCTGAAGTGGGAGCTAAATATCACTCAATCTGGCTGCTGGTCAGATGTGGAAAGGACATCACAATTCAAATCAGAAGCCCTGGGTTCAAACCCTGACACTGTCACTGATGAGTGTGTGACCCAGGGCAAGGCACCTGCTGCTGGGAACCTCAGCCTCCCTCGCTGGGAAGCGGCTGTCCCTGCTTGACAGCGTTGCTGGATCAAAGGAGATCGTGATGTGGAGACCCTCTACCGGCTGAGAAGCATTATTAGTACCATTGTCGTCAAAATATATTCTAAGGGGATGCTTTGGTAAGCATGATGTTTTCTTGCAATATGAATGCCTATAATAATTCACTGCTTTCCATTTTATTTTTCAGCCTGATTTATTAGTTTTTAATGAAAGCTTTTCCTCTTTCATTAAAAATCTAGTGCGGCAGATAGAATTTTCCAGAGATGGCCACAGCAATGTATGTCGCATCCTACATGCTGCTTTTTGATGGGACATTTTTATAAGGTGACACATCTCCATTGGGATGGAGGAGGGTCAGCTTTCTCTCCCCTCAAATCTAGGCAGACCTTTGTAACTATCCCGACTAACCAAACTTGGCAGGAATGATAATGTGTGAGGATGAATCCAGAATTAGAAAGGAAAAGTCTATATTTTGGGGTATTTCCTAGAGAGAAGAGAAACATCCCTGGGAGGAGACACTGCAGTGTTTCTTTTGTTATTTGTTTTTCTGATTTCACTTTGTAGTCCTTTTCATTTCTCATGTTTCTTCACTTAAACTTTCCACCAAAAGGAAAAAAACATATCTAGCTAATACCCCCTCGGGTTAAACCTGAGATTAGACCTGGGTGCTTCATACATTCCAACTCAAGAGTTTTAGTCCTTAGTGAAGAGCCCAGTGACTCCAGGAGAAAGGCCTGGAGACCAGATCCTCCTCTGGGGGCTCAGAGAGGATGGGCGTGTGGGTGAGGGTGCGCCTGGGATGATGGTAGCTCCCCTGAGCCTAAGAGGCCAACAGACTCCTGGTCCCTGAGCCCTAGAGGCAGGATGACACCGACAGGTGTGGGTGGCTGAGAGTCACACAGAGAACTGAATTTTTGCCTCTTGACTTTCCCCTGAGAGCTTTATGTTTCTGCGGAGGAAGGTCCTTCTGTCAAGGTCTTCATTACAAATTTAAAAATAATAAGTTCCTCACATATGTAAATTGCTTCACATATTGGGAAGCAGGTTCCCATGTGTTACTTACTTAATTTTTCCAATAGCTCTGTAAAAAACCAGAGGCTGAATCATCATCTTCATCATCTTAATTTTCTATTTAAAGGAATTGACAGTGTAAGGGCTTTGCCCAAGATCCCACAGCTAGCAGGCAGAAGTGCCAATGAAAGAACTGGCTTCTGGGCTAGTTTCCTTTATTGCCTCACGGACTCCCTCCATGGGGGAGTAGGAGTTTGGGGCACCAAAGCAGATTGGCAGAGCTAACTTGAGGGAGTTAAATTACCCCCTCACCCCTTCAGACTATCCCAAAGGTCTTTGTTGTATGCGTGGTGTTGGCTCTTTATGGAATAAAATGCCTTAGGCTGGTCATCTCTGTTGCCTCTATCAGAAAAGAACCACCCTATCAGTCATTTACATTTTAGTGAGAATTTAAGGACTTAAATTTTCTCTCTCAGAGATACTTGAATTTTACGTCTTAGCTCTCATTGTGATTTCTGACACCTGGAAAAGGCATTTTAGCATTAGTGAGCAGATAGAAGAGGCATTTTCTCAGGGGCAGGGTAGAAGTGCATGGAGAGATTTTATAGACACCCCCGTCCCCAATGACATCATGTCAGCAGATGCTAACTACTTAAATCAGAAAAATTCAGTTATCAAATATGTGGGTGCTGAGTGCTGGGGACACAGTGATGAGTAGACTGTGGTCCATGGAGGGAGTCACAGTCTGGGTGGGGAGACAGGCAAGGAAGCAAGTAACTGTAATACGATACGGTCAGTGCTATGATAGATGTGAGTGCTCAGGGTGCTGTGGGTGCATGTGGGAACTGGGGTAAAAGTGGGGGGCACATCGGAGCTTCCTTAGAGGAGGTGACAGCATTTGGGCTGAATCTATTAAAGGCAGTGGAACTGCCATCCATTATCTTAGTGCAGGTTCTCTGTAAGAGCAAGTCCAAGTCTGAGGAATTATGTGCTGATACTACAGAGAAGTGCAGCCCCAGGGAAGCAGGTGTGAGGAAGAGGTGAGTGTGTGAAGAGAGAGTAACAGAAGCAAGCTGGCTAATTGCTCCATGTGTTGGGCATCCTCAGAGAGGACTTATGGAACTCTGTCCCTGTAGTATCCTGTGCAGGGGATGGAGAGGAAATATTTCTTCTGGTTCTCTCCCATTTATGGTCCCCCAATGGCCAAAGTCCACGCTGGGCTGGGGCGGCGGGGGGCGGGGGTGGGTAGTTAACTCCTGTGCATTTTTAGTTCAAGTTGCAGGCCCTGCAGCTGTTCATTTCTCTGAGTCTGAGTCTCAGTGGTGAACACCGGTGGCCATGGTGCTGGCAGAGGAGGTCAGTGTAGCCTAGAGGAGGTGCGTTTGTGAGATGCCAGGGCGTTTATGTGCACCAGAATGTCTCAACCTCACAATAACCCTGGGTTGTAGGTTGCGTTGTGTCTCCTCCACCTGAAGATATGTTGAAGTCCTAACCCTTGATATCTGTGAATGTGACCCTATTTGGAAATAGGGTCTTTGCACATGTCATCAAGATGTAAATGAAGATGAAGTCATACTAGTGTAAGGCTGCACTTAATCCAATATGACTGTTGTCCTTATGAGAAGAGACACAGAGACAGACACATATAGAGAGAAGAAAGCCATAGGATGATAGGGCAGAGATTAGAGGGATGCATCTGCAAGCCAGGGAGTGCCAAGGACTGAAAAAGGCACGCAGCACATTCCCCTCTAGAGCCTCCAGAGAGAGAGAGAGAGCATGGCCCTGAAGATGATCTTGGACTTCCAGCCTCCAGAAGAATAAAGTGACAGAAACAATTTCTGTTGTTTTAAGTCACTTGGTTTGTGGCACTTTGTTACGGCCACCCTAGGGGGAGGGATAAGCTTGAGCAGAGGCACGAGGTGCAGATAACTGTGCATGAAACCTGTAGAGTGAAACAGGGTGATGGTGAGACAGGTGGTGAGAGCTAACCGTTGTTGAGAACATTCTACACGGTGAGTGCTGTTCTGAGTGCTTTACGCCTGTTTACTCACTTGAACCTCACCAAACCTGGTAATGAGCAACTTTTATAATTCCCATTTTCCAAATAAGAACAAGAGGCAGAGAGGTTAAATAACTTGCTTAATGTTACAGGCTTTGAAACCTTGTCCGCTGAACCTGTGGTCTTTGCGTCCGCCCTGCATTCATTCACCTGAGGTTGATAAAATGCCCCCTCTGTGCTAGATGCTAGATACGAGGGTGCAGAGATGGACACAGTTTGGTCCCCCCACCCCAAAGGCTTCAAGGTCTTTTCGATCCAATCTAGTTGACCACCCCCCCACGTACGCACACTTGAGAGCTGTGCTGTCCAACATGGTAGCCAAGGTCATGCGGCTACTGAGCGCCTGAAATGTCGCCCGTCTAAACTCACGTGTGCTGTATGTGTAAAATACACACCGGGTTTAGAAGACCTAGTACGATAAGGATGTAAAATATCTCATCAATAATTTTCAATACTGAGATGACTTTAGTACTGAAATGATTATGTTTTGCATATAATAGCCCAAGTAAAATATATCAAGTTCATTACACCTTAAAAAATGTGGCTATAAGAAAATTAAAGTCACATGTGTGCTCACATGACATTTCTATTGGACAACACTGCTCTAGAATGTGAGTTCCTTGAAGGCAGGGGCCATCTCTGTCCTGTTCACTTCAGGTCCCAGGAGCCAGAGCGGGGCCTGACACACAATGGTCCCTCAATACATAGCTGTTGGATAACTGAATGAATGAATACACAAATAATCAAATCCAATCGTCTCCTGCATCTGCTCATCTGTTTCCTGTAAACATAGGTTGGATCTCACTCTTTCCTTGCGGTGTCTTTCTGGGAAGTCCCTCAGATTCTATGAGGCTTATAGAAAGATTGAATGCTGCTTCATGCCAGGGAATTGAGAGGCTATATGTGTTGTGGAATTTGGAGAATAAAAATGGTCAGAGTATTTCCAACCACGATGGCAGTAACCACTTACTGGAAGCAAAGTACTGGATGCAAAAAAAAGTGCCTGGCATCATTATCAGCACGTATCTGGAGTGAGTTGTTTAATTCAAACAACTCTATGACATCAGTCCCACCATCAGCTCCATTTGACAGATGGGGGAAATTAAACCTCAGACAGGATAAGTCTTGCCCCTAGGATTACTCAGCTAGATTCGAACCCAGGTCTGTCTGATAAGACACTGATATGACATAGCGGATAGGGAGGAGGACTCCAACAAAAGTGAACCGCCCCAGGTCCCTTCTGTTTGGAGGCCTCAGAGCAGCCGCAGACAGCAGGTGCCCCAGCTCCGGGGGTTCTGGGGAACTATCATCTGTGTGTAGTACCACAAAGCGTCTGGCCATGTATTGTCTGTGCATCCAGCCATGTCCTATCTGTGTATCTTCTTCACTAGATGACTGGGCCACCCACAGGCTGGCTCAGTCTGTGCCTGTGATGTGGCAGTGAGTGAACAGGCGAGTGACCATCTGGGGCAGGGAACCACCTTCACCATGCCCTCCGATGAGACATCCCTTCCTGTCTGGCTGGACCTCAGTTTCCACAGAGACCTAGAAAGCAGGAACTCACAGAGAGGCCCTAAACTGCTTATCCTGGCATCACTGCAGGAGACATGCCAATCTTCCACGTGTCTGTGTTAGTCCATTGTCCCTTCAGAGACTGTGCCTGTCTGCGTGTCTTCCCTGGCAACTACACAGGAAGGCTTGTCCCGGGCAGGTCCCAGCTGCCTCTTTTTCAGGAATCAGTTCACAACCGGTTGCAAAGCATTCTGGGAAACAAGGAAGATTGCAATGAATCCTCTTTGTAATGGAGGGAGTGATGGGTTTACACCTGATCTCGGGACCTCCCTTCCACCCAAGCTCCTCGCACTCAGTCCCCTGAGGGCTATAGGAAGTGGGTGGAAATAACAGCAAGGGTGGGCACTTTCTGTCAGCCTCTGTTCAAGGCTCTTTACCTGCGTTAACACCCTTGGTTCCCACTGTCTATCTTGGAGGGGAGAACAATTGTTAATCCCATTTTACAGGTGAGACAATCAGAGAGATTAAGTAACTTGTTCAAGGGTCAGCCAGTGAGTGGAAGAGGGGGATTCGAACTCCAGAGCCCATCCTCTTTTTTTTTTTTAAGCTTTTTATTGGAATATAATTGCCTTACACTGTTGTGCCAGTTTTTGCTGTACAACAAAGTGAATCAGCTGTATTTATACATATATCCCCATATCCCTTCCCTCCCGTGACTCCCTCCCACCCTCCCTATCCTGGCCCTCTAAAGCATCACCCATCATCGAGTTGATCTCCCTGTGTTATGCAGCAGCTTCCCACTAGCTATCTATTTTACCTTTAGTAGTGTATGTATGTCAGTGCTACTCTCTCACTTTGTCCCAGCTTTCCCCTCATGCCCCCCACCCCCCATGTCCTCAAGTCCATTCTCTACATCTGCATCTTTATTCTTGCCCTGTCACTGCGTTCATCAGTACCATTTTTTTTTTTTTTAGATTCCGTATATGTGAGTTAGCATACAGTATTTGTTTTTCTCTTTCTGGCTTACTTCGCTCTGTATGACAGACTCTAGGTCCATCCACCTCACTACAGATAACTCAGTATCATTCCATTTTATGCCTGAGTAATATTCCATTGTATATATGTGCCACATCTTCTTTATCCATTCATCTGTTGATGCAGAGCCCATCCTCTTTAACTGCTGTCCTCTGCTGCTTCTCCATTTTCAGGTATTATTTTTGCAATGATCATAGCTCTCATTATTATTTCCCATTTCATAGATAAAGAAACCAAGGTTCAAAGAGCATTCACAGTTGCTCCAGGTCACACAGCCATCGAGTGGCAGAGCTGGGACTTGAACTCATGTCTGTCAGACTGCAGCCTGAGCCCTGCCTCCCAGTAAGAGGAAGGAGTGAAAAAAGATGAGAAAGGTAAGTATAGGGGGCCTGGCTGGGAATCCCTCACCACAGGGCAGGTGTTCCCCAGCCTGTGATGTTTGGGTCTCGTGTCTTCAAAAAGATGAGTTTTGTTTTCATGGTTTGGAAATCCCACGGTAGGACACAAACATCATGAGCAACGGCTCTGCCCTGGCCACACCCAAGTCCTCTCTTGGCCAAGACTACTTTCAGGATGTGACAGCAAAACCTTACCTCAGAGTTGGAGCCTGCAAAAGTCAGGGCTCCCCTCTGGGTCTGGAGAATAGGTGTTTCAGGAAGTGGTTTCATTCTGAGTGGAGAAAACTGCTGTCCAAACCCCATCTCACATCACATTGCAAAACTCTGCTCCGTGGCGATGGTATCGGTGCCCATCCCTGATGGGTAACAGACACCAAGGCATGGAGCTGGAATCGTTGCTCAGTGGCCACCACAGGCAGGGGAAGAACTGAAAGGCTGGCGTGTGATGAATTAGGCGTTGCCTGGTTTCCTGACCAGCATCAGCATCAACTGATGCTCAGTGTGCAGAGCTGGCCTTGAGGGAACCCGAGGATCAGTGTGACAGTAACTCACATTTATGGAGCCCTCATTACGAACCAGGAGTCGGGCTGAGCGTGATATACGCACCGTCCACCGAATGCTCGAATACTACTGTGACATCAGTTTTATCCCTCCTGGTTGAGAGATGGGGAAGCTGAGTGTTTAAGTGGCTTGCCCCCAGGGTGAGCCTAGATCTGAACCCAGGTCGGACTCTATGTGTGCAGACTGAACACTTGCTCCCTGATTGCTGTGCGGAGAATAGACTGTAGGGGGCAAGGGTGGAGCCGAGAGGCCAGTTAGGAGGTGACCACAGTAGTCCAGGTGAGACAGATGGATGCTCAGGCTAACATAGTGTTGGAGGAGTATAGTTCGTTTACAGTGATGTATTAGTTTAGGTGATTCGATATTTTTATAGATTATACTCCATTTAAAGTTATTGTAAAATATCGGTTATATTCCCTGTGCTGTACATTACATTCTCGTATCTTACTTATTTTATACCTAGTAGTTTGTCCCTCTTAATCCCCTTCCCCTATTTTTCCCCTCCCCCCAACCCCTCCCCACTGGTAACCACTAGTTTGTTCTCTGTAGCTATGAGTCTGTTTCTGTTTTATTACATTCGTTTTATTTTTTAGATTCCACATATAAGTGATACCGTACAGGGTTTGCCTTTCTCCGTTGAACTTACTTCACTAAGCATTTAACCCTCCAGGTCCATCCATGTTGTTGCAAAGTGGCAGAATTTCATTCTTTTTTATGGGTGAGCAATAGTCCATTTTATTTATATATATATATATATACACACACATATACATATACCACATCTTCTTTATCACTCATCTGTGGATGGACACTTGGGTTGCCTCCATATCTTGGCTATCGTAAATGTGCCACTGTGAACCCTGGGGTGCACATATCTTTTTGAATCAGTGGTTTCATTTTCTTCAAATATATACCCAGGAGTGGAATTGCTGGATCGTGTGGTGGTTCTCTCCTATCATACATTCGTGGGAATCTTGGTTTATTTTAACACCTGATGTCACCACTGGACTCTGCGTGCGCGAGGGCAGGGCCGGGCCTGCTTTGCTCGCCAGTGCAGGCCTTGTGTCGCGCCCGGGGCCTGGCACGCAGTGAGGTGTCACACAACACTATTGGTTGAGTGAATGAGCGGGTGTTGAATGCAGTGAATAAGTGAGCAGATGGCTTTCCTTTTGCAGAGCAATGCAGGTGCCTCTGAAAGGTTGTTTGAAAGGCAAATAGAATACCAAATCTTATTCCATTTACTTTAATTACAATACTAAGGAGGGGGAGTAAATCTTGCCCTGAAATGTAATGAAGTCATATTTTAAAATCTGGATGGTCTCTTCCACTCGCCTATTTTTTAAAATGATAATTTCCTGATAAGATGTAAATAATGGCACTTAAAATAGGTTCTTGACTCGGCTCCACCACTAACTAGCTGCTGATTGTAGACAAGTCAGTTTAACTCTGCCTGTCAGTGCCCACCTTGTATGGTTCTTGGGAGGTTCTGGGCTGGTGGTGTGAAAGCCCTTTGAAAGCAAGGTCTCATTTATTATCCGTTCTTCTCAGCCTTGTTAATCACAAGAAGGAACAGGCTGCGTGCCAGAGATAGTTGAGTCGATTCACAGGGCTGGAGGACTGAGGCCACAGAGAGAAATGAAAAGGCATGAGATTGGTTGAGGAATGCTTAAGGGGGTGGGATAAAGGGGAGAGAGGACCAGAGATCATAAAGCCTGGGGGTTTCTGTCTACCAGGCTAAGCAAAAGGCGGGAAGGACTGATGGTTTCTGAGCTGAGGAAGGTGACGTGAATAAAATCACCGTGGTGACCGAATTCCCATGTGAGGGAAGGAAAAAGAGTAACCCCCCTTGGCTGGCCCTGTGGTTACTTAGGAGCGATGCTGGGTGTCCCCCGGGTGACCTTGGCTGCTCAGGGCTGCAGCTCTGTGGGCAGGCCTGGGACGCTGCGCCCTGCCTGGAAACTGTGGGAGGGCAGAGCACCAGGCGAAGTCCACTGCCCAGCACTATGTGAGTTCAGTCACTGGGAGTGGACATGGAAGCCCCCAGGCCCAGAGCAGGGGCAAAGCCAGCAGGGAGAGGCAGGAGAGGCCAGAGGTGCAGAGCCCCGGGGCCAGGCAGGGATGTGAGGAGTAGGCAGCCCGTCCTGGAGAGCCCTGCCTGGGTAAAGGGGCAGTGGCCCTGCAGCAACAGGCCGCTGTTCCCCTGTGGGAACGGGGCTGCATGGTTGCCAGCAGGCTTTTCCAGGGAGGCTGGGTTTTTAATGTGGAATCACGCTGTTTGCAGAAAAACAAAAACCAAACAAACAAGAAAGCCCACAGGCTCAATAGGACATGCCTGTTGGCCGTACTTGGGCTTCCCATTTGTGATCCCATTTGACTCCTCCCCCTCCCTCTCCTCCTCCCAGGGATAAAAACCTGCAAACTCCCGTCCTATTTACATAGAACTGCTGTTGTCAGTTAGTTCTCCCCCAGCCCTGTTCTCCTTGCTGGAGCATTTAGTAGCAGCAAAGTTTGCATTAACTGGAGTCAACAGAAAATGAGTCATTCATTCATTCATTTATTTATTCAACAAATATTCAACAAGCCTCCCTCTAGGTGGCGTCATACCTCTTGGTGCTGCGGACACCGTGGTGATGAACACAGAATTTACATGCCAGCGGGAGAAGCGGACTACTAGAAGTAAACAAACAAACAGTGTCAGCTTGTGATGGCCACTATGAGTAAAGATAATGCAGGGAGAGGAGAGAGCGACCGAGGCAGTCATTTCAAGACCAGGAGAGGCCTCTCCACCCTCCCTCCTCCCATGCTCTCAGTGATTTAACAAGATTTCACGGGGCTTCCCTGGCCTCACTCATGGGTGCTCAGGAGCAGCTGGGGGCTGGCTGAGTAGCTGCAGGGATTAAAAAAGGGTTTCCCCTCCGCCCTCTGGCCTCTGAAGTAGGCTCAGCCCCTGCCAAGGGGAGCAGGTGCAAAGCTCAAATCCTGACTAAGGGAACGTATTCCCATTTGCCTGTACAACCGGAAACATCTGACCAGCTGAGTCTGCTGGGTGGAAGGAGGCTGCAGGGCTGCGAGCAGAGGAGGCAGGGGAAGCTCCAGGCTACGGTCGTCCACCTCCTGCTCAGACAGCCTTACTCGAAGGCGAACAGACAGACACATGGGACATGGTGAGTCAGAGTAGGCCTCACTGTGCCAAACGTGTTTCCTCCCTTGCCTAGGTCCCCCCGACAGAAATCTTGCCATTGGATGGTCCCTTTTTCTGAAGGTGAAATGGCATCTCAAAATCTCAGATAATCATGGGAGGTGTGAGTACTTCCCATCTAAAGGAGAAAAAGTTCTTACCGTGATGCACAAGGCCCTGTGTGATATGCTGCCCCCGCTCCCTGGGTGGGCTACTTACTCTTGGGCGCCCAGATCAAAATGACAAATGGGCCCCTGCATTATTGTGAGCTTCCCTGAGGGCGGAGTTTTGTCTCTCTCTCTTGGTTGGATGGCTGCCCTTTGGCCAGTGCCTGGCCCTGGTAGAGTCTCACTATGTGTCGCTATTGGATAAAGTCACAGTGTTTGTGTCAGGATGTGGATGTGTTGGTAGGGCTTCTTTTAACATGTCTTAAGGACTTTCTCTGTGTCAGGCATGGGGCTAAGGCAGTGGTTTTTGACCCTGGCTGCAAATGAGAATCACCCCAGGAATTCTTAAAAATCTCAATGCCAGGCTCCACCCCGCACCCATTCTATCAGAATCTAGAGGGGGAGGTATTTTTAGATCCGAACCTGAGGCCAAGCATGACGACCAGAGGTCCAAGTGTATTCCATTTGTTGTCAAAGGCTGTTGTACATAGGAATCACCTGGGCAACTTGATTACTGCTCAGATGCCTGGGGCATCTTTGAAGATTCTGGACCAGTAGGTTGAGAAGGGGCTGTCCTGTTAACAAAATCCCCAAGGGATTTTGCTTACACTGAAATTTGAGAATGTGGATTATCTTGTTGAACCTTATGATTATGCCTATTTTACAAATGAGAAAAAGAGACTATGACAGGTTAAGTAGTTTGTCCAGAGTAACAAGGTAGGTAACTGGCAGAACTGGGATTTGAACCCAGGGCTTCTGAAGCCATGGTCTGGGCTTACCCTTTAACTCCCCTGCTATTCCTTTGTGATGAAAACCTAAGTGTGCTCCAGGAGTAGAGGGGCAGGTTGGTTGTGAAAATTAAATAAAGATTAAGGGGGTGCATGTAGTACTATTTTGAGGATGGGCAATTTGGTATTACCACTCCCATGGGGAGGAAACAAGTCCAGCTGGGAATTACCTCCATCTCTAGGGTCACTCAGGCTGTAAGGGGGCAGAGCTGGGATTCCAAGCCTGGTTTCTGGACTCCAGATCTGGCCCATTTCCTCCAGACCATCAAGTTCCACATTAGCAAATGAATCACTAAGCACCTAGGGCATCCAGAATCTTTGTTGCTTGCGTCTGGTGCATAGTAGGTCCTCAAGCAGTGATGCCTAAATGAGTAGCCATACGGATGGCTGGATGGCTGGGTGGGTGGGTGAGGGAGTGAAAGTGTCTGGATTGCACACCTGTCTCTCTGGTGGGGTTACTTTCTCTGTTTTTCAATTAGAGTTGAGACCACTAGAGGGCGATATCGGACAAGAGAAAGGAAAAAGATGCTTGGCTGTTTCTAGGATTGGAGAAAATAATACATTTGTGGCGTGGATTTAAACCAAAAGGGGAGGCTCTAATTCACAGAGAGATTAAAGTCAGCATTGCTTTCCCCTGGGCTTGCAGGCCATTGAGAACCTTTTCCAAACAGCAAGAACACGTGGGGCCACCCCGACCTTTCTAGATTTAAAATCAGCAGATCAAGGGGAGGGGGGAGACATCTTGGTTGGCCTGAAAAGTGGGTGTTTATAGATAATAGGCAGTTTTTAAGAAAAAACATTTGTAGCTTCCCAGACTTTTACAACATAGATGGGAGTTAATGTTTCGAGAAATGGTATTATGATGCAGTCGTATGCTGAATTAATTTTCCATAAATGAAACCATACATTTTCACAGATTGCTTTTTCTGTCCTATCATGGGGGTGTGTGCTCTTGGTGGATGAACATTCTCTCCCCTTCCTCCACCTGCCCCCTCTCCTCTCCGTGAGGCCTGGAGTAAGGTAGACCTGGCTTTGAATCTGGGCCATGTTGCCACTGGTTGTGTTACCTTGGGTAAGTCCCTTATGTTCTTGGAGGTCGGACTCATCACTTGGTAAAGAGGGAGGGGCTGATAGTGCAGGTTTGTCGTGGGGTTCAAAGAGAACATGTGGAAAGGTCCCAGCTTGGTGCCTCAGGCAGAGCCCTCGGCACATGGGAGCCTTCTTTCACGTTACGCCCCCTTTTGCTTGGGACCAAGGTCAAGACCAGAAGTAGGCACAAGTCTCCTTGGGAACTCCTTCTAGCTTCTGCTCCTTCCCCTCCTCCTCTCCTTTCTCATGAGGCACAGAAAGTTCTGTTGTCAGAAGAACAGCGGAGTCGTCAGTGAGAATTCACCAGGTGCTCCTCCCTGGGGCTGCCGCTAACTCACCCCAAGATCTGCACCTGCCGGAATTGGAGAGGGAGACTATCAGACGGCGGCCTTTCAGCATCAACACCTATTCAGTGTTATGATCAGTGTGATTACAGGAACACTTCCTGGCACATATGGTATGGTCTGCACTGTGCTAAATGTTTTGTATGCGTTATCTTCTTTAATTCTCACTACAGACTCTGTGAGGTAGGTGTTTGATCATGTTCGTTTTACAGATGGGGAAGTGGAGGATCAGAGGATTTAAGCAACTTGGGCTGAGATCACATGGCCATTAAGTGGCAAAGCTGGAGTCTAACTCAGGTCTGACTCCAAAGCTTGCTGTTGAGAAGGGGGCTGGGAAGAAAACACATGCATCACGCGTGCCACTCCATCACACTGACGTCACAGAAAGGTGTAGCCTGTCGGGGAGGTTGAAGGGAAAGAGAGGGCACATGTGACAGAGAGACCCAGAAAAACTTGACAGTGGTTGTGCTGTTTGAGCAGTGCCCTGAGGATTAGGTAGGGTTCCAGCAGGGAGAGATGAGAAGGGAAGAGGGTTTTACAGGTGAAGGAAGCACCAGGAGCAAAGGCAGAGAGGCTGGCAAGCATGGGGTTTGTTTTGGGGACATGGGTGTGTTCAGTAAAGTATCACTGTATGAGGTTGGTGCTACCTATCATTATTTACAATTTATGGAGGAGGAAAGTGAGGCACAGAGAGGGTAATTAACTTGGCTAAGGTCACACAGCTAAGTGGTAGAGCTAATATTTAACCTCTTTAAGGTGGAGATCATATATGAATCTCAATGCAGTCACTAAGAGACTGGGAGGGTTCTGGGAGGATCCCAGGCCCAGCAGCCCAGCCACACTCAAGGCAGTATACCAGTGTGTGCCCCCACCTAGAAGTGTGTGGAGGCCAGGAAGGGGGAGAATACTGGGGAGCAGGAAAACTATAGCAAGACTGTACCTTTGCACCACACCTGCCTTTCTTCTCCTCCTGCCTTGGCATCTGGTTACTCTCTTGCATTCTTTTACATTGAATAATAATAATAGCTCAACCACAAGCCCATCATGTCATTACATGTTAGATGGGCTCTGGTGCCTGAACCAAGTCAGCATCAGTCACCTTCTTTTTAGGCCCCACACACGTCTCCTATTTTTGCAGTCCACGTGGAGGCCCAAGAAACACAGATGTATGAGACAGTGGCTTTCTTCTGGCCATATAATCCCATTCTGAGGTACTGGGGGCTGGGCTTCAACATGTACATTTTGAAGGGAACACAATTCAGCTCACAGCAGGTGGGCAGTGGCTGGATCAGGAAAGGCCCAGGAAGCCATGGGAGGGACTTCACCTGAAGGCAAGGGGAGTCTCACATCCAGTGATGATGCTGACATTTGCATTTTACAGAGTTCTTTTTGAAGCAGCAAGGGGAAAGACTTGGAGAAGGACAGAGATGGGTTCAGAAGTGCTGGAGATGCTAAGAGAACCTGGCAGAGGGGAGATGCAGGGGGTAGAAGCAACAACTTGTGATGGATCACCTGGGAGGGGTGAGGTGAGGTAGATTTCTGGTTTGAACTCCTGGTTGCACCTTGGAAACTGTCACTGAGAGTCCTGGAAGAGAGCTTGGTCCTGGTGAGGGGGCAGAGATGGATCGAAGGCGGCGGTGGGGACATGCTGAGTTTGAGGGGCCGGTGGGACATTGGAGTGGAGGCTGGTCTCCAGCTCTGGAGGGAAATCTGGATTGAGGCACGGACTTGGGACTTGTTAGCTCTGGGTGGTAACTGAAGCCGCGAGAATGGAGGAGGAAGGGGCACTGGCCAGAAGTTTGAATATTCGGAAGTGAGCTGACAGCGCTTCTTGTTAAAGCTGGAGGTGTGTGTGCCCAGAGTGGTTAACGCTCTGCGGATATGGAAACACTGCTGGTTTTCATGGCCGTGTTCTCCTGTCTGAGTGGTCACTGGGGGCCTGGGGTCAGGAGAGATCCACAGGTCTCCCGGGTGTTAGGTCCCTTCCGGAGGCCCGAGGGCGTTTAATCAGCTTTTGAGACTTAATGAGTCTTCCTCCCAGCGGAATCAGCCCAGGTCCCCCTCCTGGGAAGGGCTCCAAGTGGCTCTTGGAGCACCACCTGCCTTGTTTATCAGAGGGGCAGGAGGGTGGGGTGTGACTGTCCAGGCTGGTGAGAGGCAGCGCTGGCCTGCACAGGGTCAGTAATGACACCAGTGAACAGAAGGCATTTGCTGGGCTTTGAGGCCGCATGATGTGATTTTTGTCGTCATAACAGTTTTGTCTTTTCAAGCATGTCTTTCTTGGGCTGCTTTTAAAATAATAACAGCTGACACGTATAGAGCCCTCACTGGAGTCCAGATGATGTGTGAAGCATTTTACTTGCGGCATCTCAATTCATCCTCACAGGTGGGCACTGTGGTTGTGCCCGTTTTACTGATGAACGCACTCACGCCTGGAGAGGGAAGACGCTTGTGCGAGGTTTGAAGTGGAGGGGCCGGGATGTGAACCCAGCAGGCTGATGTCAAGCCTCCCACCTTGTCCTATGGCTGCTGCCCGGTGTGTTCCTTCATGGAAGGGAGATCTTTGCTCTTTGCCTCTCCTGTTTCCGTGGCCTCACAGTCAGACACACCCGGGGCTCATTCCCAGCTCTCCCCACGGGCTGGCATGTGACTTGGGCATGTTGCTTACCTCTCTGTATGTCAGTCTTCCTTCTTTTGTAAAATAAGAAAATAGTGTCCCCTGGAACAGGACTTTGGAGTGAGTTTAATGCTAATGGGGCCTAATGACTGTGAAGCGCTTAGCTCCATGCTTGGAACCGAGGGCCGGTGGCAGATGGTATTGCCCAAAGATGGCCATGACGATGTCTATCCCGTCCCACCGGCTCCTTTTCTCATGTGATGGTGACACTTCCTCACTGACCATTGGGTTTAGATTCCCTCCTCCTGAACCAGGAGGTACCTTGATAATCACCTTGACCAACAGGGTATGATGGAAGTGACGCTAGGTGACTTCTGAGGCTAGGTCATAAACATTGTCCACCTGGCCCCCTGCTCTGTCTTGAGACACATGCCCAGGGAGCCATGAGCCAACATGTAAGTGGTCTGGTTACCCTGTGGCCGCCACGCTGGAAAGAGCGTGTGGGGAGACCCCTTAGAGACAGAGCCCCAGCTCGTCCAGCCCCCAGACCTTAGAGTGTGTCCCAAAAGTGTGTCAGCTCCTATTGGCTGTTTGGGAGGCAATGAGTGGCAATAAAGGCTAAGGGGATCATCTGAGACCAGAGGGTTTGGACTGTGCTGCTGAGGGACAACCAGGATGGAAGCCCTGTGTGTGGTGGCATGGGAGGGGCGTTCCTCCCTCATCTCTCCCTGTGAGGCCTCTGTAAGCTAAGGCGATGACATCCTTTGGTACATCATTTTAAACTTTCCCCAACACTTCCATATCAATAATCTCACTTCAGCCACACCACATGCCTCCAGGATGGAGTAGGACAGGGGTTATTTACTCCACACTCCAGCTGGGCACACTGAAGCACAATAAGGGGAGGTGACAAGATTCCAGGACATATAGTTGGTTAGGGGCAGAGCAAAGAATGTATATTTTCCTTGCCTTCGAAGCCTAGCTCTTCAACTTGCTAGCTACGTGACCTTAGGCAAGCTACCTAATTTCCCTGTGCCTCAGTTTTTTCATCTGTAAAACAGGAATAAAGATGGGAACTCCTTTAGAGGGTTGTGGTGAGAATTAATTTAGATATTTCACGTAAAAGGTTTAGGACATTACTAGCAGGCAGGAAAAAGCTAGGAAGTGGCTGAATTGGGGTTTTAAATCAGGTAGTGTAACCCCAGGTTCCACACTGGTGAGCCCAAGTCCTGGAAATTCCCATCAATCCCCCACAAGGAGGCCAGATAGCAAAATCCCAGGTACTCCCACCATTCCCTGGAGAGCCTAATTTTGAGTTCATCTTGGCCACCCTTCTCCGTTCACTGTGCCTTGAATACACAGTTCCTGAACTGAAGGCAGCACCATCACCTCCTCTTTTGTTAGCGCAGCCCAAGATTTCATTGGTTTTTTTGGGCAGTCATATCACACCGTTGACTCATCCTGAGCTGGCAGTCAAATCCTAAGTGTTCTTGTCACAGGTGCTAGCATCACATTGTGTTCCTACCCATCTAGGACTGGTGCAGTTGGAGATTTAACAGATCTGACTACAGCATCGTGTAGTTTTTTAGGTTTTCCTCATTGGCGTTGCCTGCCTAAGAAAGAACTGGGTGAGCCCCTCCTCCCTGGGTACCTGGAGGCAGCCTCTATGCTTCTAACATACCCTCCCTTTTATCTTAAGTTAGTGTGAGTGGCTTGCTATTACTTGAAACCAAAAAAGAAAGCCATGAACTGACTTCTGCAAGGTCCACATGTAGGAAGGAAGGAGGTGTGGCATGGATGTCGTATGTGGTAGAGGGCAGAGAAGGCCAACACCGGGAGCTTGTGTCATGTGCCACGTCCAAGCCCATGGCTGGTGTTGCAGTTGATCACATGTCATTTTTCTGCTAAGTCTAGATATGGCCTCAACTTTGATCAGCTGTCACCTGAATAGGACACAGACCGTGTTCTAAGAGGACACTGGTGTAATTAATCAGGCTTCTAGCATTTTGGTTTTTCAGATGGCTCTCTAGCTCTCTAAATGTACTGCCATCCAACACACATTTTTCCAGCTTGCCCACAAGGATGAAATGATATTTTTGTCATGTCTAGTTTCTTGCTGAACTACAAGTTCTCTAAGTGGCCACACTGCTTGATCCTACTAGTCTGGCAATATTATGTATGGCGCTCACTCAGATGGTCACTGGGTGGTAGTCTGTGGGCCCCACGGTGGGTGGGTGGGTCAGAGTGGATGGAACCCAGTCCCAGAGCCCAATGGCGTCACTTCTGCAGTCGGAGGTGAGACGCCAAGTCCTATGAGGGGATTTCCACCAGGTGCCTTTACTCAGGTGACATATGGTGCACGGCAAACGGACTCTGGTACATCGACAGCTCTCTGCGTAGCTCCGGGCAGTATTGAAGGATGGTGCTGACTCAGGTGGAGGCTGAGCCACCTCCAGACGCTTTTCCACCTTGTCCTTGGATCCTGCAAGTTAGTCCTAATTGAGCTCCATTCTCTCCCACCACCCCCACCCCCACCCCCTCAGCCCCCAGCCTAGGGACACCTTTCTATTCTGGGAAGAGGAAGCTTCACCCTTACTTATATTCTCTCAAATATGTTGTCTATGCAGAAGCCCTTCTTATTTACCTGTGCCTAGTTTTTTGAAGCTCAAAGTTAGTCATTAACGTCTTTTTTTTTTCCTTTTCCCCTGCTTTCTTTTATGCCATCGCTTCCTTGAGGGAAGGAATTGCAGACTGCCAGGCTGAACAAAAAAGGAGAGAGGCATAGGGCTATAAAGAAATGCCAGAATGAACAAGCACATTGGTGCATATTTTAGAAATGTTATCCCACCACACAAGTTTTAGAAACTTGCCCAAACCAGCCTAAGCAAAGTCAGGGAGTTTATGGTAAGAGTGAAGTTTAGGGAAGGCAGGGGGAGAAGCTGGTTGTCACAAAGGACAGGACTCAGGAGCTGGGCAGCATCCAAAGCCTGGAGGAAGGCACTCTCACTGTTGTCACTGCGTCGGGTCCTGCACTCTCTCATCTCTGTCCCACTCAGAATGTCTGCTTGACTCCTGTCTCTCGGGACTGGCTTTCATGGCTGGGGTGGGCGTATGACATATACATCCCCAGGCCCCCTCTGGCTCAAATGGTGCCTTTGTACCAATTAGAAAAGCTGCCCCTTCACAGAAACCCTTTGCAACCATCTGCTGAAGACTGTATTAAAAACACACAAATAAGAGAGGACCACAAATGTGAATGTTCCTTCTAGAGTTGTTTAATGAACCACTTGTAGAGTTGTGTGCTGTGACTGCAATGGTGCCTCCAGTTATCCTCAGAAGTGGCCACAGAGAAGAACCAACGTTCTTGAATTCTAGCTCCCAGAGAGGAAGAAACGCATCTGTCCAGGTCCAGCCTGGGCCAGGTGTCTGCCTGCCTGTGCTTCAGTCAGCTGTTCCAGGGGGCAGGCTCGCTGGTACAAGCGTGTCTTCAGACAAGTGGCTGTGAAGGTTGGGCAGACCACCCCAAAATGCACGTGTGCAGCGGTTCATCACATTCATGTTAGGGTATTTCTTTGGCAAACCCCCCAAATTCAACACATTTAAAATACTGAGTTAATAAATCTCAAGAAAAAAATTCTTTAGCATGACCAATGTGGTAGTTCCTTTTAGGACCAGTCGCTCTACGGGTCACCTAATGCATTCTGTTTGGTGTTGTTGCTTAAAATGGGATGTATCAGCTTAAATGTCACTTCTTCGGTAAACCTTACCTGATCACTGGTAGGAAACAATGTTCGCTTCACTCAAATGAAGTAAATGAAGGGGGCTTTTCTGAAGGTGAGGGCAGAGGTATAAGGGAATCCAACAAGGGAAGTTGATGCATCCCTGGAGCTAGCAAGAACTGGCAGCCTTACCTCTGCTGGACTTGAATAGGCCAGGGCAGGAGCAGCCCTTGGGGCCAGGAGAAAGTGGTGGGAGTTGTAGAGATTGTGTAGAGGGTGCCTGGCAGGACCTGTGGCCTCAGGTACAGGAAGGCAGCCAACCCACAAGGGAAGGAGCTGGGAAAGTGAATATCTTGCCCTCATTCTCTCTTCCTCTCCAGTCTCCTGCCAGTGCCTTGATTGGCTGAATCTAACTGGAAGCCAGAGGACAAGAGATCCTGTTGAAACAGTCCATACATGTTAGCCTCCGGAGGGCACAAAGGATGGAGAGAGACAGAAAGTGGATCTGGGAGCGGCAAATGGAAAATAGCCAGCACGTCCCAAAGTAGGTCCCTGTGCTGTTTGCTGCTCCAGATGACTGAATTTTCCCATCATAATGCTCATTCTAATTTATTGTATCTATCGGGAGATGAAGCATCTGGTAAGGATTGCTTCCGACTTGTGCGTTGCTCTATTCCCAGTGCCTACCACTGTGCCTGGTTTGCAATGGTGTGCAATAGAGCTTGGGAAATGAGTGGGTGGATGTGTCTGATGTCCTCTTGTGGGCCATAAATGTCTTTGGGAACAGTGAATCTCCCAGCACAATGCTTGTATGTAAAAGGAACTATCCAGTGAATGAATATCTGTGCAAGTGAGTGAATGGATGAACCCTAAGGATGGAGCACCTAGAAAATCCCATGGTGCCAAGTTTATGTCAGGATGCAACCCCAAACTCATCAAATTTTAGCAAGACCTGTTCCTTCCTGAGAGGCACGGGAACTTATACATGAGTCATCTTCTCCCATCCTGTATCCACACAACCTTGATCTGGTAGCATCCCCTCCATTTCCTCGGAAGCAGACTGGGGATGGTCACCTCAACCCTAGTTGAGGAATGAGCTGTGACCAAGGCTGAGATGATCAGACTCTTCTTGGGAATCAGCTTCTCAAATCCACCAATGATAGGAAATGTACCCCTCTCCTTGCTCTCTACCTTTTTTTTTTTTCCTTAAGTTGATCAGAGGTAATCTTTGTTGTGTGCATTCAGAAATGATACATTTGGACACCAGGAGGAAGATTCCAGACTTATCAGGTCATTTGGTGATGTGGTTAAGGTCTTGAGCTTTGCAGCTGCACTTCTTGATTTCAGTCCCAGCTCTGCCGCTTCTTAGCTGTGTGACTTTAGGCAAGTGACTTGTCTTCTCTGTGCCTCAGTTTCTTAATCTTTAAAATGGGAGGATTCAGTGAGTTAAAGCATGCAAAACATGCGCTTGGCACATGGTGAGCACTCAGTAAATATCATCAGGATTTTGACCATCCAAGCAACTTGAGAAAAAAATAATTGATGGAGTTATACTTCTTTAAACAGTGGAGAAAAGAGTCACAATCATGGAATAAATTGGAATGATTAGACATTTCTCAAGGGTTACTTGCATCTTTCCGCCCACTCTGCTGTAGGGTAGGTATAGAGAAAAAAGGATCTAGAGCTGTTTCTAAAGGAGGCATTAAAAAATGAGCTGGTGCCTTTTTAATTTTTCTGGAAAATCTAGAGGTCAGTGACTGTATCTGGCATTCACTCATCTTTTTCTGTGAAGTTCATGGGTTCTTGGCTCTAAATAAGCTTAGTTCTCTATAGCTTCCCGCAAGGAAATTAAATTTTCAGGTCTTGCACAAAAGTTTAGTTATCACGAATATAATCATCGGTGCTGTCACTGCAGGGCTGTAGGATTCGGGAGAAGGGGAGGATGGGATCTGACAGCAATAAAAAACCAAATTCCCCCTCGGGCCCTCCCTCTCAGGCACACGGACACATGTCCCTCAAGCACACGCCAGCACAACCGTACACATACGTACACAGAGGGGTGGGCTTTCTCAGGAGTAGTTATTAGCCTGAGTGGTTTTTAAAAAAACAACCCAACCAGCCTTTTGGGGGTGCCTCGTTAGCCTGAGCCCAGCATTGAGGGTGTGGGAGAGAGGGGGTGCTATCAGCATGATTGTGCCCTGGTCCTACCTTCCAGGAGACCCCACAGCGGTGTGCTAGGGGAGAGAGAGGCGCCTACCGGGATCAGATAAAAGGTAGACTGTGATAAGGGATACGTGCCAGGCTAAAAAGTTGCTAAAGGTTGCTTTCTTTTTTTCATGTATTTTGTATGTGATTCTGAAGTAGTTCAACACATTCTCAGTGTAGTTTTGGAGTCAACCAGCCTTGTTCTGTATCCATCTGGATTTGACTGTGGGATTTACTACTTAAGAGTAGTGACATTCTCCGAGGCTGGTTTCCTAGTCTGTAGCGGGATATTAATATCACCTCTCCGTATGTGCTCAGATTGCATTCTGCTGCAAATAACAGAGGTCCGATGGCAGACGCTTAACAAAATAGAAGCCTATTTTTCTCATGGAACAAGTAGTTCAGAAGTAGGCAATCTGGAGTTGGTACCATTGCTCAAGGGACTCATCAAGGACCCAGGGTCTTACTGCCCCAGCACCCAGGGCCACAAGCTGGCCATTCCAGTTCCAGGCAAAGTGGCAAGAGGCCAGCTGTGTCTGTCCCATTTCAAAGAGCTTTCTGGAGAGCCCTACTTAGTGCCTCCATCTTACCCTCCATTGGCCACAGCTGTGCTGGGACGACCATCCCTATGTGCAAAGGAATCTGGGACATCAAGTATTTTAACAGGACATATTGTTGCCTCGAACAAAACTGAGGTCCTGTGAGGAAGCAAGAAGGGGAGAGCCCAGCGTATCTGCCACCGTCTCTTGGGGATTGTTGAGGGATGACTTGAGAAATGTCAAACTCTTGGCCCAATGCCTGACATGTAGCTGTCATCACCAGCTGAGACTCTTTCCAACGTCTTCCCTGAGGAGGATCCCCCAGCAGAGTGGCCAAGGGAGACTCAAGCTCCTCCCTGTCTTGGGACTCCCCCGGTCCCCGCTGGTCTGAATCTGACTCATGCCTCATGACGAGGCAATCTCAGCTCCTAGACAAAGTCTTCCCTCACTTCTCCGGTCCTCAAAGGCATCACCTGCCCTTCTGAAAACCTGTAGCACAAAATGACTTTATTACTCAAATGTAACAACATATGTTTCCTGGTATGACTAAATTTATAGCTCTGTGCTTAGTTTTTCTCTCAACCAGATTATAAATTTCTTACGAGCAGGAATTATGTTTTTTGCCTCCATCCCTGCCTCAAAGCTTTTATTACTATTCCTTACACATAGTAGATGCTCATGTTGAATAGACTGTAGAGTATTATAAGGCAGCCAGCTTTTGTTTAAGTTGCTAGTAGGGCTGGGGACGTGGTAATCCAGAGACTTATCCATGTGTGTGCGACCATGAATCACGTTCTTTGGGTCATTTGCTATTCTGTCTACACTGGTTTTCAGAGCAAAGAGAGCCAAGATGTGGTCTAGTAAACATGCGTTGTGGTCACTGTCTGAAAAAGAGGGGGATAAAAAGTGAGGTTTAGAATCCCTATATGGAATCAAGTATTCATCCACGCGTTCCTTTAACCAACGGAGCCCCTGCCGTGTTCTAGGCACCATGCTGAGTTTGAACCTCTTGATCCTGTGTCCCTTCCCACAAATTCTTCCCATCTTGAGGCAAGACAGGCTCTTTTGATCAGCAGTACTCACTTTCCTTAGGTTTTGACTCAAGGGGACTTCCCTGAGCCCATCAATTTCAAAACCATTTCCTAATCTCGACTCAGCCACTTGCTTTCAAGGGGAGCCCTGACAAATAATTAAGAAAGAAGAACATGAAGTAGGACTACTGTGGGTGGGAAAGCCCCATACTTGCCCTCTTTTTCACCAGCTCACATCCTGGTCCCTTTAGAGTTCCCAAATGAGCTATCAGTACCTCCCATTTCTCCTAGTCCAGTGGAAAGGAAAGGATTTGTCTTCAGGCTGGTTAGATTTCATCCCTTAAAGTGAATGAATTCAGCAAATGATTTCTGAGCCCTTGTTATGTATAAAGTACTCTGCTGGCATGGGTGACAAAAACACAGAGATGTTAAATCAGTTAAGTAACCAATTAAGTGTTTGATTAGACTGTGCTGGCTAATGGGGATATCTTCATCTTTGTAAGACTGACAGAGCACGTTCTCTGTGCCAAGCTCTGTGCTTAATGCCATACATAATTTTTCTCCTTAAATCCTCTGAGGATTTACATCAACACTCTGAGACAGGTGGAAGATAGAATAATTATCCTTTATCTCCTCCCCCTGCCCCCCACATCTTGCCTCGTGTTGAATCCATGAGGGAGGGGAGAGGGTTGGAGATCTAAAAACAGGGTCTGAAATTCTAGGAAGAGACCACTTGTTGGCAGGGTGCCCTGTGTCACCATGGGGTGACTTCAGTAGAGCAGAAAGGGCAGCATTTTTGGGTGGCAGAGGTCTATCTCCCCTACACCTTGCCTCTGGGTCTCTTTCAAGTCCAGAGGGGGTGGATGAGATCTAAAAACGTCTGCATGTCCCTTGATAGGGGAGAGGAAGGTAGTTAAAAAGTCAGAGCCACTGGGGTCACTGTGATGCGGTTCGAGGTGATGTCATGGCAGAGTCTTTGTGTGGATAAACCGTAGTTGGGACCTCAGCATCAAGAGAACTAAGGAGATGCTGAGACACAGGGAGGACAACCTGCATTTACTGTGCCACTATTACATCAGCTGTGCACACTTTAGAAGTGGGTATGGCAAGGGAGAAGCCAACACCCAAGGCCAGAGGGATGGTATAGCTCAGTGGAGGCCAGCCATGATGTTGGGTGGTACCTGGACCTGCCAGGATGACAGGCTTTATCTGGAACAGATGACCTTCCCACGAGTGCCGAGACCAGCTCGGCGACTCGAGGTGAGTGACGGGTGCTGCAAGCTTGAAGAAAACACAGACACAGACTCAAGAGAAAGATGGGACCGGGGGACTCAAGACCTCTAGGATCAAGAGCCTTGCTGACTCATCCCACGTTGCTTTTATTGGTTTCTCGGCTAACACTCCCAGGTTAATCCCATAAACAATCAAAGGCCTCACATGACTGGGGCGATGATCTTTGTTTGCCTCCTGGGTCGGATTTGAGCAGGTGTGGATCTGAGCTGGGCGTGGAGAGCAAAACAGCCCTGGGGGCAGGAGACCTCTCTCAGATATTAGGGGTCTGTGCCCCACCCCTGTTGGCCCCTCTGTGGCTGTGCCTGTCTTAGGTTGTTCCTCCCCTGAGGAATCTTACCCGTCTTTGGCTAACCAGCCATCCTCCAGGGCCAACCAGGGTGATATGAGGTGTGCAAGTGAGAAAGGGGCTGCGCCCCCAGAGAGGGCCAATCCTCTGCCTATGCCCCCATAGTCTCCACGCCCCGCACCCTCAGCTCCTCCACTGCTCAAGCAGGACATTCTGAATCCCATCGCTCGGCCCACATACTTTAACTTTTTCAAGGTTTCAGAAAGGCTCCTGAATGTCTTCCCACACACGAGGCCAGGGGGGTGGGAAAAATCCTTCTGGGAATTTAGCTTCCCCCTCAAGGGAGACAAGAAGGAGAGAGAGAGAGGGGAGAAATTTCAATTCAATGGAATAAATTACCCCAAAGAGATGGGCTTCAGCCAGAGAAGTGATGGCATTATCTTAATGTGGAAGGATTAAGAGTTTTTTCCACCATTTGCAAGAACAGTGGTTCCAAAATTGTGACTGAGAATTTTATATCCACAGGAGGAGTTTAGGTAAAAACATCCTCAAATATTTTCTTTTCTAGTCTTCTAGTCTTGGCTTTCCTCTAAAAGAACCTCCTCATAATCTGAAGTGCCTGCCAGGACCAAGTAGATGTTAAACCCACATATAATGGCTGAGGCTTACGTTTGTAGACTCCATGGTTTCCCTGAGGGAGCACGTGTTCACATTCATCTTTTAATCAATGGAGAAACTAGAGGATGACTCACCCTTTAGAGCTGAGGGGGAGGACATGATGCCTTTGACTAGAGTCCCTCTGGCTTCTGATTTCTTTCAGGTGGGGTCAAGGTGGCCCTGTGAGAAGAGCATGAGGGAAGGGGCAGGAGGTGCTGGTGAAAGAGGTGGTGGCTATTTTTGTTGTTGTTGCATTTATGTATTGAATTCCCTATTTATAGTTTAAAAAATTGAACATGGAATTATTATTTTTCTCTTGAGTCTATGGCCCCTGATGGAAGCAAAGATGGGAACTGAGGGATCTAAAATGTGCCATTATCTGATATATTCTCACAAAACCCCTGTGAGGTATCATTTCCTCCATTTTCAGGTGGAAAGACCAGATCTCTGAAAATTCAAGTAACTTGCCCAAAGTCATGTGATTAATAGATGTAAGGCTGGAGTTTGCTACTCACCACATTGTATAATGTTACTCTAAAAGAAAAATTTTCTCATGGAAGGAAAAAACTGCACATAAACTGGTCCTTGTTGACTTTTTTTAACAGCTGTTTTGAGATATAATTCACAGACATAAATTCTTCCATTTAAAGTGTATAATTCAGCGATTTTAATATATTAATAGAGGTGTGTAACCATCAGTGGTGGCTGTTTTTTGGTTTTTTTTTTGTTTTTTTTTTTTTGTTTTTTTTGGGGGTACACCAAGTTCAATCATCTGTTTTTATACACATATCCCCATATTCCCTCCCTCGACTCCCCCCACCCCGAGTCCCCCCCACCCTCCCCACCCCAGTCCTCTAAGGCATCTTCCATCCTCGAGTTGGACTCCCTTTGTTATACAACAACTTCCCACTGACTATCTATTTTACAGTTGGTAGTATATATATGTCTGTGCTACTCTCTCGCTTCGTCTCAGCTTCCCCTTCACCCCCCACCCCCTCCCAAACCTCGAGTTCTCCAGTCCATTCTCTGTATCTGCGTCCTTGTTCTTGTCACTGAGTTCATCAGTACCATATTTAGATTCCGTATATGTGAGTCAGCATACAATATTTGTCCTTCTCTTTCTGACTTACTTCACTCTGTATGACAGATTGTAGTTCTATCCACCTCATTACATATAGCTCCATCTCATCCCTTTTTATAGCTGAGTAATATTCCATTGTGTATATATGCCACATCTTCTGTATCCATTCATTTGTTGATGGGCATTTAGGTTGCTTCCATGTCCTGGCTATTGTAAAGAGTGCTGCAATAAACATTATGGTACAAGTTTCTTTTGGGATGATGGTTTTCTTTGGGTATATGCCCAGTAATGGGATTACTGGATCATATGGAAGTTCTATTTGTAGTTTTTGAAGGAACCTCCAAATTGTTTTCCATAGTGGCTGTACCAACTTACAGTCCCACCAACAGTGCAGGAGAGTTCCCTTTTCTCCACACCCTCTCCAACATTTGTTGTTTCCAGATTTTGTGATGATGGCCATTCTTATCGGTGTGAGGTGATACCTCATTGTGGCTTTGACTTGCATTTCTCTGATGATGAGTGATGTTGAGCATCTTTTCATGTGTTTGTTGGCCATCTGTATGTCTTCTTTGGAGAAATGTGTATTTAGGTCTTCCATCCATTTGTGGATTGGGTTATTTGCTTTTTTGGTATGAAGCTGCATGAGCTGCTTGTATATTTTGGAGGTTAATCCTTTGTCTGTTGTTTCGTAGGCAATTATTTTTTCCCATTCTGAGGGTTGCCTTTTAGTCTTGTTTATGGTTTCTTTTGCTGTGCAAAAGCTTTTAAGTTTCATGAGGTCCCATTTGTTTATTCTTGATTTTATTTCCATGATTCTAGGAGGTGGGTCAAAAAGGATCTTGCTTTGATGTATGTCATAGAGTGTTCTGCCTATGTTTTCCTCTAGGAGTTTTATAGTGTCTGGCCTTATATGAGTTTTATAGTGTCTGGCCTTATATGTAGGTCTTTAATCCATTTTGAGTTTATTTTTGTGTATGGTGTTAGGAAGTGTTCTAATTTCATTCTTTTACATGTAGCTGTCCAATTTTCCCAGCCAGTGGTGGCTGTTTTGAACAAGGGGCTCTTCCTGTCAGTGGCTTCATCTTTACTCAGACCCAGGCTTCAGCTCAGAAGTTCCACTCCCTCCAACACGCACTCTCAGATTCAAACACACACACACACACAAAACCGTCCCTCACCACAACAGCTAGCAATGGCCCTGCCCAGAGGCCGTTTCTTCTTCCAAAGGCAGGATGAGGAAGGAATTATGGAAAAAACAACAAAACCAGAAAAAACCTACTGCCTTCCTGGGATTGCAAGCAATTCCACTTAATTTCTTTTGCACCAAATGAGGGTGCTGAGGAAATTGAAATGGGGTGACCCCCCCCCACCCGGTGTGGGTTCAGCTTACAGAAACTCAATATACCAATTTACAAATCAGATGGATTAAGAGATGGTTATGCACTTTATAGGCAACTGCTTTGCTTCAGCCTGGGATTCCTTTGAGCAGTTGCTCCCTAGAGCATTTAGGAATTTGCTTATAGATCATGACTATTGGATGGAAGGCAGATGGAAGCAGAAAAATAGTTAGGAGGCATTGTCTGCGATAGATCCAGGAGGAATGAAGGAAAAAGATGAAGTACCTCTGAAATTACATAAATCAGTGGGAAAGCAGGATGGATTTCCCACATTTAATGTATATGCAACTTTGCATAGCGTTATAAGATAATAGCTTTTGCAAAAACCTAACATTTACTATATATACCAAACTAGATAGTTTACTTACATGAATCCTCACAAGAGCTGTGAGAGGGAGGTATTATTATCCTCATTCTGTAGATGAGTAAACTGAGGCCTGGGATGTGAAGAAACTTGTCAAAGGCCCCAGATGTTTCCAGTTCACATTACTCCATCAATCAATAGTCATAAATCCAACTGTGGATGTGTGTCTCTTTCTTTTTTGGTACGAAGCACAAAGTGTTAATCAGTATTCTCTTCTCTCTTTGAAAAATGTTCTTTAAAAGGGAAACTATTTTTGGATAGAGTGAATTAAAGAGTAAACATGAGTCTCACTGTTAGTTTATTTTCACTGAGTGCACACACTCCTCCAACGATAATTCATCCAGGATGTGAGCTGGAACTCATTAGAAGTCACTGGGCCTGGGGGAGAAGATAAAACCATGATTAAAGACATCTGAACCCTTAAGGACAATTTATTATCTTGGATTTCATTTTTAATAGGAGATGCTAATTCATACAAGATGTCCCCGGGGCAAATGAGTGGCGCCCTGTAATTGTTGTGGGCGTGTCCACGCATGTGCGGGCTCCTGGGCTGGATGAGGTTCCGGGTCTGCATGGAGGAGCCAGGCCCGGGAGCTCCTTGGAACCTTGACCAGCCTGGCGTGGTGGGAGGACTGTCTCTCTCAGTACCATGAAACAGAACATGACTCCAGGTGCTCCCTTATGAGCTGCCTAATTTTTTCTCGAAAATGTCTCCATTTATCCCAATGGGAGGCTAAAAACTTGGCCCTTGAGATCAGGTTCAAAGCATTAAGATAGGTAGCAGGTGGCAGAGAGGAGAGCGTGACTGTACTGAGAGTGAGATTCTCCCTGTTAGCAAAGTAGCTGATAATGACCCACAATGGATCTCAGGTCCCTTGTCTGCAAAATGAGGAGGTGATGACACGGCCTCAAAGTCCTTTGCAAATCCGTGATAGAGTTAGGCTGAGGGTGGTGGGGGGCGGGCGGCGGGGTCCTCCTGGAATTCAATTTCTTGCTCAGTCCCTTCCTTTACGGGGATGTTGGAAATATATATAACAATAGCAGCAAGAGAATGTTGGTTATTTAATGATTGTGAGACATTATGCTAAATACTGTAAATATTGAGGCACTCCTATGACGTAGGCATTGTCATTATCTCCATTTCACAGTGGGGGACCTAGAGCACAGGGGGGACTAGGTGACTTACCCAAGGTCACACGGGTCCAGGTACTATAACTTCAGCACCTGCATTTCCAGTCACTACAATCTTCATCTGTAAAATGGGAGTAATGACATATCTGCCTCAGAGGGTTACAGTGAGGATGAAATGACATCACAAACTAAAGGCTGGACATAGTTCCTGGCACATGATAATAGCTTGTTAAGTAAATTGGGTTTGTTTAGCTTGGAGAAGAACGAGAATAGGAGACTTAATTATTGTCTTCAAATGTATGAAGGATTTTTAATGATTCACTTATGTTTGATGAATATTGAGCCCCTACAGAGCCAGACTAAATGCTCTGTATTATTCTTAAGTCTGTGTCATTCAGGAAGAGAATTTAATTTTAAACAGGAGAAATTTAATTAGACATAAAAATAACTTGACCTTTATACTGGGTATAAAATTCCAGAATAAAATGATTGCAATTAGCTGTGAAGGTTGTATTCATGGTGTTTAAATGGAGAATCAGTATTTGAGTAGCTTCCAGGTACAATTGTGCAGGTTGTATACTGCACAAAGCCAGGGACTACCGTTTACACCATAGTGAATGTGTGAATAAACGTTCTTTGGAGTTGCATAATACACAACCTGTGTGGCCCTTCGTGGCAGTCCAGCCTATTAGTAGGGAAGTGTTTAAACTGAAGCTGGTCCTATTCCAGCTGAAGGAATACATGACTTGGAACAAAAGTTGAGAGTTGAGATAATTATCTAGGAAAGGTAAATATGTGGCTTGTACAATATAACTCACCACACAGGGTTTCACGGCAGTCGTAGATAACAGATCATGGCCTCAGAATCCCCCTCGACACGACACTCCAGGGAGTTGCTATCAATGAATCAGATCTGTCACTTTGGCTGAAACAAAAGTTGTTCAGCACAGTGATGAGTAGTCATTCTGGAGTCAGAATGACTGTTCGAACCTGAGCTCTGCCACATATGATACTGGTGACCTTAGTAAATCAGAAGGGCTGCTTTTGGCTGCAAATAACAGAAACCAAACTAAAAGATTACAGAGGGACACCCTCTTGAGAAACACTGTATCACCAAAGCTGTTGATGAAACAGAAGATAATTGTGTAAGGAAAAACTTGAACATTGATGACTCAATGCAGAAGTGATTCAGGAGAGTTTAGACTTTCAGTGTAAAGCAGATGTAGAAATACATTGGCTAATTTACTTCATATATACATGTAATCAATGTATAAGAGTGATAAGTGGTAGAAAAAAATCTAGGAATAAGTCTAAATGCACTCTTTCACCAAGTATAATATAAAAATTCTAAATGATCAGAGTACAGTGTCATAGTTTACTTGGCAGCCTTTTTTTCTTGTTGGACACAATGCAGTGGTGCATCCTACAACTGATGGCCACTTAGATTAGAAGAAATGCAGCTTATCATATCACAAGAGGGCCAGAGGGAGGGCAGTGCTGGGGTTGGCTAATTCAGCAACTCAACAACATCGTTAGGGACACAGGTTCTTTTCATCTTTCCACACTGCCATCGTTAGTCTGCCAGCCTGTTCTTTTAGGTGGCTCCCCTCATGGCCCCAGGATGGCAGCCCCAATTCTAGGTACCGCGCGCAGGTGGCAATGTCCAGAGGCAGATAAGGGAGTGCCTCTTCTGTATCTTGTTTTGGTCATCGAGGATGCCTAGCATGTTTGGCTGTCTGTAATTGTGCCTCACATTCCTAATCATTGTCAATGGGTTTGGGATCACCACTGGTTTAGGACAATTATGACTAGTCCCTGGGCCTCTGGAAGGCCTTCACTCCCCTGAAAGACATGACCCCCTGAACAAGACCGAGGTTCTGATTGCACGGGAGAGACACAGGGGTGACTGTTGGTTAGTCAGCCAGAAGCGTCCACCATACTCACTACGTTGCTTATCTTTTCTTTGTCTCAGTATCTTCATGGGTAAAATGGCAATAATAATATTGATAACTATCTTGAAGGATGGCTTGGAGGATTAAATAACACATATAGAGTACTTAGGATAGTGTCTGATATATGGGAAGGACCCAAAAAACGTTAGCATTTCTTGGTACTGTTCTTATTCTGGTTGTCATTATAATTATAATGCCTCTCTAAATCTAGATAGGTAAAATCCCCACCTGCCATTGAAGAAAAGGACAATCTGAGCCTGAATTACCTCAGATATTAGGACCGATATTAGTCAGTCAGCAAGGTTTCTGGGGAGCAAGTCCTCTGTACTAGGTGTTGTTTACAATCTAGGAAGATTTAAAAGCTTGAGGAGCTTATGTTCTGGTTGTAGGGGCAAGACTTACACTTGCAAAACAAGCAGAGAGCCTTTTGCTTCCTAACGTTTGCATATACTCTTCCTTCCGTCTGCAACACAATTTGTCATTACCTTACCCTGACCTTAGCCTGGTAAACTCCTATTTACCCTGCTATGTCAGGATGCTTCCCTATCCCCAAACTTTAGGTAACCTGTGTATGCTGAATGACAGCAATATTATATTGCAATTTCCAGTGCATAACACAAAGTAACTGTGCAGAGTGAACTTGTTAAATAAAGGAGTGAATGAATCTGTTTCACTTAGAACTCTTTTAGTTTTGACATAAAAAGCTAATCTAACCTGACTTAACCAAAAATAAACTTATGCACCTCCTAACTGAAAAGCCCAGGGGTTGATTTGACTTCACGTGTGGCTTGATCCAGGAGCTCAACCAATGGCATTGATATTCAGTTTCTTTTCATTTCTCAGCTCTGCCTTTCCTAGTGTTGGTTTTATTTTCAGGCTTTCCATGGTGTTCCTTGGCATCTCCAGATTCTCATTTTTCAAATTTGATCCCAGTGGCAAAGAACATGTTCCTCTTTCCCACTAATTCCATCATATGTCTCACTGATTCTGATTGGGTCTTGTGTTCATTCCTGAAAGAGTCATTACGGCCAGGGGTGAAGTTGGGGGTATAGGTTTCCTCTCCTGCAGCATATAGACTGAGAGTAAGAGAGGTAGTGATTCCCAAGGGGAAATTTGGGATACTATATAAGAGGGGTTATGGATGCTGGACCACAAAACAATAGATGCTCACTATACAATGAACATGTGGGTGAATGAATAAATTATATAGGACCAAGTAATAAAGTCAGATGTTGAGAGGAAAGTGCTATAGAATTTGTGGCAGGGCAGAATAATGCTCCTCACTCCCCACCCCATCCCCGCCCCCTATGTCCAAGTTGTCTACATCATAATCCCTTTATATCACCTTACATAGCAAAGAGGAGTTTAAGTTGTAGATGGAATTAAGGTTGTTAATCAGCTGACCTTAGAAAAAGGAGATTGTCTTGGATTATTTGGGTATGCCCAGTGTAATCACAAGAGTTCTTAAAAGGAGAAGACAGAGGCAGAAGAGGCTATCAGAATGATGTGATATGTAAAGTACCCAACTCACTGTTGCTGGAGAAGATGGAGGAAGGAACCATGAGCCAAGGAGTATAGGCATCCTCTAGATGATAGAAAAGTCAAAGAAATAGATTCTCTCCTAGAGCATCCAGAAAGGAATGCAGCCCTGCTGATATCTTGATTTTAGCCCAGTGAGACTCATTTTGGACTTCTGACCTGCAGAACTGTAGGATAATAAATTTGTGTTGTTTCAAGCCACTATGTCTGTGGTAGTTATAACAGCAAGAGAAAATTAATAGAGTTCAAAGAAAATAAAAGATATCCCAAATAGAATAAATGAATGAATAAATGAAAGATACAGGGTCATGGTAATGAAATCAAAGTAGAGAAAAAAGTGCCATAGAGTTCAAAGGAGGGAGAGCTCTTTGTTGATGCAGTCGAGGAGGGCTCTTGGGGAAGGCAGGATTATAGTTGTAGTATTTTGTAAGCTCAACAAAAGGAGAGAAACTTCTGGTTGAGAAAAATGGAATATTCAAAGGCAGGGATGAATTGACATATTGAGAACTTCACTAAAATTGCAGGTTACAGTTGGAGAAGAGTATGAAAGGGGTGACTGATAGAGGGTCTACAGATCTGGGATAAGATATTTCTGTGTGTTCCAGTGAGCCAAGAAAAGGCAGTGTAGGCTTTTGAGTGGAAACCTTTCGTGATGAAAACAGTGGTGCCCAGACTGGATTAGGGACCGTGGATGCCAGGGCTGGGCCAGGCTGGCAGTGTGGGAATGGAGACAGGCAGTCTGTCTCCAGGAGCAATGGCTGGAACTCAGCAGTTAAAGAGAAATGAGGGAGTCAGCAGAGAAACATGGAAGGCAGGGGTTCTTAACCTAGGGCTCTCCTCTGTCTGTGACTCAGGTCGTCAAAGATACTCCTAAGATTAGATGAAAAATTTAGAGTGTTTGCAAGTTTCCCGGGAGAGAGCCCTCATCCTTTATTGTATTCTCAAAGGGCTCTGTGACTCCAGAAAGGTACGAGTCACTGATGTAATTTTAATTCATTTTATTGAAGAATAATATACATATAGAAAAGTGCACACATTGTGAGTGCACAGCTTGCTGCATTTGCACAATCTGAATATCCCTAAGTAATCAGCACCCGAATCAAGAAACAGAACCGTGCCAGGACCCTAGAAGCCGCCTCTCAACCCCTTCCTAGCACATCCTTGCCCCTCCCAGCCACTGTAACCACTGCCTTGATTCTAACTCTGATAAAGTGTGAAGCTGGGGCTGCATGGGGCCAGCACCAAAGGAATTCAGCCACCATTTGTAGAAGCAAGGACAGGCTAGGAAACTACATATTGTGGCTTTCCTCCAGCGGTTTTAAGATAGAATTGGATGAGAAAACCACTTTCGTGCTTTCGAGATGTCCCCATGTGGTTTTAGCTCAGGGCAGAACCCCTCCAAGCAGACCCCCTCCCCGGGTCTCTGACCATCTGACTTGCTGCCAAGGCCGAGCTCTTCCCCAGGGACTGAAATCTCTGTGCTTCACTCGGTTTGCTGCCTTAGTCACCGTAATCCTGGGGGCCGGGCCTCAGGAAGAACAAAATCTAATTTGGGCATTTCATTTTATGAGTTGATCATTATTTGGTTTCCTCTCCCATTCAGAATCAAGGGCCAAGAACACAGGCTCTTAAGTACATAGTTACTGTGGTGTGTTTTCATGCTGCAGCAAGTGGCTAAAACGCGTTGGAGGGTAAGAGGATTAGACAGAGAACGGCGTCTGGTAAATATTAATAGGAAGTCATCTGCGAGGGTGACATGGAGCATTCCAGCAGCCCCGAGGCTGGAGGAGACATAGATGGGACGTAATAGGGTTCAGGACCTGTCTATTTGCCTTTCCAAACAATAGTCAAATGAATAATGGTGACTGGATTTCAGGTTCGGCTTCTGCCTAAGCATGTAAAAGCAGGGAATCCAAGCAAAAAGAAATGAGGTGAACCTTTTTGTGGCCTCACCAAGGATAATGGATACTGTCAGGGGAACAAAACCAAAACGGAAAATTAAATTTCCTCAGAGAAACAGGGAGGGCATGGGCAGGGAGGTGAGACAACCATGGCTTCCTTGGCCCGGTCCAGTGAGCCGGCCCTCTCCACTAGCCATGCCAGGTACAAGGGTGGGTCACAGCCCATCACAACCGATTATCAGGGGCTGCCCTAATTCTTGAGTTCTGTTGGGATTTTATAGTATTGATTCGTGTTGGGCTCAGTATCGGCTGGGCTTTCAAACTCTTTCTGTTTTGAAGAGACTTTCGTTAAGATGGTACTTGTTCTCCTGGACAAGCCCTGGACGTGGGAAGGACTGTGAAGGTGGTGGGATTGATTTGAGTCATTCTTCGCCACTCTCTGTCCCCTCCAAGCCCCCTGCTCTTTGCATTTTCCCTCTGCTACTCCTCACATTCAGCTCTTCCTCTTTCTCCAACCTGAATCGGCCCTACAGGCCAGGGAACTCCAGCCCTTTCTGGGGTCCAGGCTGTGTTTTTTAATGTAAGAAGCTCTCATGGGCAGAAATGGTACTTTTAGTGTCCCCGCTGTTTGTTTTGTTTTATTTGAGAAAATATATGACCAAAGCTAATAAGATTTCAGGAAAGGAAATAAAATATATTTATCTGAACATAAAAGAAATAACATTAAAAAGGTACTTTAACATAAAAAATTAAGGTACCCTGAATACTTCCATTTAAGTGTGGCAGAGTGAATGGCTCTATCCAGATGACTGGATTTCCTCCCCAAACCCAGCTAAAATGACACTAATTAACTGAAGAAGGTAAAACCCACAAAGACAAAGAAAGTCAATGAAAGAAGTCAACAGGATGGAAGACGGGAGGTAGGAGTGATAAGGGGCTTCTTAAAGTGTTAGGGGAGCTGAGACCTAGGAGCCTGTAAGGTGGAGGAGGAGTGCTATAAAGGGCGTGCTGACTCGTCCCACAGAACGTTTAGAGATTCAGGAATTGGAGACACTGGGCTCCCCTGCAAGTTGGGGTGCAGTTGTCCCAAACACAGCATGAATTTAAAATGTAACTAAGGAGCAGTTAGACCCCCAAGGCCCTGCTTCCAGCATGAGCAGCTGGGCAACTCTCCCTTCCTCATCTCAGCTGAAAACAAAATGTATCTTCTCTGGAGAGGTGGAACTTGAGAGGCTCTGGGCTTGGCACAGAGCTGAGCATAGAGGTGATGTGCTTCGTTGGAAATGGGTATTAAGCGAAAGGCTCTTCGTTGGGGGCCCCAACTTCCTTCCATCACTCAGCTCCCAGAACGCTGTGGTCAGTCTCACACCTCTACAGAGGTAGGTTGGATGGTGCTTCTCAAGGGGGATTGGACCAGTGCAAGACACAATCCTATACCTACTGGGTCCTTCCTGGTCAGTGCTTCCCTTGTAAGTGAATGAACAGTCAAAGCCTTTGTCTTAGTCTGTTTGGGCTGATTTAACAAAATACCATAGACTGGGTTGTTTATAAACAATAGAAATGTATTTCTTACAGTAATAAATAAAGTCCAAGATCAGCGTGGTTTGGTGAAGGCCATCTTCTGGGTTCATAGCTAGCACCTTTTTGCTGGGTCCTCACATAGTAGAAGGGGACTCAACCCTGTGTGGGGTCTCTTTATAAGAGCATTAATCCTACCCATGAGGGTTCCATCCTTATGACCTAAGCACCTCCCGAAGGCCCCACCTCCTGATACCATCACATCAGGCATTAGGATTTCAACATGTGAATTTTGTGGGGTACAAACATTCAGACTATAGCAGCTTCCTCTCATTATAGCCAAATACTGAGGATAGCTTCTAAATTGAAGCATAGATACTGAAATAAAATAATGGGGAAAACAAAATATGGAGGAAACAAAGACAATGCAGTGATAAAAAGAAAGACTTAAAAATTAATATTTTCAGAGAGCTAAGAAGTTATATCTACGAGACAGGGGTAGGATGTTGTTAAAAAGTACTCAACTTTTTGCCAGTTAAATATATGGTAACAGGAGTAAAAGTTTCAATAAAAAACTGTGTGATAAAGTAGAGGAGATCTCTCTGAAAGTTGGTGGAAATGAGGAGAGAAACGAGAGAAGATAGGGAGAGAAGAGAGGATCTATCTCGGAAGTCAAACATCAGTTAATAGGAATTCTAGAAAAGGGGAAAGGGAAACTAAAGGAAAAGATAATAACAAAGAAATAATATTTCCTGTGACTGAAGGACCTGAGTTTCTAGGTGCAAAGTGTCGGCCAAAGTGTTTAAAACAAAGGCAGAACAGGGCCCTCACAGGGTGATCAGTGTTAAATTCCAGAATGCCAGAAACAGAAAAGCTTCCAGAGAGAAGAAACAGGCCGTGTACAAAGGAGAGAAATCAGAATGGCATCGGGCTTCTTAACAGGTACACTGGAAGATGGACGTTAGTGAGGAAGTGTCTTTACATTGTTGAGGGAAAATGCCATTCATTCTGAAATTGGTTTCCCAGAGAAGCTGTGAATCAGTTGTGAGGAATGAAAAGAGACATGTATGATCTTGAAAATTTTACATCCCATAGCAACCTTTCTAAGTTTGTGTTCTACCCTGTTGAAGAAGTACAATAAGAAAGAGAAATTCATGGAATACAGGAAATAGGGGGTCCAACACAGATGAGAGCTGAAGGGAATTCCCAGGCAGATGGTGAAAAAGGTTCCAAAAATGACAGCTGCTTAGCTGGTCTGGAGAGCACCCAGCACAGGTTGGAACTAAAGGATAGAGGATTCCAGGATGGATGTCCCTAAGCAAAAATATCCTTAAGAGATCGCTAATGGATTTGTGTATGCTGAGAGAAATTCTTAGAACTCCCCGGGGAATGTTTGGGGCTAAATTAGTAACAGGCACATGGAAAGCTAAGCAAACAATAATGCCAGTCACAATCACAACAAAAACAAAACAACTCCAGGAAAATCGAAAAGTTGTGTAAGAAAGAAAATGAGGTCATAGCATGGCCACTTCTATGAGCAATACACACATTTGTAACTGTTAGATAATGGTTAACAGAATCATGATCTAATATGTTAGGAGAGAGGAGAGAGAGGATGGTTGTATGGGGAGGGGAACCATGTAAGAAGGTCAAGGCCACAGTGGGAAGTCTACAGATAATGTCTAAAATGGAACATTCAGGAAATACTGGTTCGTGAATATTAGTTTCATATATGAGAATAAATATCAGGAGAAACATTCCAAAGAGCTGAAAGTCACTGGCCTTGGAGAAGGAATCAGGGGTACAAAGACTGATAAAGGGAGCTCTTGTTTTTCTGGCAGAGGCCCTGTGGAACTATTTGACTTTTTAAAGGTTTTATAGTAGTTGCTCTGATAAATTTAAACTTAAATTTAACAAAGGGAAAAAAAAGATCTAATCTCACCTTCTACATATTAATTGTCAATAGTTTGGTGAATATTCTTTTGGCCTTTGTTTTCTATGTGTACTATAGCGAAAATATATATTTTTAATTTTTCCATCTTTGCATAGTTGTCTTAATGCAAATTGTCTTCCATTTCTTTTTCACTTGTATCTTCAATGCCTTTTCCATGTTAGGTGGGTTAATAGTAATACTTTTTACTGAACGTATGTTTCACTAGTCACAACTACCACCTTCTGCTTTGGAGAAAGAGCACTGCCTGCGGGTGGGAGAGCCAGCCCTCAGGGCCCTGTTTGCTCTGGGCCTTCCCTTCAGGTGACTCACCATTGGGTATCATTTGTCCAAACTCCTACTCAGGTATTAATCAATGAGGGTTGAATAAATTAGGGCTCCTCCTAAACATGTTTGCAATTTAATGGATAACTCCTAAAGATTAAATAACAACAATACGCTTCTAATAAGGAAACTCCAGGCACTCTCACAGAAAGTAGAACGGATTGTTTTTGTGAGAATTTCCAGTACAAATATTTCCCTCACCCTGCTTCTTGTTCGAGAAGAGGGAATTCCCCATCGTGTGAGGTATTGGTGGGAGGCAGTGCTCTGCCCTCCCTGTGGAACGCCTCCCTCTCTTCCCCCAACCCCAGAAAGCTAAGGTGTGGGCACAGGCCCCAGGCTTGAAACCCTTCTGCCCAGAGTAACACAAAAGTGAAGAGTTGCTGTTCATGGCGGGGTGCTGTGTTAGTGGCCGCATCCGTTCTCTTCCTCACGGCCCCCTTGTCCTATCACTGTGCTGTCATCCACTGCTGCCTGCTCTTGATACCCCCTCTCTGACTCTGAGGGTGGGGTATCTGCCCTCCCCATGCATCTCCACCTTTGGGCTGAGCAGAAACCTGGTCCCTCAATTCCCACACTGCCAAGAAGCCAGGATGTAACTGCAGAGGAGAACCTAGCGATGTCTGGGGACAGTGGAAGAGGAACACACGTGCAAGAGCAATACCACACAGGATAGAACCGCCTCTGGGTCTGGGGCAGGTCCGCCTTGCTCACAGCCTGCTTCTGGGTTACCTGCAGCCGCGTCCCACTTCCGTCCTCCCCTTTCTTGGGAGTGCTCCAGATAGCTTTCAAAACCCAGAGAGCAGAAAGTGTTTCCTCTTCTGCCTGTGTGAGGACCGGTCTCTTTCCAGGAGTACTGGCCGTGGGAATGCTATTTCTCTTCAGGGCAAACCCCATCCTCTTCAAGGAACTTTGGTCAGGTCCTGTGGCCCAGACTAGGCTATCACAAAATAGTTTGAGATGGGTACATTTCCTAAACCCTGGGTGATTTAGTCTTCCTTATGGTCACCTATCACCCTAAGAAGAAAGGGTGCAGTTACCAGTACTGCCTGGGATTGGCAGCTGGAGATTTGCCACTTAACATATGTGTCGACCAAACCAAGGGAGGATAGATATGCAAGTGTCAATATCTACATGGGAGTCGCAGTCCTAGCAGCCAAGTGAGTGCCCAATATTCACGGGAAGCTCTGGTTAAAGCTGGAGTAGAACATACGGCTCAGGCTCAAGGCTAGTAAGGCTTCTCCTTCACATCCTGAATCTAAGTCCTGGGACTCACTTGCTAACGAGCGTGGGAGACGTGTAGCAGATCCTACGTCCATTTGCCCAGCCAGCAGTGTGGACCAGGATGCAAGCTTGCCTCCACCACCTAGCCGGGATGGGCCAGCAGAAGCAGCAGGAATAAGGCTGCTCACAGCAGAATGTCAAGGGATGATCAGGTGAATTAGCCTCCTCTCTTCCTGTGTGGAGGAGTGGGTGGGGGACAGAAGTATGTCCTTGCAGGAGGGGAAAGGGGAAAGGATTCCCCACAATACCTAACAGAGTGTCTGGCACTTGTTGTCTGCTCGGTACACGTTTACAAATGAGAAGCAGCAGGTGGTCGGAAGCTAATGAGGAACGCAAGACGGAGCGGAGCTCAGAGAAGGCTTCGTGGAGGAGAGGCACCTAGCGTCATCTTCCCCATCCTTCTGTGGCCTGTCTGAGTCTGGGCGTAGCTCATCTGAGATCGTGTAATTAAAATGTTTCCCTAAGTAGCTGTGGAGGGCTATGGCCATGGGAGCAAAACTATGTGTCATCACTTCGGTTGGGTGTCGGCTGGAACTTGGATCAATTAGTAATTGTCACTGAAGTTGAATATAAATGACATGGTCTTGATGTCCTTAAATTTTTCACTCCTTTTAAATTACCTCATAAAACTTGGGCCTTCTGCAGGATTACTGACAAAAAGAAAAGTAAATCTCAGTAAAGCTTCCATGTACACTTGACTAACAACTGAATCATATCCAAAAGTCATATACCAAATGTGGAGTCTCTCACCCACCATTCTGATCAAGAAATCACTCCAGCAGCCAACCCATGCCCTTGCATGGATTTTGGATAACAGGTGGCACAACTGAAAGAAACTTGGATGTGCCTGGAATCAATGGCAGGAAGGAGGAAGGACACTGAGTGAGAGAACTGAGTATGCTGAAGAGCTGTACAGGAAACACCGGGGGTGCTGAGCACACCCAGTTGGTGGGTGAGCTAATCTGCTCATTAATCACCCTGCCACTCTGTCTGAAGGAAGCATTTGATGCTGGTATCCCAGAGGACTGCTTTCATAGGAGAAGAAGGTTATGGACGAGAATTTAGGTGCTTAGGCAAATAAAATTTGTGTGTGACCAACGAACGTCGCCCTGTGTGCCTGTGAGAAACAATGTTGGGCCTTCAGGCCTCTGCTAAGAAGCCAGCATTTTATTTTATGTTATGTTATGTTATGTTATGTTATGTTATTTTGTTCTGTTTTATTTATTTAAAAAATTGAAGTATAGTTGATTTACAGTGTTGTGCCAATCTCTGCTGTACAAAGTGACTCAGTTATACACATTCTTTTTTTATATTCTTTTCCATTATGATTTATCATAGGATATTGAGTATAGTTACCTGTGCTATACAATAGGACCTTCTTGTTTATCCATTCTATATATAATAGTTTACATCTGCTAACCCCAAACTGGCAGTCTTTCCCTCCTGCAGCCCCCTCTCCCTTGGCAACCACAAGTCTGTTCTCTATGTCTGTGAGTCTGTTTCTGCTTCATAGATAGGTTCATTTGTGTCATGTTTTAGATTCCACATATAAGTGATATCATATAGTATTTGTCATCCTCTTTCTGACTTACTTCACTTGGTATGATAACCTCTAGCTGCATCCATGTTGCTGCAAATGGCATTACTTCATTCTTTTTTGTGGCTGAGTAGTATTCCATTGTATATATGGACCACATCTTCTTTATCCATTCTTCTGCCTATGGACATTTAGGTTGTTTCCATGTCTTGGCTATTGTGAATAGTGCTGCTATGAACATAGGGGTGCATGTATCTTTTTTGAATTATAGTTTTGTCCGAGTATATGCCCAGGAGTGGGATTGCTAGATCATATGGTAATTCTATTTTTAGTTTTCTGAGGAACCTCCACACAGAAGCCAGCATTTTAACCACTAAGTAGACCAGCTGGCCTTACCTCAGACCATGCTCCTCTCACCCCACCCAGTCAACAAACCTATACCAGTGACCTGCTTCTTTCTCAGAGTGGTCATGCCAACTTCACACTTTTGTTGGTGGGGCAAGGGCAGACTCTGTGTGCTTTGGGATAAAAGAGGCACTTAGAATCTATCCCTTTCCCTTGGCTGACGGATGCAGAGCACCACATTTGCCAGTAGAATCCTCCCCCCATCTCTGTAGGCAGGCCTGCTTCTCTTCTGCTGAGGCTGAGCTTCTACCATGTGGCAGAGGACGTAGGAGCATGGCCACAGTTACCTCCAAGTGCATAGTAACCAAAACTAGCAACCTCAGGAGAAAAACAGAGGACTTAGAACTCTGGAAAAGATTTGTATTACTATGTCTCGGGGCCCTTGCCCTGTCTTTGAACCAGTCTCTCTAGCCAGGGAGATGGGGATGGGCCATATACTATTGTTTCAGAGGGATGGATGTGGAACTGGGCTGGTGGTCCCACCAGACTAAGAAGGGAAGCCTAATGAAGCGGCAGTGATGCCATGAATGGAGGTGTGTGCATGGGGAAGCTGTTATCCAATGAACTAGAGGAGAGCGAGATTAGATATAGCAAAGTAGCAGATGTCTCCCACACTAGGGAAACCAGAAAAAAATGAGCCATGAAGTTTGGAGAGAAAAGAAGCAGAACTTGGAGAAGATCTGAAGTAGGCGACAATACCTAAATATTTCTTTAGGGCGCTAGAGGCTTTAGGTGTGGGTGGAGAGGAAGCTGGTAAGCATTGACCAGGCCCTACAGTGCTGGAAAAGTGACTGCAGTCATGCCTCTTCCTAGGCATGAAGGTCAGCGGACCTGCCTGGAAGGAGCACGATACTGACCCTTGATGGCCTCTTGGTTTAAACTTATTTTCTCTGATTTAAATAACAAAGATGTCAGGCTCTCTTTCTTATTGCTTTGGGAGGTTTCTTTCCCATTGCTGGTGGTCACTGAGCTGTCAGGAAGGCTGCCAGTTCAGCTAAAGGGAACTTAATGCTTTTGTTTAAACCCTGGAGAAATTAATTGCATGTGGAAAGGCAGTTTGCATCATGGCACAGTGAGCTCTAATGCAACACCATGAACAGGGAGGGTGGTATTGAATATTTAGAAACACAAGGGTGACCACAGGAACCACAGGGAAGATTGGGTCAGCTAAAAGGAAATCTGCTGATTTCCTAGGAAGGGGAAGTACATGAAAGTGGCATTGTCCCCTGACATATCTCCAACCAAGGTAATATTTCGGTGTGGCAGTACAAATCAAAAATCATAAATTTGTTTGCCAGGGGTGGTTACTGAGGCTGAATGTTAAAGGGTGCTTGGAGTGTGGTGTTAAGAAGGATTCTGAAGTAGTGTCTGGGCTCAGCCGGAAGCAGTGCTATAATGGATACAGTGAAGCATTCCAGTGTCATCAGAATGGAGCATGGTGGTATGCATCCACTATGTTTGTCTTCTTCAAGGGTGCAAGAGTCTCATTTTCAAGGATTTATCCCAGGAAACAATTACAATGGAAAAAAACATGCTGTATGCCTCAAAAGTATTCTCCTTGGTCTCATTTACTGTAGCAGCAATTTGTCCTACAGAAGGGTAATGGTCACTTGTCAGAATTAAATTGTTGACCATGAAGACCATGGAGAAACATGGGAAAATGTGGGACATACTAATGTCAAGGAAAAAGAAAACATTTATACACATGAAATTATTGCAAATAGGTTAAAAAGAAAAGGCATATAATACACAGATATTTGTGTTCATGAGGGAGCCATTTCTTTCATTTCACTAGTATATGGAACCCAGTGCCTATCACATAGCAGGCATATAATAAATACCTGTTGACTATTTTATTGCTAGCTTTATGTATTTGTACAATAAAATAGTTCCCCAAAGAAGGAATAAAAACTAAAACAAAAAATCCAAACTGCCAAAAATTAAAGTGTTTGTAGAAATAACAATTTGCTCTGCCTTCTGCATCAGCTTGGCATCACACTTAGATTCATTCTGGGACTTCACTGAGCAACTCCAAAGACATCTGTTAAATTCCTCCAGTTGGTCACACTTACCAATAAAGACTTATCCACTCTTCTTTTGCTTCCAGATGCTCAGGCTTGGGCTTATGAAATTTTGAAAGCACCCTTGTTTATTATCCTTCCAGAGATTGTTGACTTGCCCCAAAGAAAGTTTTTCTTTCATTTTGTGTAGTCGGAGAGGTAACTAACTACAAGAATGGCTTCAATAGCATCTCCAAGGCCAGTTGAAAGCTTTTGATGAAATTCAAAATTCAGATCTGAAGTCTATGAATATGGTTACTGGAGTGATTGACAGATCGAGGCCAGGTATTAAACAGACCTCAGATGTTGACAAAATCTCTGCTCATTGGAGTGAACTCCAAATATGTGGACAAGTGATCAATTACTGTGTAACCTCACTAACTTCAGAAACTCTCACAATATTCCCTAATTCCTTCAAACAATAATTATTCTCTTTCTCTGAACTACAGAAAGCACTCATAACCCTCAACTAGGAAATTAAAGTTTATTTTCAATTTCCTTGGGCAAGGCAAAGGCAAGGGTAAATTAACAGTCTGTAGCATGTCTGGAACTAGAAAAGCATTGAAAATATGATGGGGAGTTACAATGTAGGAAAATCGTCCAAAGACAATGCAATATTTAGCTGATGGTAATCTCAGAAGATATACTTGGAGGACAGAAGCCTCTGGATGAGCAGGCAGTATCTCTGAGAGCAAACTGAAAATGGAGAGGGGGCACAGTTACTGCAGTGATTTAGACTAAGAAAAAAAAGCCATGGTGTATCTGTCTATACCACTCTAATATATTAGACAACACAACATCTGTCTGTTTCAGTGGGTCCAAAATGATCAATTCACTGTCACATGTAATTTACTCATTATACAGTAATAGTTCTCTGTCCCTCTTTCCTTCTCACCTAAATATCTTCTGTTTCTAGCCCTTTCTAATACCATCATTTAAAAAATTATAACAATAATTCTTGTATGTATCTATTCTACAATTTTTGTTGAATGTCTGCTGTGAACAGGCAGTATGTGAGCAATGAAAAATGGTCAGGGACACAGGTAATTACAATTTGGTGTTATGATACAAGGATGTATTAGGTGCTCTCAAAGCAGTAAGGAGGAGGCCTAATCTTGGTTGGTAAAGGCTTTCTGAAAGTGGTGACAGGCTAGTTCTGAAGATAAAATGGCTTGGGTTGTAGAGAAGCATCCTATATCACCTGTAATCCTTTTCAGATAAAAGAACTGTTAACATTTATGTGTGTTTTATTCTAGTGTTTCTTTTTTTTCCCTATACACACACACATAGGTAGGTAGATATGTAGATTTGGTAATAGTAATGATTATATAGATATACATAGGTTTATAGAACTATGATCGTAATCTCTATGTATCTTTTAGTGCTGTTTTTTTCCATGCCTTTAGATATGTATTGAAAACATGGATTTTGATAGATGAATAATATTGTACTGAGTAGATGTTTCATAATGTATTTGATCATTCTCTTTGTGTCCATCAGAGTTTTTGTTTCCAAGCCACACAACACCAACCCAGGCTAAATTAAGTGGAAGAGGAATTCACTGCAATAATATTAGGTAGTCATAGAATCTATGGAAGGGCTGGGAAAATAGGCTAAGAACAAGGGCAGGAATCAAGAATAGACTTAACAGTGGGAACCGTATTTTAGGGTCAACCACAGAAACAATGCCTTTAGCATTCTTGCATTTGCTTAGGCTTCAGCGTTCTGAGAAGGAGCATCTTTCTGGCCAGGCCTAGAAAGTATGTCCCACCCTACCTACAAGGGAACAGACTTTTATAGTAAGAAGTGGGGCCCTGTGTCCCATCAAGACTCAGTCAATTGGGCCTTTCCCTAAAGGGGAAAGGCATGAGGATATGGCTAGCAGAAAGCCTCCAGGAATATCCACTACCTCCTTATTGTTAGATGTTTATTGTTAGTTGTTCCCTTTTATTTTTTCCCTTTTCCTTTGTATTATAAAACTATTGAACGTTCTTCTACAAAATCGGTGAGCACCTCTCTGATTATCTCCTTAAAATAAATTCCCTAAAAATGGAATTTCTGAATAAAAGAAGGTGAACATTTTTAAGTCTCTTGATCCATATTGCCAAATTACTTCCCTGAAAAGTTGTATCAATTGAAGCTCACTCTTGGAGTGTGTATGAGTGTGCCTGTCTTCTGTGTCCCACATTGGGCATTATCGTTTTTAGAAATCTTCCTGTCCACTCCTTTCTAGTCTGTGCTCATGTACGCAGCCTGTACTGCATTAAAATTGCATTTTGAAATCAAAGCACCTAGCCAGGACATGGAAGCAACCTAAATGCCCATCAACAAATGAATGGATACAGAAGATGTGGCATATATATACAATGGAATATTACTCAGCTATAAAAAGGGATGAGATGGAGCTCTATGTAATGAGGTGGATAGAACTACAATCTGTCATACAGAGTGAAGTAAGTCAGAAAGAGAAAGACAAATATTGTATGCTGACTCACATATACGGAATCTAAAAATGGTACTGATGAACTCAGTGACAAGAACAGGGAAGCAGATACAGGGAATGGACTGGAGAACTCGAGGTATGGGAGGGGGCGGGGGGTGAAGGGGAAACTGAGAAGAAGCGGGAGAGTAGTACAGACATATATATACTACCAACTGTAAAATAGTCAGTGGGAAGTTGTTGTATAACAAAGGGAGTCCAACTCGAGGATGAAAGGTGCCTTAGAGGACTGGGGCAGGGAGGGTGGGGGGGAATCGAAGGGGGGGCGTCAAGGAAGGGAGGGAATATGGGGATATGTGTATAAAAACAGTTGATTGAACCTGGTGTACCCCCCAAAAAAATAAAATAAAATAATAATAATAAAAAAAAAAAATTGCATTTTGAAATCAAAGCACCTAGTGGCACAGCAAACAATTCAGTAAATAAGTTGTTTATTTTCCTGAGTTTATTTGAGATAATTACCTTTATTGATTTTCTTCCCCATTAATTTGATTAATTCAGGGACTACTTCTTTTAATGTGCTGTAGAGGAGCTATTTCTTTTTCCATTCTGGAAGGGAAGTGTTTACAAAACAGTGAGTGCATCTGAAATAATAGAGGATTGAATTTTGCAGGTGAGGTTCTGAGAGGAGGGCTCACCCTCCTTCAGCACGTGGCTCTTGCTGTTGCTGTCCTGGGCATCTTTCTCCCAGACCTCCTGGCAGCAGGGTGGAGGGCACATCTCCAGAAGTAGGTCCTTTCAGAGAGTCATAGCAGTGATATAAGTCCAGCATCCCCTAAACTGGGATGAATGTGAAACCCAGAGAGGTGATGAAATGACTCTTCTGTCAACTTAGAAGAGCATCTTTTTTAGCAAGAAATTGAAAGGCATGAAGAATATTAGGACCTAGGCTTCCCTCAAGAGAGGGCAAGTGGGGTCCAGGAAGAAGCACTTGATGAGAGGTCTAGACCCCAGAATGCTGGTCCTATTTTGCCATCAACTAGCTGTGTGGTGTTAGAGAAGCCATTTACACCTCTCTGGATTTCACCAGGCGGTAGGCCACAGGATCTTAAGGGAACTTTCTCTTCTGATAACCAAAGATTCTGAGGTTACTTACTTTGGATTTTTCAACATTGTCTTGACTTCAAATGGCAGTGGTAGTCAAACTATATCTTTCACTTTGCTGTCAGGTAGGAAATAACTAGATCAATAAACACATATCTTTCCCCCTCACCCTTGGGCTCAGAAGCTTCTCTGGGGCCTGCAAGACTAGCCAAAAGTCAGGCATAAAAGAAACTAAATTCTTCCAGTGAAAGCCACTTTTTTTCCCTCTATTTTCATAATTTGATTTTAATGTTCTGCCCTTGTCAAGTTCTTTCCTACTCGCAGACATTTTTGCAGTGGGTTATAACTGTATTATTTTATTATTGGTCATTAACCATGGGTGAGTCACCTTTTGAAATGGGCTTATGTGGCTTATTAGGGCTAGAGATAAGTCTGGACTAGAGATTTTGGATCAGTGACATGCACAACCGTGGCTGGGTGTCTGTGTTTGGCAGGCAGCCAGGTTGGTGCCAAGCTCTGATTTGTTGGGTGCTCCCATGGCCATGTGGCCTTGGGTCCGGGCGATGGTGCATTCACAGGACAGTAGGCAGGGGTAACCTCTCTGTGAGGGAATGTTGAGCTCATTGAAAAGTTTGTGTAGCACAGAATTGTTTTCAATTTTCCCTAAGTAAATACCTGGCAAGGCCCAGCATTGGACCAGATCCAATTCTGCAGATAAAATGCCCCCAAACACATTTCCCCTGGAGAAAGGCTGAAAATGTATGCACATTTATATTTGTCTATTTAAGCAAATCTCATTAACATGAATGATGCAGAAAAATGTACAGTGATGGAGTGGTTCATATTCTCATGCTAGTCTGGAAGGGACTTCATTTTGGTCTAGCAGGAGGTTAGCATTTACTGAGGCTGTTTCTACATGAGGTTTTTACAAATATAAGACCCTAGTCCAAGGGAAGCAAATACGTGGTACTTGAGCCTCAACTCTCCCTCTCAAACCCAGAGCAGACATTACTATTGGAAAATGGCATTCTTTCCTGCCGAGACCACAGTCAGACATCGGAGGAAGAACCTAATCGTTCTCCCTGCCCCAAGATGTCAACGAGCTTGTCCACATGGGAAGCCACCTCTCTTGGAGAAGAAAGGAGATCCTGTTACTGCTTGGATATGATTGATGGAATAAAATCGAGTGCTTCTAAGCTCATCTACCAATGTACCAGGATGTTGAACTGATTTTCATTGTAATCGCAGAGGCTTAACTAAATCCCCAGAGTTGAGGCTAGTGAGTGATAAGTACTCATGCCTTCTGGGAAAAAAAAGGTGCTAGACACTAGACTCATCCATGGAGAGTTACTGAGAGTCAGCAAAAATAGCACCTTCTGTCTATTGCTTACCTCCAACCTACATAAGAGGAAGACCAGAAATTGGAGAAGATGGGGTTAACAGAGGGGATATCTTAGGAGAGCACTTTGGATTCCCCTTGACCACCACTACCACTTCCAGGCAAATAAGGGAACTCTAGAATGAATACCTGGAAGGACTAAGGGTGCATCCCCTTGCCTAGAAGACTCTGCAGGCAGGAAACTGGTTGGAACTGTCTGTGATGGTGGAGCCAGGAGGGAGGGGAGCAGTGCGAACAACGGTTCCGTGTCATTTTTTGGGACAGGATGAATGTGTTTCCCATGGGCTGGGTAGGCACAGTGGAGGGTAGCCAGGATTCAGCCACTCTGAAAAGGCTCCCACCCCAGAGGGCTGCCTGCCCACTCCTTTTATCCAAGTGTTGGTTCAAAGCTTACATCCTCAGAAGTGCCTTCTCTGACCACCTAGGCTAATACAGTGCCCCCTGCAATCACCCCTTATTACACCTCCTTATTTATTTCCTTAGTAGCACTCTGGTATCTGTCCAAAAAAAAGTGTTTTTTTTTGGGGGGGTGGGGGTTGGAGGAAGAGTTAAGGGTGGAGAAGTGAAGTTTTAGAGAAGGAATCTCAAAGAGGCCACTCTTTAAAGGTAAGAAGTTTCCATGAGAGTAGGGACCATATTCATCTTATTCACCATTATTCCCAGTGCTCAGAATAGAACCTGGCACATAGTAGCTGCTCAATAAAAATATATATAGATCAATAGACATCAATTGGTTCTGTGAAATGCAATATATCAAGTCTATGGCCTGCTTGTCAATGTGTGAGTTAGAAGAGTTTTTGGGAGAAGAGAGCAGGAACTCTAGAGTGGAATAAAACTTGTGTCTTCTTTGGGTTTCTGTTTTTCCTATGCTTCACTGCCTGGATAATTGAGAAGCAACTCTTTAGCGAAGTTCTTTCCTTCTATCCTGGGGTCTCCTAATCCGCAAAGTCTGCAGCCACCTGGAAACTCCATGGGCTCTCAATCAGTTTTTTTATTTAAACAGACTATAAACTGCATATATTTAGAGTGTACAATTTGGTATTTTTTTTCTTATTAGTAATGTATATATGGCAATCCCAATCTCCCAACTCATTCCCCCCAAGTCTCCCCGCTTTCCCCACTTGGTGTCCATATGTTTGTTCTCTACATCTGTGTCTCTATTTCTGCCTTGCAAACCAGTTGATTTGTACCATTTTTCTATCTTCCGCATATATGTGTTAATATACGATATTTGTTTTTCTCTTTCTGACTCACTTCACTCTGTATGTCAGTCTGTAGGTCCATCCATGTCTCTACAAATGTCCCAGTTTCATTCCTTCTTACAGCTGAGTAATATTCCATTGTATATATGTACCACATCTTTTTTATCCATTCATCTGTTGATGGACATTTAGGTTGCTTCCATGTCCTGGCTATTGTAAATAGTGCTGCAATGAACATTGGAGTGCATGTGCCTTTTTGAATTATGGTGTTCTCTGGGTATATGCCCAGCAGTGGGATTGCTGGGTCATATGGTAGTTCTATTTTTAGTTTTTCAAGGAACCTCCATACTGTTCTCCATAGTGGCTGTATCAATTTACATTCCCACCAACAGTGCAAGTGTTCCCTTTTCTTCACACCCTCTCCAGCATTTACTGTTTGTAGATTTTCTGATGATGCCCATTCTGACCGGTGTGAGGTGATACCTCATTGTCATTTTGATTTGCATTCCTCTAAGAATTAGTGATGTTGAACAGCTTTTCATGTACCACTTGGCCATCCGGATGTCTTCTTTGGAGAAATGCCTATTTAGGTCTTCTGCCCATTTTTTGATTGGGTTGTTTGTTGTTTTGATATTGAGGTGCATGAACTGTTTATATACTTTGGAGATTAATCTTTTGTCTTTTGATTTCTTTGCAAATATTTTCTTCCATTTTGAGGACTATCTTTTTGTCTTATCATTTTCTTTGCTGTGCAGAAGCTTTGAAGTTTCATTAGGTCCCACTTATTTATTTTTGTTTTTATTTCCATTACTTTAGGGGTGGGTCAAAAAAGATCTTGCTGTGATTTATTGCGAAGAGTGCTCTTCCTATGTTTTCCTCTAGGAGTTTTATAGTGTCTGGCCTTACATTTAGGTCTTTAATCCATTTTGTGTTTATTTTTGTGTATGGTGTTAGGGAGTGTTCTAATTTCATTCTTTTACATGTAGCTGTCCAGTTTTCCCAGCACCACTTATTGAAGAGGCTGCCTTTTCTCCATTGTATATCCTTGGCTCCTTTGTCATAGATTAGTTGACCATATTTTATCTCTGGGTTCTCTATCCTGTTCCATTGATCTATATTTCTACCATACTGTCTTGATCACTGTAGCCTTGTAGTGGAGCCTGAAGTCAGGAAGCCTGATTCCACCAATTCCGTCTTTCCTTCTCAAGATTGCTTTGGCTATTCGGGGTCTTTTGCGATTCCATACGAATCGTAAAATTTCTTGTTCTAGTTCTGTGAAAAATGCCATTGGTAATTTGATATGGATTGCATTGAATCTGTAAATTGCTTTGGGTAGTATAGTCATTTTCACAATGTTGATTCTTCCTATCCAAGAACATGGTATATCTCTCCATCTGTTTATGTCGTCTTTGATTTCTTTCATTAGTGTCTTATAGTTTTCTGAGTACAGATCTTTTACCTCCTTAGTCAGGTTTATCCCTAGGTATTTTATTCTTTTGGTTGCAGTGGTGAATGGGATTGTTTTCTTAATTTCTCTTTCTGATCTTCCATTGTTAGTGTATAGAAATGCAAGAGATTTCTGTGTATTAATTTTGTATCCTGCAACTTTACCAAATTTATTGATTAGCTCAAGTAGTTTTCTGGTGGCATCTTTAGGATTTTCTATGTATAGTATCTTGTCATCTACAAAGAGTGACAATTTTACTTCTTCTCCAATTTAGATTCCTTTTATCTCTTTTTCTTCTCTGATTGCTGTGGCAAGGACTTTCAAAACTATGTTGAATAGTAGTGGCGAGAGTGGACATCCTTGTCTTGTTCCTGATCTTAGCGGAAATGCTTTCAGTTTTTCACCATTGAGAATGATGTTTGCTGTGGGTTAGTTGTATATGGCCTTTATTATGTTCTCAATCAGTTTTGACTGAATCGCTTTGCAGTGATGAGCTCTCCTCAGCCTTGATATGACTCTAGGCTTCAGGGAAAGTTGAGTACCTGACCAGATGTTTGGAGACAATCTAGAAACATGGAAACATACAAAGGCCATGCATTTGCTAATATTGCTTGTGACTTTCTATATATCCTCCTGTGGGATGTGAAATTAAAATCACTTACCTTATTCAAATGTGTTTCCACAGTGAAAGCAACCCCAAATAAACACATTTACGAGAAGAACATGGGAAAATCAGGGTATTTTTTAAAGTCATTCATTTTCCATGCTTCTGATTAGAATCACAAATGAAATCTCTAACAACCCCAGTCAAACAGTGATGATGGAAATCACAGCCTGTCCTTTCTGTAAGATCTTTCTTTTGAAAGATAAAAATAAAAACCCTTTACCTTTGAATAGCACTTTGCAGTTAATAAGCATTTCTACCTATGTTATCGCATTTGATTGGAAAAAAGGTAAACCATCTGATAAAATTTAAATCCCCCATAAAGCTGAAGAATCTTCTGGGTGTTCAGTAAATAAATGAATGCTTGCTTGAGTGCAATGTTTAGACAGAACCATCATTGCATGTTCCCTTTAGAGTTAGGATTCTACGTCAAATTGACCTTGAGTGACAGATCACATTTAAAAAATCAGGTAAGGCTGTTTTGAGTAGTAAAAGGTGCAAAAATTTCCAATCAGGTCCCTATCTAAGATTTTCTGGGCTCAGAGTGAGAATACCTATGAATGGAGGTTCACTTACATATGTATGAATATTTAAAATGTGTAAACCAAGCCAAGACACTGCTAAATAAAATATATTCTATCCTTCTACCTTGATAAGTAGACCTTCATAATGCTCTGGAAGGCCAGGTTTGAATTGAGAATTATTGAACACCTGAGAGAAGTTGAGCCGTAGAACATGGCAGGGTAAGGAACGTCTGACCTGGGTGCCCCTCCTTCTCTTCCACTCTCACCTCCATCGTGCACCACAAGGGGCCTTGAGTGCAGGTGAGTGCACACCCAGCCCCACACGAAGCAACATCCATGCCCTGTCAGGAAAGTGGACCCTGGGCAAGAGGTCTGCATGGTCCCAGAGGTGAACTCAGGGCCATTTAGGCAGGGAAGAGGTGGGTGCAGGAGCCAGGTAGACAAGTTCCCTTGGGCCCTGGGAGTCCTCACTCCATGGGGAGGGGTGGGGTCAGAGGAGGGAGCAGACAGGCCTCTCTAAAGTGCAGGGGCCTGGGCAGGGCCCCTCTTGGCCAGGTCTAAAGGAGGTACTAAATCTGAAGATAGGTGGAGTTAAACTGAGTGTTGTTTGCTCTTCAACTTGTATCTAGTTACCCTTTAGTTTAAGTAAACATTTATAAATGCTGCATTAATCAAGGCCCTATTTTAAATGATGCTCAATTTAGTTTTGATTTTTAAAAATTATTTGAGGCTACTTGGGATGGAATATGTAATAATTAGAACCTAATGGACCTAAATTAGAAGTAGGAGGATAAAGTATGCTGGCACTAGTCTATACAGGTGAGTCAAAAGAGCAATAACCATAACAATAATGCCTTTAATAGTATAATTCTCTGGTTCAAAGCTCTTTTGTTTATATGTGTATTTGTGTATATATATATCCCTGAATTCTTTTGAGAATAAGCATCAGTACTTTGAAATTTGAAAGATGTATACTCCAGGCAAATAAAAAGGAAACCTTACTTGACACTTTGAGGGGTACATTTATAGAGTTCATTGGCCTGAGTGGGGCAGTATAGAAGGAAGAATCGAAGATGCCAAATAGACTTCAACTTGGAGCCAACTCTGATATGTCCATAATGGCTGCCTGAAGTGCTTGATTCAGAAAATCTCAGGCCATGCCCAGGCTTAGCGGTTGGTACTGAATTAGGTCAAGGGAGGGGCCAGAATGGCAAGTATGCCATGAATGTGCCACCTCTGGGCTTCAAGTATGCATGTGAGCTCATGCAGCTTAATACCAAAAAAATAAATAACCCAATCCACAAATGGGCAGAAGACCTAAATAGACATTTCTGCACAGAAGACATACAGATGGCCAACAAACACATGAAAAGATGCTCAACATCACTAATTATCAGAGAAATGCAAGTCAAAGCCACGATTAGGTATCACCTCACACTGGTCAGGATGGCCATCATCAAAAAATCTACAAACAATAAATGTTGGAGAGGGTGTGGAGAAAAGGGAACCCTCCTGCACTGTTGATGGGAATGTAAGTTGGTACAGCCACTATGGAAAACAGTTTGGAGGTTCCTTAAAAAACTAAAAATAGAACTACCATATGATCCAGTAATCCCACTCCTGGGCATATACCCAGAGAAAACCATAATCCCAAAAGAAACATGTACCATAATGTTCACTGCAGCACTATTTACAATAGCCAGGACATGGAAGCAACCTAAATGCCCATCAACAGATGAATGGATAAAGAAGATGTGGTACATATATACAATGGAATATTACTCAGACATGAAATGGAGCTATATGTCATGAGGTGGATATACCTAGAGTCTGTCATACAGAGTGAAGTAAGCCAGAAAAAGAAAAACAAATACTGTATGCTAACTCATATATACGGAATCTAAAAAATGGTACTGATGAACCCAGTGACAGGGCAAGAATAGGCATGCAGATGCAGAGAATGGACTGGAGGACATGAGGTTGGGGGGGTGGCGAAGGGAAAGCTGGGACAAAGTGAGAGAGTAGCATAGACATATTTACACTGCCAACTATGGGATAGATAGCTAGTGGGAAGTTGCTGTATAACAGAGGGAGATCAACTTGATGATGGGTGATGCCTTAGAGGGCCAGGACAGGGAGGGTGGGAGGGAGTCACAGGAGGGAGGGGATATGGGGATATATGTATAAATACAGCTGATTCACTTTGGTGCACCTCAAAAGCTGGTACAAGAGTGTAAAGCAATTATATTCTAATAAAAAGCTTAAAAAAAAAAGAATGCATGTGACAGTAAGAGTAAGCAGGATTCTTGGGGTCATCCTTAATCTTTTGAAGTTGTCAGCAAGGAGGAAAATCATCCAAATTCTCAATGAGGATTCTGATATTCTTGAATGTTTCTGTCTTCCTCAAGCAAAAATGATCCATTCCAGGTTTCTTTGAGAAACATGCTGCTTTCAGCATGCTTTCATGATATGGAAAAAGATCGGCTAGACACCTGCTAAGGTGTTAATTTGTGATAACTGGATTAGTATGAGACTTGGGTTCTCTTCTCATCTCTGCCCCTAACTAGCTGTGTGACCTTGAGCAAATCCCTTAACTCCCCTAGACTTTTATTTCCTTACCTTCAAAACAGGGATACTATCTCAGTGATCTCTCAGAATTTTGTGAGGCTTAAAGGAGATAGTAGCAAAGCAAGCTCTTGAAATTAAAAAAAGAAAAGAACAATAACAACAACAACAAAACATTGTATAGATGTAACCGTTATGACTCCACTGAAAAATGAGCAAATTGGACTAGGGTAGCATTTCCCAAAGTGTGTTGCTTGGAACCTTACTTCCATGGGATGTCAATAGGTATTGCACTAAAGCCATCAAACAAACAGAAAATGTTCTCTGGCCAAATAAATTCAGAAAACTCTGGGCTGAAGAAACTTAAATAGGCATCATTACCACAGGAATTGTTAGCTTTTACTAATTAATGTACACTGTGACTCTTTAAAATTGAACAGCCCTTTGGAAATCAATGAACAATCTGCTAAGTTCCCTCAAACTTGAATGCTCTCTGATTCACATATATATAAACAAAGGTTTATAGAGCCCCTATTATGGGCAGACACTATTCAGTGTACAAAACAGAGACAGGGAAATCTCTGTTTTCATGGAGCTTACATCCTAACGGGATTCAAAGTCACTCATCCAAAGGATGCTTGTGTTTAAAGAAGAGACTGCTCTTCCTTAAGTCAAAGAAATGAAACTTTCAATGGAATTGTCAAAAACAGAGTGGGGAAGGATAGTTTGTGGGCCAGTAGGAAAGACTGCTCTTAATTGTGACTTCTGTAACTCAGCCTCTGAGCTGAGGTTAAACCATGAGCTTTGATCTGAAGAAGTGGATGGCTACTGCTTCCTGGGGGCACAAGATCTCATTCATCCATTTATTCACTCATCCATTTACCAAGTGCCTCTGGGCATGATATATGTCAGACACAGAAGTGCATAAGATACAATCTGTACTCTCAGAGCCAAATTCCAGGTGGGCAGGCAGAAAAAGATGTGTGTGACTGTAACTCAGCCTGCTCTATGTGCTAAAGTGGGGTATAAAGGGTGATGTGGGAGCATGTTAGCCGGGCACCTGACCTTATGATGTTTAAACTGAATTATCCAGAGGTTGATAGTTTGTTTAGTGAACTGGCTTAGGGTGTGTGGGGGGAAATGGTGAGTAGGAAGAGTCTTCAGGCAGTAGAAACAGCATGTGGAAAGGCTTAATGGCACTCCCATTGAACTTGTACAACCAGAACGGAATGAGCAAGAAAAGATAGCTTCATATTCATGTAGGGTACTGTGCACGATATTCTCTGAAAAAACTTTTTGTTGTTGAAATGAAACTTGAAAATCATTGGGGTTTTCCAAAAGGAAATTCTTAAAGCCCCTGCTATCTTTATAATTCCTAGATTCTTCCCCTTCTATCAGTCTTCCTCCCCAAAGTGTCTGCATTTTCATGGGGAATTTTGGCAGATTTAGAATCTCTCAACCCAAAGGAACACATTACTACTGGCACATATATTCATTAGAACTATTTTGGTGATAAATCACAGAAAACAGAACTCAAGATGACTTTAGCAAAATAGGATATTATCTTATATAACAGAAAAATCCAGAGAAAGTTTGATCTGGAGTCTCTAGCCCCAGTCTCTCTCCATCTCTTACATTCTCTATCCTCCAGGTATTCTTCATTTTTAGGCTCAATATGGTGGCAAAATGGCTGCCAGCATCTCTATGTCTACATCTTCCATGTCCAAGTCTAGAAGAAAAGAGGGACTGGATCACATGATCCAATCCTCAAGTAGGAAGTGGAGACTCATCAGAACCATGTGAGTGAGAATGGTTTCCTAAAGAAATTTGGGAGACTATTAGCAGAAAGATAAGTGAGAGAGAGAGGTTGTGTATGAGAAGGAGAGAGAGAGAAAAAAAAAGAGAAGAGAGGGAGAGGAGAGGCATACAGAGAGAAGTATGAAGGAAGGAAGGAAGGAAGAAAGGCAGGAAGGAAGGAAAAGAAATTTCAAGGAGGAAAGTAAGAAAGAAGAACGGAGGGAAGGAAGGAAGAAAGAAAAAAAAAACAATCTTTTATTGCCCTTTAACAAATTTGAAAAATAAGTCTATGCCATGGTACACTTTTTGGTGTTCAAAATAGAGAGAGGAAGAGGGAGAAAGGGGGAGGTCTCTGCGCGTAACATTGGTTAGACATGAATATTCCTCTTGAGTCTGTCATTCGTCAGTCACATACCATCAAATCAAGTGTAGGAGAAAAACGTCAAGGTCATCAATTCCACAGGGTCATTGAATGTTTGAATCTCCTTCAGCCACATAGCCATCGTAAAAAACTAACTAATATCCTTGAATACCTCCCAGTGACCGGAAACTCATTCTTTTTGTTTTTAATCATTTCATTTTTTACTGTCTCCCATTATTAGCTGACATTAAAAAACAAAATTCAACTGAATGAATTTAAAAAATTTTATTGGCTTTATTTGATGATTCATACATCGAGCAGCATCCCATCGAGCAAATAGAAAGGAGCTCTGAAGAGCTGTACAAAATGAAAGACTTTTATACGCAGAGGGGACAGAACAAATTACTAGCAAAGAGTAACTTGCTTGTGGCAAGATCAGCTTCCTTAATGGGACAGCAAAGGTCTATCAGGCAGATTAACTCGCTAGTGCGGAGCAGGTAATTCCAAGTTGACTGGTTTAAGATCCCACTCCTGGAAGAGGCTGAAACTGTAATTAAGGTAGGTATTACATCTCAGTTTGGTAACTTGGGCTTAGCATAAGTGGCTCCATTTTGGGCTCTCTGTCTCTTTTTTTAACACTTATTAGTCCTTACAGTGATCTGGAGTCTTCCTCCTTGTAACTCTCTGCTGACTTCAGTTCTCTCTTGTCTGTAAAGAGAAATCCTTAGTTCATTGGGGGTAAATAGTAGACTATGGCCAAATCTGGTCTGAGATGAGATCATTGCATAGCACACTGTTTTAAATACAGTCAATCGTGGGTGCGTCAGGTGGGCAGGCAGGGTCTTTTCCCTGTGGTCCCCACAAGTCCCTGTTATCATATTTCCAGAGAGCTTCAAATGTTTATACTTTCTGCCTGAAGGGATTTGATTTTGCAGTTCCTGGTCTAATTCTTTCATGTGGTACTTGATCAGGTACTTGAAGACTGCAGTGTGACAGATAAAAAAAGAAAGGAAAAAAAAGAAAAGAATGGAACTTGACTTTACACAGCCAAGTGAATTCTTCTCCTTCAAAGCATCACCTTGGGGGTAATGTACACTTTCTCCAATGATACTGCTTTGCTCAAAAGGATTTTCAAACTTCTCTTGGAATTGTTTTCGGGGCCTGAAGCAAATTGTTTGAATATCCTCACTGATGGCAAATCCTCATTCTTTGAAAGTGGTTCTGATTTTTGGAAGAAGCCGGAGTCATTGAGAGCTGGGTGTTGATGAACAACTTGGCTGGCACGGCTGCCTGCCTCATCCTTTTTTCTGTGTCTAGAGCAAAGTGCAATCATGCAATCATGAGGCTGAGGTCCTTGTAGCTGCGTTTAAAAATTTTTTGTTGTATTTTTTACTTATTTATTTTTAATTTCATTAACTGAGTAACCAACACATTCACATGATTCAAATTTCAAAGGGCACAATAGGATAAGTGGTGAAAAGTCAGTTTCCCATCCTTGTCCCCCAGCCACTCAGTCTTCCTTGCAGGCTTTGTATGTATTCTTCCAGGCAGTCTCTGTGTATCCCTTAAATGCCTTGAAGAAGGCCCAGAGACGCATCTATAAATAATTGAAACATTGCTTGAATGCCTTTCAGGATCACTTTACTACATTGTGTGTAAATTCTGGTATGTTTATGCCAAACACAGGACTCATTATTTTATAGTTATCTGACCTCAGGTTTAAACTGCTGCCTTCCTTAGGATTAAATTGGGATCCTGAGAAGTCTCTGTAATAGGAGGTGGCCTCCTGGCTTAGCCACCTGAGCTTTGTGAGAGACCTGGTAAGTGACTTTATCTCTTTGAGATAAAGAGATATCTCTTTGGTTTCCTCATCTGTAAGATGGAAAGCAGCCCCCGATAGGTTATTGTGAGGATGAAGTGAAATGATGCATGAAAATGATCCAAAGAGGTTGTGATGGTGAATTTTACGTGGCAAATTTGGCTAGGCTATGGCGCCCAGTTGTTTGGTCAAACACCCGTCTAGATATTGCTGCTGTGAAGGTATTTTGTAGATGTGATTACCATTTACAATCAGTTTGAGGAAAGCAGACTACCCTCCATAATGTGAGCAAGCCTCATCTGATCAGTTGAAGAAGGAATTCTGACTCAAGACTGTAACATAGACATCCTCCCCAAGTTTCTAATCTGCATGGCCCACCTTATGGATCTCCAAGTCAAGACTATAACATCAACTCAATTCAATCTCTTAACCCTAGAGATTTTGGACCTGCTAGCCTCCACAATCATGTGAACTAATTCCTTGAGAACCCTGACTGATACAGAGGGAGAAAACTCTGGATGTTTGAGTGTGAGTGTGTTGGGGAAGGGATTTTAAAAAAACCCCAAAAAACACAAGTTTTAGTCCTGGCTCTCCCAGTGGCCAGCTGAGCAACCCTGAGTTGGTACTAGTAAGCTTGGTACTATTAAGACTTGGTACTATTAAACTTCTAGTTTCCCTACCTGCCTAAAGCCTCTAAAGGTTGCTGGAAGAAAGAGACTATTTGTCAAGTGTCACACACATGCAGTGATTATTATCTGGTTATGTCTTCCTCTGAATGCATACAGAGCTTTAACGTTGCCCTTTGGTGGCCCCCAGACCTACACCTCCTTAAGATGTCCCTTTCCTGGGCATTGATTCTTGTTTCTGTCTCTGGCTGTTGAGCCCATACCTGGGGATGAAATCCAGTCCTGCAGCAAGTAGTTGTCAAGGGGGCCGAAGAGCCTCAGTGGGCTCTGCACCCACAGACATGGGGAAGTAGAGGAGGAAGGTAGGAGAAAGTGGAGAGAGGAACGTGTGAAGGTGGAAGCAGGGAAAGGGGAGGGAGGCTGAGACAGGAAGGGGGTCATGTGCCAGGATGGGTTCCCAGGGGTCCAGGGCTGATTTGCTGGGGTAGCTGGGTCTGCGCTGCAGATTGCAGGCTGATTGCAACAGATTAGCCAGGACTTAAAAGGGACCTCGTCAGAGCACATGAATACAGCACTGAGTGTTCTATTTCTCTCATCCTGGGGCTAGAGCCAATCAAACGGGAGAGGGTCGGGGGGAGAGGCGCTATGAATAACCTGCCTCCTTTACCATCACCGTGCTTCAAAACACCACTTGGTCCCATTTCCACTTGTTTTTTCCTCTGCCAGGGGCTCAAGGGCTGGCACTTGAGAGGGATGAAAGTTTCTGTAGGGCCTGAGACTCCCCCCATGTTGCTGCCCACCCTATCCTGAGGTCCTTTCTCTCATCACTCAGCCCTGTTCTTTCATGCCACTTATCACAAGCTGAAATTATTTGATAAATAATTATTTACAAAAAAACCCTGCTCCCTCCACTCGAATGTGCCATGAGATCAGGAACCTTGTCTGACTTGTGCATTCCTATGGTTCCAGCTTCTGGCAGGGTAGCACATGGTGATGCTCAAAAAAGGTTCATTAAGGGAAGGGATAGATACACACCATTTACCGAGGACCCTCTGTGTGCCAGGCGAGGAGCCCAGAGATGTACAGGCATTTCTCATCTTCTCTTAATGGTAGTTCTCTCAAGGAAGTATGACAATCTTTGTCTTACTGATAGGAAAACTAAAGCTCAGACTGATTAAGTAACATGTTCGTGGTCACACAGTCAGACTTGGGATTCTAATATGGGTTTGACAAAGTATAGGCTCAATCACTCTACCAGAAATAAAATATTTTTTATCTGCAGAGCCAGCATTAATTGATTGGCAGTTGCTTCTAGGAGCCCTTAGCTAGAAGAATTTTAAAGCAGTTTCCCGACTTAGTGGAAGAGTGCTGAGATCAGTTAGTAGTGACTGCAGGGGGTGAGGTGGGATATCTAGTGGTATGTGTGCTGTCTACTTACCATTCTTACAATAGATGATATCACCTCCCAAAAGATGTATACTAGAGGCAAAGAAAAAAAAAAAAGGAGAGAGAGAGAACAACTAGGAGGCAGAGTGCTTGACTTCTTTTCTGGCCCTAGTTTTCTTTCCTTCTCGCTACATTTGTCTTTTCTTTGCAATGGGAACACAGCTACCTACAGGATAGAATGCAATCAGAGGTAGGAACTAGCTTTGAAGAGTCTTGCAAGCAAAGATTGAGATATTGCTTCAGGAGCTGACATCAGTATGATTTGGTGGGCGGGGAGGGGCGGTCTTCAGATCATGTGACATTTCTGTGGGACTCCAATATCTCTGTGCAGGTGTGCTGTTCTTACTTCCCAAAGGCTGCTGAGCTGGATTTGGGGGATTGGCACCTGATTGAAGATAAGCCTTTGCAACCCACTGGTCATGGGATAATCACCATGTATTTACTCTGCCCAACAGAAACCTCGGAGGGGCAGTATATTGGTTAAGATTGGGGCTTGTAGATTTTAGGTCCCAATTTTGCCACTTACTGTGTAACCTTGGATAAATCATATAATCTCTTTGAGCCTTGGTTGCTTACTTAAAATAGCACCTGTCTTAGGGGCCTATTGTGAGAATTAAATGAGACAACACATGTAGGAAAACGATTTGGCTCTGGTATACAGCAGGCACTCAATTCATGTTTGTCATTGTCTGTAAGGAACCTATATGCTTATGTGTAAACTGGAATATCAGGGCAATTATCTGAATCTACCTATGTTGCCCCAAACCAAATAATTTTCATTTTTGTTTGTTTTTTTTCCCCTGGTTTACATCTGCTTGTTTTGAATACCCAGCCTCAATATTTTCAGGACCGGAAAAGAGAAGGGCAGGGTTGTTCAGAGCAGGGTTGTTCGTCTCCTTGAAATACACAGTCTGAGGTCCCTGTTGTTGTCAGGCCTCTCTCTAAACAAGGGGAAAGTCCATCCTCCCACCATGTGCTAAAAACTGTGTTTTGAGAATGCAAAGTTGGGCATTGCTCCACTTGTCCACAATGGAAACCCACTGGTCCAGGACAGCCTTCCTTCCCCTCCTTTTCCATAAGAAATTGTGTCAATCATGGTTACCTATGGTGATGGCTATCATTTATTGAACACTAAGTACGTGCTGGAAATTTATGCTCTCGACAGCCCTCTAAGGCAGCCACTATTCCCGTCCTGGTTCTGCAGATGAGATGATTGCAGCCCCGTATAAGTTACCTGTCCATAGCCAGGCAGTGGCAGAGCTGGGATTCAGACCCAGGCCATCCGGGCCTCAGCAGCCGCATGCTTACCACCAAACCACACTGACTCCTGGAAGCTCTGGCTTGATGAAGACATCTGTTTGGCAGAGGGAGTGAAATGCATAAGTCAGGAGCAGGGAGAGACCATGGAAGGATGGGAGCCATGGTTCTCACTCCCTGCTGTATACCTGAATTGCCCGAGGAGCATTCATGAGATAGAGGTGCCTGGTCTGACCCCCAAAGACTTTGATTCTCTTGATCTTGGATGGAGGTGGCGTTTCCCAGATGGTTCTGATAGGTTTCCAGGCTTGAGGACCACTGGAGCAGCAGAAGAAGGTCAGGAGAGGTTTAGCAAATTCCTCATGGTTAGAAACCTTTCCACTCCCTGCTTGGAAGGGGCTGACTCGTATTGCAGGTGGTGTACCTTTATCTCGGTATCCCCATTTGAAGAGTGTGAGCGATGGAGCTTGACAACACTGCAGGGTGTTGGGTGGATAAACAGCTTATAAAGTGCCATTTAAATGGAAGGCATTGGAATGAAGTGTTCCTGAGGCTTTGAAGTGACCCCATTTCAGCTTCAGTGTGGAGGTGCTCTGGGTCACATCCCTAGCAGTTCTGGATCATCAATAACCACTGGGGACCAGGGTTCAAAGTATCTGCTTGCACAGCCTGGGGTAACCAGGGAACTGATTGCCCCATCCTTTGGTTGAGGAACAGTGTGAGTGGATGCACAATTTGAACCATTAACTTGCTCTCAATATGGAGAATGAGATTTGTGGCTCCCTTTCACAAAGGGAATATGAAACAGTAAACACACTTCCAGTTATGGATGGGGCTAAACACACCATTAAACTGAATGCTAATGGCTGTCTTCTGCTTCCTGTGAACATTTCACCGTGGCAACCAGCAGGTGCCCTTTTCTTACCTTCTCTTTCATCTTCCCATAATACTCTTCTGCCACAGCTTTTTGGATGATAATGGGCACATGCCTGAAATAGTAGTTAGAAAGAGAATTAGAATTTTTTTTTTTTAAAAAGCAAGTTAGATTCCACCTCCTCACACTATTTGCTTGTAGGATGTAGCAATCTCAGGTACTGAAAACAGGGCAAGACAGGTGAACATCTTAATTGATGTATCTTTAATATACTGCCTACTAAGGGCATCAAGGCTGGCCTGACTTCTTAAGCTTGGTCACTAAATTGTGGGAGCAGCATAACTTAGAGCTTAAGGATAAGAGCCCAGAAGTTTGACAGTTTTGCATATAAATCCTTTGCTGTTGCCTAAAAGCTGGGTAAATTTCTATGTGCCTGCTTTCCTCATAGGTAAATTGGAACTAATATTAACCACTGTCTCATAGGGCTATTGTGAGGGGGGGTGGAGTGGGGTGAGTGGGCTGGTTAATGAAAAATGTGTGTAGAACTCTTAGTATAGTGCCAGGCACATAGTAGGCACTCAATAAATGGTAGCCATCCATTCTGATGGTGGTGATGAGTAACATTGGTCGGGTGATTTTGGGCCATTAACTTCCCTGAGCTTCAGATTCTTCATCTGTATAAGGCAAGCTAACAGTAATACCTGGGTCATTTGTTTAAAGCTCTAGATAAGAATTAAATGATGAAAAGTACTTGACACAGGGCTTGGCACATAGTAAAAGTTCAATAGGGCCTTGCTGAAAGAATGGAAAAACATAAATAAATGCTATCCTGTCTGAAGAAGAGCAATCATCAGACCCGAAGTGTTTAATATTAGACACAGGAGGAGAAAAATACCAGTAGCCCTGAACTTTTTGTCAGTTACATTTTTTTTAGCAGCTGTAGACCTTCCTTTGCTTCCTCTCTCCTTGCTGTGTCCGCTCCTCTCAGCCCTTATCAAGAGTGTATGCTGGAAAAGAGAAAAAATGATGCTGACATACATAAATGCAATCCCAGTATCACAGTGGGCATGGAGCAAGGCCTCAGACAGGAAGGGCCATAAGTACCAGAGCCGACTGTGCACAATGGCTCAGCTGGCGAAGCTGGCCATGGGTTCTTGGTCGCCCGCCCCGGCCCCTCAAGCGTCCAGTGTCCTCACCGTGAGCCCCACCCTCTCCCTTCCCGTCTAGTGCCTCCTCCCAGTTCTGTTCTCCAGGGCAGTGACTCATGCTCTGAATCTGCCTCCTCTTGGTCTTCAGCCAACTCCAGCTCCCCTAGCTTTTCTGTCCCAGCCCTTCCTGGAAGAAAACAACCTGGTAAACCAGGGACAGGCGTAGCTGCTTAGTCAGCTACTCACGGGAGTAATTGAAATGTCTTTTAGGTCGTATTTATGCTTTTAATTTCTAATTATAAAAGGGATACGTGTTTATTTTAGAAAATTTGGGGGAAAAAATCTGGAGAAAGAAACCAAGCACACGAAAGAAAATAAAAATCCTGAGGCCCAGGCAATAATATCCCAGGCCAATTAAATCAGCATTACCGTGGACGGGGTCCTGTATCATGATTGTTTTCTTCAATTTCAGGGGTGATTCCAATGTGCAGGCAAGCCTGAACCATCAACTTAGAGATACTTGCCACTAGCACTTTGAAGTATTTCCTTTATTTTTATTTTATTTTATTTATTTATTTGGTTGCACTGGGTCTTAACTGTGGCATGTAAACTCTTAGTTGCAGCATGTGTGTGGTATCTAGTTCCCTGACCAGGGATCAAGCCCGGGCTCCTGCATTGGGAGTGCGGAGTCTTAACCACTGCGCCACCAGGGAAGTCCCCTTTATTTTTTATTTTTGTATTTGGATCATACCGTATATACTATTTGAAACCTGATTTTGTTTTCTTTGGCCTAACAATATGTTACGAACATCTTCCCACATCACTAAATATTCTTCTATGAGAGGATTTTTAGAAGCAGCTGCATAGTTTTCCATCTTATGGATGCACTGTAAATGTTTTTAGCCCATTACCTATTATTAGACATTTTTCTAAAATTTTGCTTATTGAAATAATACTAAGATGTATTTCTAATCCTATCCGATCACTTGCTTAGCTAACACATATAGTATATAACCATGTGCTGGACACTGTTCTTAAGACATTAAATATATTTCATTTACTCTTCACAACCAGCCTATCAAGTAGCTACTATTATCACCCCCATTTTATAGATGAGGAAACTGAGTCTCAGAGAGGCTAAATCACATGACTGATTAGCAGTGGAGGCAATCTGACTGCTGAGTCCATGCTCTGGAATTAAAATTGCTGGATCAAGAAACATGAAAATTTCCAAGGCTTTTGAAACACATTGCTAAAAGCCCACTAGAAAGGTTTTACACTTATTATGTGAGACATATGTGAGGCAGAGCAGGGGTCTTTGAGTTTGAAAATAATTCTGTAACCCAATGAAATCTATCAATTTAAAACCTCTCCTTGTTATAGGTCTTTTATGTATGTTTAAAAATTTTTTATAGTAGGATTTAAAAAAAAGATTTCTATTAGGTGTAAAGTGTGGCTTTATCATCTGTAAGTGATGTGCCAAGCATAAGAGCTGGCTTGTTTTGTGGAGGCAGGGATGGGGGAACTTCCCAGAATTCTTCACTTTGTGGTCTGCTCAGGGGGCTGACTTCTAAGGATGATCCTGAGTATTCATCCCTCTCCAATTCTCTTCTTTTTTCTAACCTTCTTTGGAGGAATATTTTGGGAATATTTAGCTCCTAGAAGAGGTGCTTTAAGAGAAGAGATGGCATGAAAAAAGAGAGAAAAATTTGTTGGGTTTCTGATGAAGGGGCCCGAAGCCCCTTCCTCAAAGGAATCTGATTCAACTCCCTCCAGCTGCTCATGAGAATGAATGGAACTGGTTTTCTGGGGGCTCAGGAAGGAGGGCAGGGGGCCCTCACAGCCGAGAGGACAAGTGAGCCCCAGAAAGAGGAGGCTGTAGGTGAGAGAGAAGAGACTTCTGGAAGCCCCTGAGGGGCTCCATGGGCACTGCTGTGTCTCAAACAAAGCTCCGTACCACCCCTCCCCTCCGCCCCGCCCCGACTTCTCTGTGTATTTGTCAAGTCCAGTCATTAGCTTGGCTATTATTTTTCTCTTGGAAGAGAATTGAAACAATGTAAGACTCTTCTTGCCTCCTCCCCCCCCGCCCCCGGCACATACTGATAGCACCCATGTTTCTGAGAGGCTTCCTATTTATAGCAGGGGAGCAAAAGGACTTGCCACAACTGTGAACTCCTTGAGGACAGGGACCTGTGTCTTTTTTTTTTTTTAATTATATTCATTCTCAGTGGCTCTGGCAGGTCATAATTTTCATTTCCATTCGCAGAGCGCCCTATCCTGTTAACTGATGCTTGGATGAGAGTTATGTTCATGAGCGTCGCTTTGGTTGCTTTAGAAGCCCAATTCAAACTCTCTTTAAAAACAGGGGGAGAGTCTAGGATGGAGAGGAAAATATGGTTGAATTCCGAGTTTTGAAGGGTGTTGTCTGTCTGTCTGTCTGGCTCCCCTTCTCTGGGCCAGCCTCATTTTCTTTCACTTAAAAATGGGCTCCCTTCACACAGCCCATCCCTTCTCTTGGATTTTATGTGTGAATGTCGGGAGAGAAAAGTTCTCTTTTGTCTTGGGCCTGGCTCATCTGGGTTGATGAGGCTGGGAGCTGCCTGCACCTGCCTCTTGCTGTGTGATCCCAGCTTAACCTCTTGGAGAGACAGGACTGCTCTCCCCGAACATCCATGTCAGTCCCAGAGGCAGACAGGCTGACTTGGCTTGAGTCACACCAGGTCAATCAACTACTGCATCCAGTGGAATAAAGTGTAACGGGAGGCTGGACCATTTATGTGGCACCCTGTGTGATAGGAGGCTACACCTGGTACCCACAGGAAAGGATCGGAAAATAGTATCAGGAAGACAAATCAACAAAGAACTGTGTTCAGACTCACTGTGTTCCTGGCCTAGGGTTTCAGTTGGTCAAGTTAATTCGGATTTTTTTTTTTTTTTAGCCGCACTGCATGGCATGTGGTATCTTTGCTCCCCAACCAGGGATCAAACCCACGCCCCATGCAGTGGAAGTGTGGAGTCTTAACCACTGGACCACCTGGGAAGTCTGTTAATTCAAATTTCTATTTCTGTTATTCATGGCATGTTCTTTCTAGTACTTTCTGTCTGCAGATAAGGTAAAACTTGTTTTCATCAAAATCTGATTTTTTTAACCCTTCCTCTTCAGTCGTTGCTCCCCTGTAATTTTAAAATATGCAGATATCTTCACATTTATTGCCAAATTTCTTAAATGAGGAGGTCAGTCTTTGAAGCCTCTGTGTCTCAACCAGTTACTTGCTTTAATTCCCTTTAAATATGGGGTCCGGACACAGTCCTCCACTGAAGCAGACTCCTGCAGGCCACTAATGACCCCTGGGTCACTGGATCCATCGTTCTTTCTTGGCCATGTTCTGTGGGCCGTTGCAACACTTCATAATGTGTAATCTTACTTTTGAGTGCCATCTCCATTTTGGGAGCAAAGAATGTCCTCATGAGGGACCTGGAAAAGCTGTTTCTCTTCTTGGCATGTCTGCCTGTTGGGGCTGTCTGGTTTTGTTCTCTGTCTATAAATAGAGCAGGGACTCATTGTTTGCCCCTCCACCTTTCATCTGACTATATTTTGGCTTTGGCTGGCAGAATGGACTTGCAGAAAGAGCACAAGCTTTGGAGTTAGATAAACTTGGGTTCACATCCCAGCTCCACTGCTTATTTGCTGTGGCGCCTTTAGTGAGATGACTTTTTTTTTTCAAATTTCTTTAAGCATCAGTTCCTTCTCCTGTAAATGGAGGGAAACAATAGCACCTGCAAGATAGCTTCATGAATAATGCGGATACACTAGGCCCCACACCTCTGTAGCTATTTAATAGATGTGAATTCTCTTCCTCCCCCCAAAATATTTGGTTTATCCTCTCTCACCTTGGGAATTAGCTCTGTGAGGAATCACCACATTTATACATCACATTTATACTATAAAAGTTGCCAATCCATTTTATATTTTTAAATATATTCACCCTTTCCATATTCTAAAGCAGCTGGCCATTAGAAACATACTTAAAGCTAACGACTCTTTGGTAAAGCCTTCCCTACTTTTTCTTCTGTATATCACAAACTTTTCCTTTTATTCTTTGTGATGTACAGACCTCTCTCCCCTGCCTTCTCCCCTCCATCCCGTTCAGCATCTGTTCCATTCTTCCGTGGAAAGAGCACACTCAATTCTTTCAGAGACTATTCCTCTATTACAACACTACGTTCTGGGGGGCTAAGGAGTGTCATGTGACCAAAGCTTGAACAAGGAGTGTCATGTGACCAAAGCTCGAACAATCATAGTATCTCAGTTCCTTGTCACAGCAGTTGGCTCCGTGGTGGCCACGTGATCCAAGCTTGTTTTATTGGTGTCTCTCTCTTGAAATTTTACATGTGAGTTCTGGGAGAGAGGAATCTTCTTTCTCCTTGGGCGTTGCTAATCTGGATTGATGAAGCCTGGAGCTGCTTGTACCAGGTCTCCTGATGTGTGGATGAAACTCTTCCATCTTAGGAGAGAATGAATCCAACACATGGAAAGAAGCAGGGAGCTGAGATATGGGGGGAGGAGGGGGAAGGGGAGAGGAGAGAGGTGATACCGTCATTTGTTTTCCTGAGGACACGCTAATCCTGACCTTCCAAGATATAAGCCAGTGAATTCTGGTTTTTCCTTAAGCCAGACTGGGCTCGGTTTCTGCTCCTTGAACTCAAGACCCCTAGTAAATATATCGATCTGTTTAAAGTAATAGCTACCTTATAAATAAGACTTGTGTATATGTCACCACAAAATCTGACAGCCACTCAAAGTCGCTGATAATTCAATTCATACATTGAATTCCAAAGGATCTAGGGCTACAAAGTCCCTTCTATATTTGTATCACTGGAACCCTGCGTAGTTCCTGGAATATAGGAGGTCCCAATATGTATACAGGAATAAAGCAGGGCATGAAGGAGGATCTGATTGGTTCAGATGGCCAGTCACCGTCCGGTCTAGGAGCGTCCTATTGGCTAGGCTGCTGAGTCCCACGGGGGCCTTGGCCAGTCTACAGCCTGGCCATCGGTAAGTCAGGCCAGTTGTGCGTAGGGATCTGTGGTGCAGAAAATAACCTCTTTTGTGTAAGGAATTGTTTAATTTGACAGTGGTTTAGCAAGTTCTTGAGTCTCACAATGAGGACAGAATAGCAGCCTGGCACTTAGTTTGGCTTCTCCAGGCCTTTGAGCCCTCAGTGAAGGGTCTGGAGAACTACTGGGGGAGCTCCAGAAAAAGCTGAGTTATTCCTCTCCCTCTGAGGACCTCCCCTTGGGCTTCTCCTCCAGAGGAGCGTGGTGACCCCAGACCAAGGGGGGCAGTCCTGTGAAGCCACGGGAGCCTGAGTACCTGCCGGAGGATGGCTGATTCCAGAGCAACCTGCTGAGGCCTGCTGGTGAGAAACAAGCCCGTGGCATGGGAGGGGCTGTCCCCGCCGTCCCCACCAGCCCTGCCAGTCACAGCGGACTTGCCGCCTCTGCTGGGGATGAGAGCCTGGGGAAGCAACAACACTGCTGGTGTCAGCCTGTCTCCGGCCGTGGCCCCAGGCCTTGTTCCCGCTGTAAGCGGAGACTGGTGGAGAGGGGCCTCTCACCTCCTCCTCGAGGGCTCACGAGGGCTCAGGGCAGAGTTTATTCTCAGACACTGAGCAGCTGCCTGTGGGGGCTGCAGAGAGAGTGTGAGGAAAGCAACCCCCACAGCACAGGCTTGCTGAGGAGGACTTGGCTTGGGAGGGTTGACATTTGAAGCTGATTTTAATCTTGACCCTGTCTACACAGCAACAGAGTTAACTGAGAGGCAGTGATTTGAACCCAGAGGGGCACAGAATAGAGGTCTGGAGAGGCAGAGATTCACTCAGTTCTCTCTAAGCAGTTGTGGGACCAGGGCCACAACTCAGTCTCCTTATGGTAAATTGAGGGAACTTGGGTCACACACGTCTGGAGGATTTCTCTTGGTGAATAATCACACCTCCCATCAAATGAGTGATCTAAAGTCACTTGCTCTATGGAGACGACCAATCTGGAAAAGATGGACCTCACAGTTAGCTTTCTTTGTAGGCAGCAGAGGATGGATGAGAAGCAACCTTATTCCAAACAGAATGACGGTAGTAATAATTGTTCTAATAGTGATAATAACAAGACAACCATTTAAAAAATGCTCACTCTAAGCAAGGCACTCTGTTTTATGGTACATTACCTTATTGATCTTTTTACAACACTCCTCGGGGGTGGGTGTCATGATTCCTGTTTTGAAGATGAAACCATTGAAGTTCAGAGAGGTTAAGTTACTTGCCCAGCATCTCACTATTAAAAAGGTGGCAAAGCTGGGATTTGAAGCCAGGTCTGCTTTCTTCTAAATCTCACGTTCTTGTCTACTCTGTTATCAAGTCAGAGCAGTGCCTCCACTTTCTGCTGTGAAAACATAGATTCATAGAGGCAGCAATTACTCAAGCCCAGCCTAGAAGCCTGATTGTTTCTCTGTTGTTAATGTGTCATGAAAAGCCCTCAGCAATGTAGTCCCAGACTTTCTTTTTTCAACTTCTTCCCTCACTTTTCTGCATCACCCCCACCAAACTCATGCTCTGCTCAACACACATTCCTGCTTTGTTAGGTAAGATTCAGGTGCCATCACATTTTTAAAGATGTTCTCTGATTTCCAAGCAATTAGCCACAATACCCTTTTGCTTCTGCTGTGACATGTATCATATTCTGTAATTATGTTTTAGTCAATGTTCATTTAATGAATATTTACTGGGTGATTCTGTGTGCTTGGCATTGTGTTAGGTTCTTGTAAATTTTCTCCTGCCCACTTTCCCTGCCCGCCCAGTACCCAACACATAGTAAAACTCACAGAATTTTTTTTCAGAGATGTGTCTTATTTCCCTTGAATCTCAAGTAATTGACAAAGCCTGGTACACTGAAGATGCTCAACAGCTTTTTGAAAAGTGGACACATGAACTTTTCTATTTACCTACTTTTGAATCACTGCCTGTTTCTTCCCTGTAGATCCTCCAATAGATTTTTAGATGCTTGTATGTAGACAGGAGCTGGGTTTTATTTTGCTTTTGTCCCCACTGCTGGGTACAGAGAAGGAATTTAATACACGTTTATTGAATGAATGATTAGTGAGAAGGATGAGTTCTGGGGAGGGAATATGCTAATTCAGTAGGTATTGATCAAGCCCCCAGCATGTGTCAACCACCGAGATAACCGCTTGAGTGGGCACCATGAAGAGTAAATACCATGGAGAGCTCATGTCTTCAGAATCCCGAGTGTCTGGTGACCTGCTTTATGGTTACAACGTAACATGGGAAAGATTCAGCAGAGAGAGAAGTCAGGCACCAACCAGACACTCACCCTGTGCAGAATCACTGCTGGCCCCTGGCCATGTCTCAGCCCACCTGTGGCGCCGGTTCCCATAGCTTCCCTCCCTTAGAGGGCTCTCTGCATCTGGGGAGAAACGAATGTGGCCTGTGAAAGAGCCCTGAGTTCTTGCAGAGATGATTGCCCCATCTAATCAACATGAAATAGAGTAGGAAGAAGGATCGTGACCCTTCCTGAGTCCAGAATCATTGCTCTTACTATTGGAAGGAGCTAGAACAGGTCATTCAGCCTGATTCTAATATTCTGTCTGCAGAAATCATCGTAATAGGGTGGAACTATGTGAACACCTGGCCCCAGAATTCTCTTTTGGAGGAGAACTATCTTGAGATCCTGAGGACAACGTTGGAAGGAGACAAAGTGATGAAGAGAGAACTGATTTTTTTTTTTTTTTGTAAAAATAAATAGGGAGTTTGCATGAGGGAATTTGAAAGAAGAGAGAAAATAGAAGGGAGAGGACCCAGCTGGGGAATATTGGAACTTGAAATTTGCATTAGTGGAAATTTTAAGAACAGGGATGTGTAATTTTTGACTGCACATTTTTTGTGTATGAGTGCTGTAAACCTTCTCTGTCTTCAACAAAGACACAGACACACACACACATACACACAACCTCTTGTATAAGTGGATCTTGGTTGGGGGGAGAAAAGAAAGAAATTGCAGAAAAAATGCTTTGAGTTTCTTGTTTGTATTGGCACAAAGAGCCCATACAGATAGTGAGATTATTCATAAATTAAAATAATTCAATGGAAGCAGATGATTAAGACGAGGTAATAGGATGTCCGCAGAAGGATGGGCAGGGATGAGGATCGCATATCACATGTAGGATGGGATCTCAAACTAATTTTTATTTGACCTTCAAAGAGCAAGGGCATTCACTAGTCTTCTTTGGTTTTAAGTAACAGAAATGGATTTTGGCTAAAAAGCAACTAAAGGACTTTAAGTGGATTCTGGATAGCTCACAGAACTGAAGAGAAAGTTGAACAGTCAGGTCACATCGAGTAGGAACTAGAGGGTACCTCTTCAGGGCATTCCTATAGGAGTGAATTAGCCCAACTTTTTGCCACGCTAGTGAGGTTCCCACCAAAATTAGACCTCAGAGAGAGGAAGTCCTATGGAGGAGTCTGGGTCACATGTGCCACCACCCATCCCCCTACTTGGCTGCAGTAACGTGGAGTCATTGACCATCATCATTGATCATCTTCTCAGGACCACAAGAGAATAAGAGGAGACTTTTCAAAGAAAGGAAAGGGGGTATTTTAACCAGAACTCAGAGGAAGGGACACTGGGCAAGCAGAAATAGAAAAAGTCCACACTCACAGGGACCTCAGCTAGGAGATGCTGCTGCTGTATGTTTTGTTTGTAAAAATACTTAACACAAGCACATGGTACAAAGTTCAACCATGTGAAAAGGTATAAAGATACAAGTTGGGCTTCCCTTTACCTCTGAGCTCAGTTTGTCCCCTAGAAACCACGATTCTTTCCTGTGTCTCTTTCTACAACACACACACACACACACACACACACACACACACACACACACACACTACTGCTGTCACCATGAGGGTCTGCCCCCCAGACCCTGAGCCCTCTGAGAGCAGAGCCTCCTTATTTGCCTCTGAAAACCAGAACAGTTTGGTTCCCTGCAGAAATTCAGCAGCCAACTGCTAAGAGCCAACTTCTTGCAGGAGGGAGAGGAAGGAGGGAATGAGGACAGATTCTGTCTGAGATCACTTGGTGCCTCGCACTGTGATCTACGAGTTGCTTTTAATTTCCTGTGCTCGGCCGCCTGGCAGCCTGATGAAATGAAGGAGATAGCAGGGCTTCAGATCTGGCCCTGCCTGGTCCAGGGCTTGTCTGCTGGCTGCAAGGCCGTGATCTCCAGACCTTGAAGAGAGCAGAGCTGAGTGTGCTCCCCTCCGCCCACCCCTCAGCCCCCTCTGTGTGAAGGGGCTGCAGAATGGGCTGCTGAAAACCAATACACTTCCCAGGGAGCAGTGCAGAGTTCACTACTTGGGCTTTGGGGGCAGACAGGGCTGGTTTGGCTGCTGGCTCTCTTGCTTCCTGGCTGGTTGCCTCCTTCTCTGAGCCTCAGTTTCCTCAACCACAGATGGAGAGTATTAGTAGAATCTACCTCACCGAGCTCTTATGAGGCTCCAAAGAGCACTAATTCAATGTGTGAAGCGAGGTGCCTGGCACCTGGCACATACCGAGTTGGTGGTTGGTATCATGGTCATTCTTTCTCTTTAGCATTTGGTCACCAGGATCAGCTGTCAGCAAAATGGCCCAGTTGGTGACTTTGTCTTCTACCTTTTTTTCTTTTTTAATTTTAAAAAAATTTATTTTATGTATATTTTAAATTTTATATATTCTTTATTTATTGGCTGCATTGGGTCTTCGTTGCGTCGTGAAGGCTTTCTCTAGTTACGGCGAGCAGGGGCTGCTCTTCGTTGCAGTGCATGGGCTCCTCATTGTGGTGGCTTCTCTTGTGGAGTAAAGGCTCTAGGTGCGCAGGCTTCAGTAGTTGTGGCACGTGGGCTCAATAGTTGTGGCTCGTGGGCTCAGTAGTTGTGGCGAAAGGGCTTAGTTGCTCTGCGGCATCTGGGATCTTTCTGGACCAGGGATTGAACCCACGTCCCCTGCATCGGCAGGTGGCTTCTCAACCACTGAGCCACCAGGGAAGTCCCTTTTACCTTTTCTTTGAACATACCTTTCCCTTCCAGGTACAGTGTGGTCTGATCTTTCCTTATCTCTTCATATAGACAATGCTAACTCCCTTTCCTGCTGCTGCTGCTGCTGCTGCTACTGGCATTCATACCACCATCACCACCTGCCACTGATTCAGTGTTTGACTTTGTACCAGGCATGGTGCTCTGAATGGGGGATGTGCCACCTAATCTTTACAACAATCGCTATTCCCACTCCCAGGCTGAGAAAATGGAGTCACAGAGAGTCAAGGTGTTTTCCTCCTGGCTGAGTGATTAAAACCAGCAGTCCGATGGTCATTCACAGTAGGATGTAGAGATTTATTGGATTATCTCCATCACTGGGTTTGCATTGTCAAAGTGGTTTCAAAAAGAAGTCACAGCTTACTCTAAAGGAATGAATTGATGATGGGAGCAAGTGAAACTTCTTTGATGGGCTTGGGGAAGGAAGGATTGTGTTGGGAAAGAAGGAATGCTTTCCTGCTACTCTTGAAATAAAACAGAAGCCATTGCCCGCTCCGTGTGATTAAGATCAATCCTAAATGTATTGCTGAAAGGACAGTACAAAATTCCTTGCTGTTTTTTTTTTTTTTGCAGAACAAGTAACATTCTACTCCCTGATGCATGAGATTGGTTAATAAACACAGACTCAAGATCTAAAGAAAACTAAAGACCTTGCTGCAACTTCAGTGAAGTTCCACTGTTGGGTGCTGAGCCTTCACCCTGAGCAGCCACAGGGCTTCCTGCTTGTAGATGTTGCTGCAGCGACCTGCTGACCTGATGCCTGGCAGGTGACAGGGACAGGACAAATATGGGGGAATCAGGAGAATAGGGGCTGGACACTGACCCCAAACACAACACATTCCCTAGCTCACATGGGCTCTTAAGGGATGACCAGTCTCATTCTTTTTACGAAGACTTCCAGGGGGTGGGCAGTGTTCAGGCTTAGGTTCCATACCCACAGGCAGTGACTGACTTGCCCAGAATTCACTTGAAGAAGTGTCTTCGGTGAAAATAATCAGCGTGTGAAATATTTACACAGCTCACCGTTAATCAAGGGCTTTCATCTTCTTTTTCCCCTCTTTGCTTTCCCTTTCATCTCTCCCACCTCCTCTCAACTGCGTGGGTTTCCAACCTTTTAAAGATGAGTAGAAAGGACATCTCATGCCTAAGTCACACTAATGTAAGTGGTGGAAGAGGGACTGAGAGTCTAAATGCCATCACTAGCCTTAGCAGTTGGGCAGTCCTGGCTCTGTTACTGGTAGTTATAAGTCCAAAAGCAAGTTTCTTCCTCTCTCTCATCCTCCGCTTCTTTGTCTGGAAACAGGACAATAACAGCAGTTACCTCACAGGGTGACTGTGAGGACTAGTTGAGGTATATAAAGTGTTTGTCAGAGTACCTGGTACTTAGCAAGTGCCCAGTGAGTGTCATTTTATCCCTACAATCCTAAAACATTGTCATCATGTGGACTGTGTGCAAATCAGCTGACTTTATATGTTGGACTTGAGTTTATACTGTGCTTTGCATTGTAAAAAATTTATTTTGCAATGCCATCAAAATGTAACTCATTTTTCACTTGGCAAAGATGTTAATACCCAGTGCTGGTGAGCTTGTGGTGAAATGGGAGATGGGCCCTCTCATCAGGGCTTGCTGCATTCACACAGAGGCGGGGGCACAACTGCACCTTATAGAGTCTTACAAGGAGGTGGGTCTGGTTCTCATGCACCAATGGTGGGGATGGAACGTGGTGTCAACTCTGGGAATTCCAACTTTGATGTTGTACATTAAATGCTGTAGAAAGTTCCACTGGAGGTAAAGTAAGATAAACTAATGTTTAAAGATGACAAGAAGTGACCTGTAGGGATTTGGACAAATCAGCAAGCATTCTTCAGGGAGTGGCATTAAAACAAGGGAAAGAAATTGAAAATGACTCATTCGTGTGTGTGGTCAAGTGGAGGACACATGTTTTGTTCATTGAAATGGAAGAGTGACCCTAAAAACTGGACACCTTAAAAAGATACCTGCAAGCCCATCTGGATGACTCACAGACCTCTTGACCTTACCTGTCCACACCTGCATTCTTGACTGCATCCCACCCATTGAACCCATTGCAGTTGGCTCCACATGTGCTTAGTTGAAAAACCCAGGAGACACCCTCAATTTCTTCATTTTTCTAACTCCCATCCAAGTGATCAGAAGTCCTGTGTTTTCTGCCTCCACCATGCATCTCTTATCAGTCCCCTTGTCATCTCCCTGCTACTCACCTCATCATCACCTGTACAATCACAAACTCTTAACTGCTTTCCTTGCTTGTACTTTTGCCTCCATGGATCCTTTATCCACACAGCAGGAAGTGACTTTAGGGATCTGGGCAAAGACCTGGAGAGCACCTTTGATAACATAAATCAGGTCATGTCACTTCCTTGTTTAAAATCCTCATCAGGAAGGTGAGGATGGTGAGCACACTTTCCTCCTAGGGTGATGTGAGGAGTAAAGGAGAGACCTCACCTTCAAGGGTCAGCATGTGTACTCAGGAATGGTAGGTCTTCTAATGGGGGACATGATGGTCCCTGCCTTCTTGTACCAGATTCCTTTAATACTGACTAGGAGACAAGGGACCTGTCGTTTGCTCACTAGCTACCTGACTCCATTAGCTGTGTAGTCTCAGATGAGCCACTTAACATCCTCTGAGCCTCAGTTTTGCCATCTGTGAAATGGGAGTAATAATAGTACCTGCCTTATTAGGTTCTGAGTATTCATTGAGATAGTGCGTAAAGTGCTTGGCATGATGCCTATCACATAGTAAGTGCTGAAATAATGGTAGCTGTGAGTTGCTGTTATAATTGTTACGTCTTGCATCTGTCTGGGAGGCTTTCACAAACCATCATCTACAGTGCCCCCCACTGGCATGACTGCTGCAGTTTGTCTACCTCTGGGGTAAGGACTAGATTCCAATACTTAGTATCTGGCAAATAAAATAAAGATGGACACACTTTCTTTTGTTGTTTTTTTGGCTGTGCTGCACAGCTTATGGGACCCCTGCCGTGGGAGTGTGGAGCCCTAACCACTGGACCACCAGCGAATTCCCAGCTCCTTGCTATTTTGGAACTGTGTGCTGTGCACCCTTTGCAGGTGAAGCTACTGCGATAGCAGGACTGGGATGCCATATGCAGGATGACTGGCTCTGGGTTCTCCACCCCATTGTTGACTTTGGCATTCAGGACTTTGGTGGAGGGCTGCCATGGTTGCATTCTTTAGAGCAGCAAAGAGAAAACAGCGCAACTCTTGCCAATTTCCTTGAGCTCCAAGGGAAAGAAACAAGTAACATGAGTAACAACATGAAAATGAGATTGGGGGTTGTTGGAATGAGCTGAAAGCCTTAGGGGCATGCTTCAGGAACATCGCTATTCCTATTTGGCTGCCCAGGGTTTTTTTATTCTGCTGGGTGTGATACACTAACAGAAGGGAGGCAGAATTTCAATGATGGGGGTGGGGGGTGGAGACCAGAGCCCTGGCGACATGGCACCTGGGGAGAGGGAATACATTGTGGGATGACTGGAGAGAGAAAATAGTGATGTCTGTGGTAGACTAACAGATTCCCTGTGCAGTGTGTGATATAAACCTCTGTCCATCCCCCAATTCAACCCACCTGCATTCACCTCCAGCGTATGGGGAATTGGGTTTGTTTGGGAAATGTGGCGGAGTACAAATGTAAACTCAAGGTTGGCATTAAGCAAGAGCAGAAGCAGTCAAGGGGAACCCTGAATTTGCTGATCACCATTGTATAAAGATGCAGTAACTTGCTTACTTGTATAGATCTCACTCTCCACATGAAATTTGAAAAGTGGTATACAGAGAGTACTCAGATTGCTGTATTAGTGTGAATTAATTAGAAAAGCTGGTTGGCATAAGCCTCTCCTCCTCCCACCCTTACTCCTTGGAAAGAGAAGCAACATTGTTTAGTTAAAGTCAAATTGAAGGAGATTATATGGGATATTTGGAAACAGGGAGGAGGAGACAGGAAGTATTCCTTCAGACTCCAGAGAGGCAGAAGCTCCTGATACCTCCAGACTCTTTTTGTTTTGTTTTGTTTTGTTTTTTAATCTATTGCTGCTTAAAGAAACATCCCCAAACTTGGTGACTTAGAACAACGACAACAACAACATTTATTTTGCTCATGAATTGGCAGTTTGGCCAGAGTTGGGTGGGAACAGTGTGTTTCTCTCTGCACTCCGTGCGGCTGGAATTCTCTCATGGTTTGTTCACTTGCATGCCTGGCGATTCATGCTGGTTGCCAGCTGGGGCCTTGGCTGGGGCTGCCAGCCAGCACACCTACACCTCTCCCTGTGGCCTGCGCTTCCTCTTCACCATGTGGTGGCTAGGTTCCAAGGGCGAGCATCGTGGGACTGAGAGCCAGGCAGAGCTGTGTCACCTTTTCTAACCTAGCCTGGGAAGTCCTGCAGCATCACTTTAACTGCATTCTCCTCATTAGAAGTGAGTTACCAAGTGTATTAATTTGCTAGGGCTGTCATAACAAAGTACCACAGGGTGGGAGTCTTAAGCGACAGATATTTATATTGCACAGTTCTGGAGGCTAGAAGTCCAAGATCAAGATGTCAGCAGGGTTGGTTTCTTCTGAGGACTCTCTGCTTGGCTTGTAGATGGCTGTCTGCTTCCTGTGTCTTCACGTGGTCTTCTCTCTGTGTGTCTCCTGATCTCTGCTTCTCATAAGGGCACCAGTCAGATTGGATAAGGTCTCAACCTAATGGCCTTATTTTATTTACCTCTTCAAAGGCACTGTCTCAGAATACAGTCACATTTTGAGGGACTGGGGGTGTACAGATTCAACATATGAATTTTGGGTAGCAGGGCTGAGGGGGAGATGCAGTTCATCCTACAACACCACGGCTAGCCTATACTCAAAGAGAAAGGAATTAGGCTCCACCTTTTGATGGGAGGATTGTTAAAGAATTTGCAGATGTGTTTTAAAACCACCACAACTGGGTAAGTGTTAGGGGTTTTGGCAAGTCCTATAGTTGACAAGGCCGAATGCCTCACCTCCACCCAGCACCCTGAAGAGGTTGTGGAATCTGAGAGCAGTTGGCTCATGGCTTTCAAAAGAAAGACCAGAGGTTTGAGCAGCATGGCAGTCCTGTTCATCCTCAAAAATCTGCATTTCAGCAGTGAGGTGACTCAGGTTTCTTCTTCTGTTACCCAACCTTCAAATAAAATCCTGCATTCTTGTATGAATTTAGGGAGTGGAAGGACTCTCAAAATCACAACTCATTGAATTTCTCATCAACCTGGTGACTGAGGGCTTAGGAGTTAGATTTAATTTGAGTTGAAGTAATGTGATGTTTCTTCTAATGGGGCTGTGAAACAAAATTCCTACCCATTCCTTGGGGTCAGGCACATGTAGGCCATAGTGGGACATACAGTATGCAAGCTGCTTACTTTAGGTGGTTCTGCGTTGCTCCCCCTCCATTCAACCAAAAGCAGTATAGTAGAGAGGGTACCCCACTCAACCATCCCTGTTCTGACATGTGATTCCAAACACCTGCTGTGGCAGCTGGTGCATCCCTCCTCCCCACCCCCAGCTACTGCCATGGACGTGGTTAAAAAAGTAAAAGTAAAATGTCATTTTTTCACCAATCGTCGAGTTGATCTCCCTGTGTTATGCAGCAGCTTCCCGCTAGCTATTTTACATTTGGTATGTATATATGTCAATGCTACCCTCTCACTTCGTCCCAGCTTTCCCTTCGCTCCCCCCACCCCCACCTCGTGTTCTCAAGTCCGTTCTCTACATCTGCATCTTTATTCTTGCCCTGCCACTGGGTTTATCAGTACCATTTTTTTAGATTCCACATATATGAGCTAGCACACGGTATTTGTTTTTCTTTCTGGCTTACTTCACTCTGTATGATGATTGGTGATGACTTAGAGGGGTGGGATAGGGAGGGTGGGAGGGAGGCTTGGGAGGGAGGGGACATGGGGATATATATAAATACAGCTGATTCACTTTCTTGTACAGCAGAAACTGGCACAACAGTGTAAAGCAATTATACTCCAATAAAGAGCCAAAAAAAAAAAAAAAGGCATTTTTTAGAGTCGGGATGGGTTCGGAAGTGGAGGATGGTTGGGGGAGCTGACTCTGGGGCAGACCCCCGTGTTATCGACCCTCCCCAGCGGGTCCCCAACAAGGGTTCGCCTGCCCCGTGTTGTGCTTGCACCGATAGAATGAGACCGAGATCAGTTTAGAAGTAAAGGAAGGCTTAATTCTTTGATTTAAAAATGGAAAAATGTGCGCTCGCACACTAGTGCGCATGCTGTGCAACAGGCTGTGGGCGGGGCTGCTTTATAGGGTTCTCGTCAGTGGGGCGGGGCGGGGCGGAGTTCTCGCGGGGCTGGCACAGCCTCGCAGCTCGTGCTGCAGTCTGTGGTGCCCGGTGCAGCGTCTCTGCGCACATCCCGTCACCGCCATCTTGGACTGAGGTGTCGGGTGCAGCAGTTTCTCACTCGGAACTCTGGTCTGAAGTGCCCGGTGCTGCCCCCATGAGCAGGTGAAACCAGACATCACAAAGGAAAAGAAAGAAAAAGGTTAGATTTTGTTTTATTACTAGATTCTGTTTTATTCCGCGGGAATTGTTAATGGGTTTTTGTGGTGACAAATTCCTCTTCTGGTCCTCATTCTTGAGGGGTGCTGAGGGGCGACGGTCCATCTCTGTAAATGCTTCCTGCTCTTTTCGGGCGCTGTCATAACCCCGGTTGGAGGAGCAGAGCTTCTCCCCAGCTGCCTCTAGATGTATTTGATTGTCACCAGGCCTCAGCCCTGACAGTTCACATCCCTGAGCGACCACCATTTGAAGTTTTATAGGTTCTAACTGTGGAGACAAAGGATACCAGATGGTTTAGGATGAATGGCCCAAGTATTAGCAAGAGAATAGCGGTCGTTACGGAAGGGACCCAGGAAAGGTAAAAATCAAGTGATGCTAGGGAGGGCCTGTGTGACACCACTCCTAATTTGTTTGGTCAAATTATGCTGAATAGTTTAAAGGTGAAGCCGGTTTTCATTTGCCATGGTCGCCATGATGGCTGTTACCTTTTTTGTGTGGTGACAGTGTTATATATGGTTCTCCCGGCCAAGGTAATTAACACCGCTATGAGTGCAGTGACTCCTGCAATGAATTTCAGGTTGGGTGTGACAGATCCAACCATCAGTGAAGTCCCATCCTTCTTGAATATCTCTAGTCACACTTTTGTTGTTGTTTGGAAGAGAAGCTTCAGGTCAGAGAGAGGTTCATACGAGTATTCAAGAGGGTCTGTTGCCCCAGTTTGTCTTTCTGGAGTTTGGGGCTTAGGGGCCTCTTCACTTGAGTATGATGTCCCCATAGCATCATCCCTTGCAACTTCAGGGCAGAATGAATGGTTAGAATCACCAAGTGAAGTCCGTTCCATTTAGGAGTCAGTTGGTCTTATGGGCTGCCGGTTTCCAAGTTTTTTAGGTTCACCTAGTTTCCTGGCCAGAAGGAATGGAGAGCCAGGGCCGTGGGTGCGGGCAGCACCTGGTTACCATATTCTGTGAGGGCTTTCATGGTTTCTCCTACCTAGAGGCATGCTTGAGTTGTTCCATTTCGGGGGGGTGGGGAGGGGGGCTAAGTTGTCCCTCCTCTCAGGCTTGGGGAATGCATCTACCATACGTGAGTTCAAACGCACTTACCTTTAACTTATCTCATAGAGCTAACCTCATGTGGAGTAGGGCATTTGGGAGTAACAGTCCAATTTTCTTGAGTCTCCTGGTATAGCTGGGATAAGGTTCATTTTAAGGTCTAATTGGATCTCTCTACTTTCCCTGATGATTGCGGTCTCCAGGCTGAGTGTAAGGTCCAGGGCATTTGTTATCCCTATTGTCACTTGATACCCGAGTGCTGGGCTATTAACTCTTTTAGTAATATTTCAGCCACTTTGGCTGCCATTTCAGTTCTAGCAAGGAAATGCTTCTACCCACCCTGAAAACATGTCCACTGGCACCAAGAGATACCTGAAGTTACCTGATGCTCTCAGCATGACAGTGAAATTGATCTGCCAGTCTTCCCCAGGATATGTCCTTCTGGTCTGAATGGACCTTATCTGGAGGCCTCTGGGGAGGGGGTCTGGTATTGGGGTTGTTCATTGTGCAGCTGGGGCATGTCTCAACCATCTAATTATATTTTTCATGCTGGAAGTTACCATGACCTCAACTAATCAATCATAGGCTTCCCACCTGCAATGAGTTCCTTGATGAGCCTCCCTGATGGCTTGATAAGCGGCAGTTTGGGGAAAGAAGTATTGCCCGTGTTCATTAACTAGCTGCACGTGGCCTCCGAGATCGCTATTGAAGCCCCATTTCTGGACTTGGTTTAATTATTTTTTTGTATAGACTGGGGAGTAATTGGATGGATCTGGCCTCTTAGGTGTGAGGGGTAATTGCCAAGTTACTGGTTCTACGGTTTCCCTTTTGGCAGTTTCATCTGCTTTGTTGTTTCCCTTTATTACCTCTGCTTTTGCTTTGCGATGACCCCTACAGTGAATCACTGTCACTTTTTTTCAGAAGCTGCTCAGCTTCTAGGAGTCTCAATATGTTTAAGGCATGTTTCACCTGATCATTCTCTACAGCAAGCATACCTCTTTCCTTCCAAATAGCCCTATATGCATGTAGGATGGCATAGGCACACCAGGAGTTTGTGTAAACATTTCTGATCTTCCCTGTCCCAAGCTCTAAGGCTTGGGTGAAGCCTATAAGATTGGCCTTTTGGGCTGAAGTCCCCGGGATTAGGCTTCCTGCCTCTATGACTTGGGTCTGGGAGGTCACTGCGTATCCCACCAGCCTTTTCCCCTCTCTCGTAAAACTGTTCCCATCTGTGAACCATTTCTCTTCAGCACTTGGGAGAGGTTCAATTCCTAGGTCAGGGAAACTGGAACAGATCGTGTCTATGATTTCTATACAATCATGCTCTAGGGGCCCTTTTTCAGTCAGTAGCAGGGTGGCAGGATTTAGTGTGTGACAGGTGTCAGTGGTAACCACTGGATTGTACTAAAAAGCCTGAACCTCTTGTGGAGTCCATATAGTGATTGACTGACCAAATGTTAATTTTTCAGCCTTGCTTAGCAGGGTTGTAGTACCTGCTACTGCCTGTAGGTAAGGTGGCCATCCCTTGGCAGTTTGATCTAGTTGTTTAGAGAAATAAGCAATGACCCAAGTAAGGGGTCTTAGTTTTTGAGCTAATACCCCTAAGGTGATTCCCCTTCTCTCCTAAGTGTAAAGGTCAAAGAGTTTAAATCTGGGAGGGCCAGGGCAGGGGCCTCCTTCTAAAAGTAATTGCTTTTTCAATTCTTGAGAGGCTCTGAATTCCATTCTAAAGGATCATCATCCTTTGTTTTCAACTTTTCATATAGAGGTGTAGCTATTAGACCATAGTTTGGGATCTAGATGTGGCAAAACCCAGCCATCCCCAGGAAACCCCTAAGCCATCTTCTAGTTTTGGAGGGGCTAGGCTGCAAATGGCCTCTTTCCTTTCCTGGAGTAGATTTCTCTGACCTTCTGTGAGAAGGAAGCCTAGATAGGTCCCCCTAGTTTGTGATATTTGAGCCTTTTTCTTATATCCTTTATCAGCTAGGTAGTTCAGGATGGTTACAGTATTTTTGTCAGAGGCCTCCTTAGTAGGACTGTTGATTGGAATGTCATCTACATACTGAAGGAGGATTCCCCCTTCCAGATGTAGATCTTGCAGGTCTTTAGCTAAAGTTTCCACAAAGGTGGTGAATCCTTGGGGCAGGGACTGTCCAGCAGAATTGTTTTTGTTGCATGTTTGTGTCCTGACACTCAAAAGCAAAAATTTCTTGTGTCTCTGAGCTAACGGAATACAGAAGAAGGCATCTTTTAAATCCAATTCAGAATTCCAGGTCCTGGTGGAGAGTAGAGTGGCCAGCAGGGTTTGGGGATTAGGGACTACTGAATGTATATTCTTGGTGGCTTCATTGATTGCCCTGAGGTCTTGTACCATCCAGTAATCCCCACTGTGTTTCTTTATGGGAGAATGGGGGTATTACAGGCTGATTGGCATGGTCCAATAAAGCCCTGATTGGTTAGGCCCTGTATGATGGGGGCAATGCCCAGCATGGCCTCCTGCTTCTTGTAGTTGCTGGACTGGGTTCTGGAGGAGCAGGCGGGTATGGAGGGAGCCCCTTGAGCCTGTGGCCCAAATTGGGACGTATGAAGGAAGTGGGGAGGGAGGGAGCAGTAGGAGAAGGGCTAGGGAGGAGATAAAGAAGGTTTTCAGGGGGAGGGTTAGGGTAGAAGGCTCAGTAGAGGAGAGTTCACTTCCCTTTTGAAGGCCTTTGTTCTGCTATAAGGCCATAAAAAACTGGACATAGGGAAATCCATCCCATTTCTTTTGTCTCTGGCATAGCAGGTCCAATTGTAAAATGGTGTTGTCATTTAGGGACCCATTGATGGGCCACTTTCCCCATCTCCCAATTGGTCTTGGATCCAGGCTGAATTACATAGGAAGATTAAATGTTTTGGGGTCAGGGAATGATACCTGAAAAACTTCCAGTTCTGCAGTATGCACCCTAATATGCTGTCTTTCAGAATGATAGATGTTTTTTTCCCTATACCTTAGATGTTCTGTTTTGGATTTGTTTCCAGCTACCAAGGGGGTGGTTGGCATGATTTATTGGCACAAAATGTCACAAGTTTTGACCCAAACAAGATTTCCAGTTTGGGAAATTTGGAACCAACACTAAACTGTTAATGGATTCCTCAAAAGACCCAAGTAGGAGGTGTCTAAGTGGCGTGGACTCTGATATAACTGGGGGTCCCCCTTGAATCTGTACAGCCCGTGATTGAGATAGACTCTCCTCAGTCAGAACGTCCCATAGGAGGTTAGGTGGGACAGCCTCAGGGCTAGAGCAGCTTAGCCACTCTAGTTCCTCACCCACATGGTCTGTTAGGAAGTGGCACAATTGTCTAAGGCGGGGGTCCTCTCTCTCTTCCTTTCGGTCAAAATGGAGGAATTTTTGGATCTCCCACTGGGTGAGGGCTAAGAATGTGAGAGATTCCCACGGGGTACTCACCAGATTCCTGGGACACTTGATGCTTTATGCTGAAACCGGGAGGAGAGTCCATGGGACCTCCGTCAATAAGGAATCACCCAAGGTTTGCTTCACAAGAAGAAGGGGTTAGGAGCTGGGAGGATTAGGAAGGCAGGAATCAGAAGAGATATCATAGGAGAGGTCGGGCAGTAGGGCATTTCTTGCTCGTGCCAGCAGCTCACAGGGCTTCCTCATAGCAGGGATTCCTGGTTTTGCAAGTGGCTTACAGGACTTCCCAGCTCACTTTAGAGAGAAGTGCTAACCAGAAGATAGATCATGTCACCAGTTGTGTACCTTGGGACATTTTCACACCTGGGTGTTCCCAGTGTTCTTTCCTAAACTCATTGAGCATCCTCATTCTATTTTGTCAGGCAGTTCTCATTACCTGGCCTTTTCCTGATCTTGCCCGTAGGCTCAAGGGGCTGGCCACGTTCCTTTTCTAAACCAAATATGACTACAGACAGTGCTACTCTTGACCCTAGGAGGTTGACAAGGAGGGCAAAAGCCCTGGTGTGGCCCTATTGCCTTATACAGGGGTTAAGAGGACAGAGCTGCCGGCAAGACAGTGGGCAAGACTGCTGTGGCTTCTTCCTGCCCCAAAGTCCTCACCATCCTGGGCTGCTCAGCACTGTGGTAAGGCCAGCCAGAGGCAACAGGCAGGCACATGTGTGTTTCATTCTCTGATCTCCAGTTATGCCAGAGTATGATCCCTTCAGGGAGGCACAGTCCAGGTTGCTCTGGGGGCTGTGGGCTGTGCTATGTGTACACCACACCTGGGTATCCAGTGGCTGGACAGAGTTTTTCTGAATTTGGCTGAAGGCTGCTGCCATTCTACCCTATGAGAGTGTCCTAAAAGACCAGAGGCAGTCATTCCCATGTGAACTTCCAAAACTTCTGCTGTCCTCCTCCTGGAGCCGGAGTGAGTCTGGAGCCTAGTGAGTGGGTATAGGCAGAAGGGCCATGGTCAGGCCCAATCTGTGTTGCCAGACATTTGTTACTGACCCTCCTGTGTCAGGCCACAACACGGGTTCTTTTGCCAGGTGTTGTTTGGGCTGATAGGATGAGGCTGAGTTTGGTTCAAAAGCAAAAGAAAGCTTTATTCTTTGATCAAAAAACGGAGAGGTACAAGCTGGCTCTCAGGAGTGCACACTCACCTGGAAAGGCCATTGGCAGGTTGGCTTTATAGGGTTCTTGTGAGGAGGCATAATTCTTGCAGGTCAGGCTCAGCTGTGTTGCTCATAGCACTGCAGATCAAAGTGGCAGAAGCAGCATTTATACACACAGTACACCATTGTCGTCTTGAGCTGAAGTGTCATGAGCAGTGCTTCTGCAAGTTTCAGGTGCAGCCATTTCACACTAGGAACTGTGGTCTGAAGTGCTGGGTGCAAGGCCTCTGCACGCAGTACCCTATGAGCAAGTGCACCGAGACTAAGTGCACACCCACCCCCACACACACACTGATTAGACTATTTTATTACATGGATTCTATTTTTATTCCCCGGGAATTGTTAATGGGCTTTGCTGGTGACGCCTGGACAGAGGTACCCATGCCTCCCTCTACCCTGCACACAAGCTTCCTTTCTCACAGAACTTGTGTGTTTTTCACCTCCCTTTTCATATTTTTTAAAATGCCACCAATGAAAGATTCAGTTATGTTGACATATTCTTCTGGAAGGCTTGAGGGGTGATCAGTTGGTTCACTGATTTTGTAACAACATTTTGGTTGAATCTGGGACTTATTACCTACTCCCCCACTAGTATGAAGAGGCCTTGACTTCTTCTGGGGTGAGATGGCTGAGCTATTTACCCTTATATAGTTAGGAGCACAGTGCCCTCCTTGGGAGGAAAGAGGTAGAAACTCCAGCTTAATCTCTTAGAGGCTCAGAGTTTGAAATTTGCCCAATAGCCTATAGTGACCTCACCATGGTCAGATTGCCAAGGGCGATGAGGCCCCAGAAAGAGAATGCTCTGTGAATGTAAAGGAGGATCGAACAGATGGGCTGTCTTTTGCACCAAGTGTGAGACACAAAAGGGGTGACGTTCTGGATCTATGGGAGAGGCTGACCCAGCATCCCTCCTGGCACTTAAAAGAGGTGGGGACACAACCCACAACCTTCCATCCACCCTTCTTTCAGCCTCAAATCAACTCCAAGACTCTGGCACCAAAAAGGACAAAATGGCCAAGCAAATGCCTATTCATTGCCTACTCTTCCCCCATCACACCAGTCTCCATAGAGCAAAAAATTAATAAATCCAACTATGTAAAAATTCAGATGTCTTTATGGAAGCAAATTCCACAAAGTCAAGAGACAACAATAAAATGGTACACAATATTTGCAACACATGCAATTGACTAAGAAGTAATTTCTTTATTTTACAAAAAGCTCATACAAATCAATAAGAATAAATATGAACAAACCAACCGAGAAATGGGCAAAGGATATGAAAGGCAGTTCACATAAAAACAAATGCAAATAGCCAATAAATGTAGAAAGAGATGTTCAACTTTATTCTAATTAAAGACATGCAGATCTAAACAACGAGATGCCAGTTTTCATGTATCAGATTGGCAAAAATCTAAAAAGTTTGGTAATACCCAATACTGTTGAGTGAATACAGAAACAGAGACTCATTGACAGTCAATGAGCATGTTACTGGATATAATATTTTAGTTGGGAATTTGGACAATGTCAATCCTAATTATAAATGCATATATCCTTTGATCCATGGGCAAGAGTTTAATCCACATATATATTCACAAAATTATACCAGATTGTAGCTACAAGAATATTCCTTGCAACATTGTTTGTAAAACGGAAAAATTGGAAAGGGTCGTAAATAGGGTGGGTTATTCCAGTTATGGCATAGTCATATGATGGAATATTATGCAGCCATTAAAAAGAATGTACTTAGACAAATCAACTGGTTTGCAAGGTGGAAATAGAGACACAGATGTAGAGAACAAACATATGGACAGCAAGTGGGGAAAGTGGGGAGGATTGGGGGGGAATGAATTGGGAGATTGGGATACCAAATTGTACACTCTAAATATATGCATTTATTGTATGTTAGCTGTATCTCAATAAAAATTCTTAAAAAAAAAAAAAAAGAATGTACTTAGACACTTCTCTGGTGGTCCAGTGGTTAAGACTCCATGCTTCCAATGCAAGGGGTGTGGGTTCAGTTCCTGGTCGGGGAGCTAGGATTCTGTATGCTGCATGGCGCAGCCAAGAAAATTAAAAAAAAAAGAAGAAAGAAATGCGCTAAACCATTTCCAAGCTATTGGAGAAAACCAAAGTATAGAACAGTATGCACAAAATGGTCCCCATTTGTGTAGATAAAAAAGAATATGTATGCTAATATATGCATAAAACATTTCTGGAAAGTTGCACACAAAAAATTTTGAGAATGGGGTAGGCAGGAGTGAGAGAAAGCAATTTTACTTCTTGTTTCATACACTTATGTTCATGTTTTTTTAAAAAACGATTTGCATGTCTTGGTTTTATTTTTTTGAAAAGGTTTACAGAAATCTCCCTGTAGTATAATAGCCTATTTACATGTCTGTGTCCATTTGAGTATGAACTTACTGGTTAGGGTGGGGCCCAGTAGAGGGCATCTCTGTGTCTGACAGATGACAACATGAGATACTGGTGGGAAGCTTGGGAAGCTCAGGTCTCTAGTGAACAAAGTGGAACAAAAACAGTGAGATGTCTGGGTTAGTGTTGAAATGCTTCAGTACTTACGTACTGGTGGGAGATAGGAAAACTTGGATCACAGGGATATATATGCTTTATCTCCAGCCCCCCAACTTCTGGCCAGTTATGGTTACAGTTTTAGGTACGATTGCAGTCTGGGGAAGAAGTTAAATGTGCCATCCATTATTGAATGAAAACAGGGTTTTGCAGATATCAGTTCTTGAGCACAGTACCCCAAGGATGAAAGAGCAGTCCTTTAACTATGGATACATCTTATGACTTATTTTCTGAGCAGAAGTGCTGGTGCATGCAGGGACAAGATAGAAGTCTGGTGATTGTAAGGTGATTCTGCATAAGAGCACAATGAAGATATATGACATCAGACCACTTTTCTATGCAATGAGTGTCAGGAAGAAAAGTGTAACCCGTCATGTCAGTGATCCACATCCTTCAGTCTTACAGCCAAAGTGTGTGGCCAAAGAAAAAATATAAAAATTTCAAATGAACGCAAGTTTTTTTACTTCCAGTTCTCATTCACTGTGCAGATACAACACAGTTTATGACAGTTCTTTTTTTTTAAATTTCTTTATTGGAATTTAATTGCTTTACACTATTGCGCCAGTTTTTGTTGTACAACAAAGTGAATCAGCTGTATTTATACATATATCCCCACATCCCCTCCCTCCCGTGAATCCTTCCCACCCTCCCTATCCGAATCCTTTGAGTCATCACCCATCATCGAGTTGATCTCCCTGTGTTATGCAGCAGCTTCCCACTAGCTATCTATCTTACATTTGATAGTGTATATATGTCAGTGTTACTCTCTCACTTCCTCCCAGCTTCCCCTTCGCCCTCTACCCCATGTCCTCAAATCCATTCTCTACATATACAACTTTATTCTTGCCCTGTCACTGGGTTCATCAGTACCATTTCTTTAGATTCCATATATATGAGTTAGCATACAATATTTGTTTTTCTCTTTCTGGCTTACTTTGCTCTGTATGACAGACTCTAGGTCCATCCACCTCACTACAAATAACTCAGTATCATTCCGTTTTATGCCTGAGTAATATTCCATTGTATATATGTGCCACATCTTCTTTATCCACTCATTTGTTGATGGGCATTTAGGTGCTTCCATGTCCTGGCTATTGTAAATAGTGCTGCAATGAACATTGTGGTACATATTTCTTTTTGGATTATGGTTTTCTCAGAGTATATGCCCAGTAGTGGGATTCCTGGGTCATATGGTAGTTCCATTTTTAGTTTTTTAAGGAACCTCCATACTGTTTTCCATAGTGGCTCTACCAATTTACATTCCCACCAACAGTACAGGAAGGTTCCCTTTTCTCCACATCCTCTCCAGCTTTTTTTTTTTTTTTTAGATTTTTTTTGATGATGGCCATTCTGACCAGTGTGAGGTGATACTTCATTGTGGTTTTGACTTACATTTCTCTAATGATTAGTGATGTTGAGCATCTTTTCATGTGTTTGTTAGCCATTTGCATGTCTTCTTTGGAGAAATGTCTGTTTAGGTCTTCTGCCCATTTTTGGATTGGGTTATTTGCTTTTTTGGTATTAAGCTGCATGAGCTGCTTGTATATTTTGGAGATTAATCCTTTGTCCATTACTTCGTTGGCAAGTATTTTCTCCCATTCTGAGGGCTGTCTTCTTGTCTTGTTTATGGTTTCTTTCACTGTGCAAAAGCTTTTAAGTTCATGAGGTCCCATTTTTTATTCTTGATTTTATTTCCATAATTCTAGGAGGTGGGTCAAAAAGGATCTTGCTTTGATGTATGTCATAGAGTGTTCTGCCTATGTTTTCCTCTAGGAGTTTTATAGTGTCTGGCCTTACATGTAGGTCTTTAATCCATTTGGAGTTTATTTTTGTGTATGGTGTTAGGAAGTGTTCTAATTTCACTCTTTTACATGTTGCTGTCCAATTTTCCCAGTTCCACTTACTGAAGAGGCTGTCTTTTTTCCATTGTATATTCTTGCCTCCTTTGTCAAAGATAAGGTGCCCATATGTGTTTGGGCTTACCTGTGAGTTCTCTATTCTATTCCATTGGTCTTCCTTTCTATTTTTGTGCCAGTACCATACTGTCTTGATCACTATGGCCTTGTAGTATAGTTTGAAGTCAGGAAGCCTGATTCCACCAACTCCGTTTTTCCTTCTCAAGATTGCTTTGGCTATTCGAGGTCTTTTGCATTTCCATACAAATCGTAAGAGTTCTTGCTCTAGTTCAGTGAAAAATGCCATTGGTAATTTGATCGGGATTGCATTGAATCTGTAAATTGCTTTGGGTAGTACAGTCATTTTCACTATGTTGATTCTTCCAATCCAAGAACATGGTATGTCCCTCCATCTGTTTGTGTTGTCTTTGATTTCTTTCATCAATGTCTTAAAGTTTTCTGCATACAGATCTTTTGCCTCCTTAGGCAGGTTTATTCCTAGGTATTTTATTCTTTTGGTTGCAATGGTGAATGGGAGAGTTTCCTTAATTTCTCTTTCTGCTCTTCCGTTGTTAGTGTATAGGAATGCAAGAGATTTCTGTGCATTCATTTTGTATCCTGCTACTTTACTAAACTCATCAATGAGTGCTAGCAGTTTTCTGGTAGAGTCTTTAGGGTTTTCTATATATAATATCATGTCATCTGCAAAGAGTGACAATTTTACTTCTTCTTTTCCAATTTGCATTCCTTTTATTTCTTTTTCTTCTCTGATTGCTGTGGCTAAGACTTCCAAAACTATGTTGAATAATAATGGTGCGAGTGGGCACCCCTGTCTTGTTCCTGTTCTTAGAGGGAATTCTTCCAGTTTTTCCCCATTGAGAACGATGTTGGCTTTTGGTTTGTCATATATGGCTTTTATTATGTTGAGGTAATTTCCTTCTATGCCCATTTTCTGGAGAGCTTTTATCATAAATCGATGTTGAACTTTGTCAAAAGCTTTTTCCACATCTATTGAGATGATCATATGGTTTTTACCCTTCAATTTGTTGATATGATGTATCACGTTGATTGATTTGCATATATTGAAGAATCCTTACATCCCAGGGATCAACCCCACTTGATCATGGTGTATGATTTTTTTAATGTGCTGTTGGATTCTGTTAGCTAGTATTTTGTTGAGGATTTTTGCATCTATATTCATCAGCGATATTGGTCTGTAATTTTTTTTGTGACATCTTTGCCTGCTTTTGGTATCAGGGTGATGGTGGCCTCATAGAATGAGTTTGGGAGTGTTCCGCCTTCTGCAATATTTTGGAAGAGTTTGAGAAAGATAGGTGTTAGCTCTTCTCTAAATGTTTGATAGAATTTGCCTGTGAATCCATCTGGTCCTGGGCTTTTGTGTGTTGGGAGGTTTTTAATCACTGCCTCAATTTCCGTACTTGTGATTGGTCTGTTCATGGTTTCTATTTCTTCCTGGTTCAGTCTTGGAAGATTGTATTTTTCTAAGAATGTATCCATTTCTTCCAGGTTATCCAATTTATTAGCATATAGTTGCTTGTAGTAGTCTCTCATGATCTTTTGTATTTTTGAGGTGTCCGTTGTTACTTCTCCTTTTTCATTTCTAATTCTGTTGATTTGCATCTTCTCCCTTTTTTTCTTGATGAGTCTGGCTAATGGTTTATCAATTTTGTTAATCTTCTCAAAGAACCAGCTTTTAGTTTTATTTATTTTTGCTATTGTTTCCTTGCTTTCTTTTTCATTTATTTCTGCTCTGATCTTTATGATTTCTTTCTTTCTGCTCACTTTGGGGTTTCTTCTTCTTTTTCTAATTGCTTTAGGTGTAAGGTTAGGTCATTTATTTGATAATTTTCTTGTTTCTTAAGGTAGGACTGTATTGCTATAAACTTCCCTCTTAGAACTGCTTTTGCTGCGTCCCATAGGTTTTGGGTTGTTGTGTTTTCATTGTCATTTGTTTCTAGATATTTTTTGATTTCCTCGTTGATTTCTGTAGTGATTCCTTGGTTGTTTAATAGTGAATTGTTTAGCCTCCATGTGTTTGTATTTTTTGCAGTTTTTTTCCTGTAATTGATATCTAGTCTCATGGCATTGTGGTCTGAGAAGATGTTGATACGATTTCAATTTTCTTGAATTTGCCGAGGTTTGATTTGTGACCCCAGATGTGATCTGTCCTGGAAAATGTTCCATGTGCACTTGAGAAGAAAGTGTATTCTGTTGTTTTTGGATGGAATGTCCTATAAATATCAATTAAGTCGAGTTGGTCTAATGTGTCTTTTAAAGCTTGTGTGTCTTTATTTATTTTCTGTTTGGACGATCTGTCCATTGATGTAAGTGGGGTGTTCAAGTCTCCCACTATTATTGTGTTACTGTTGATGTCCTCTTTTATAGCTGTTAGCATTTGCCTTGTGTATTGAGGTGCTCCTATGTTGGGGGCATAGATATTTACCATTGTGATATGTTCTTCTTGGATGGATCCCTTGATCATTATGTAGTGTCCTTCCTTGTCTCTTTTAATAGTCTTTACTTTCAAGTCTAATTTGTCTGATATGAGTATTGCTACTCCAGCTTTCTTTTGACTTCCATTTGCATGGAATATCTTTTTCCATCCCTTTCCTTTCAGTCTATGTGTATCCCTTGGTCTGAAGTGGGTTTCTTGTAGGCAGCATATAGAAGGGTCTTGTTTTTGTATCCATTCAGCCAGTCTGTGTCTTTTGGTTGGAGCATTTAATCCATTTCCATTTATGGTGATTATTAACATGTATGTTCCTGTTACCATTTTCTTAATTGTTTTGGGTTTGTATTTGTAGGTGTTTTCCTTTTCTTGTGTTTCCTACTTAGAGAAGTTCCTTTAGCACTTGTTGTAAGGCTGGTTTGGTGGTGCTGAATTCTCTTAACTTTTGCTTGTCTGGAAAGCTTTTGATTTCTCCCTCAAATCTGAATGAGATTCTTGCTGGGTAGAGTATTCTTGGCTGTAGGTTTCTCTCTTTCAGGACTTTAAGTATATCCTGCCATTCCCTTCTGGCCTGCTGCGTTTCTGCAGAAAGGTCAGCTGTTAGCCTTATGGGTTTTCCCTTATATGTTGTTTGTTGCTTTTCTCTTGCTGCTTTTAATATTTTTTCTTTGTGTTTAATTTTCATTAGTTTGATTAATATGTGCCTCAGTGTATTTCTCCTTAAGTTTATTCTGTATGGGACTCTCTGTGCTTCTTGGACTTGGTGAATTATTTCCTTTCCCATGTTGGGGAAGTTTTCCACTATAACCTCTTCAAATATTTTCTCAGAACCTTTCTTTTTTTCTTCTTCTTCTGGGATGGCTATAATTCGAATATTGGTACACTTAATGTTACCACTGAGGTCTTTGAGACTGTCTTCTATTTTTATTCTTTTTTCTTTTTCCTGCTCTGTGGCAGTTATTTCCCCCATTCTATCTTCCAACTCACTTATTCGTTCTTCTGCCTCAGTCATTCTGCTGGTTATAGCATCTAGAGTATTTTTAATTTCAGTTATTTTGTTATCCATTGCTGTTTGTTTTTCTGAGTTCTTCTGAACTGTTTCTTGTACTTCCTCTATTTTGTTATCAAGATTTTGTATCATTTTTACTATCATTACTCTGAATTCTTTTTCAGGCATTTTTCCTATTTCGTCCTCATTTATTTGGTCTTGTGGGTTTTTTTCCTGCTCCTTTGCCTGCATGGTGTTTCTTTGTTTCCTCATGGTTGTCCAAACTTTTGGGGTTGCTTGTCCTGGCGATAGAGATGTTTATAGAAGACTGTCCAAGCCTCAGATAATATTCCTGTTTCCTTAGAGTCTCAGCTGTAAGTGTCCTTCTACTCGCCTTGCGTGTTTTTGCATTATTCTGTGACCAGCAGAGCTTCCTTTATTGTTCGTGTGTAAGCGTCTGTGTGTGGGGAGGGAGAGGGTACAATAGTGGCTCCTTCCCCTGGGAGTGAGTGAGCAGTGGCGCACTGTTGTTTCAGTTGGGCTTGGAGGTGCCTGTTGCAGAGGGAAGCTGGTGGCTCAGGTGTAAACAGAAAGTCTCAGAGTTGGGCCTCTCTCGGGTTTTTTTTTTTTTTTTTTTTTTCTCGGCAGCCTCCCTGCTGCAGGCGTTGTTCCAAGGGGTTTTAATCTAGCTCCGCCCGAGTGCCTGAGGGTACTTGTTATCCCTGAGCACCTTAGGTGGCCCACAGGGCATCTCTCCACTGCCTGTTCCAGTGGCGCTGAAAGAGAAAGAGAGGCTATGCCCGCCGCTCCTCCCCCCGCCCGTGAGCCTGCAGCCTGCAGCCGCCATCATGGCTGGACAGCTCTCAGGGGCAGGCACTCCTCGCCGCGAACCTCTTCCCTCCTGTCCTCTTGGTCCGTCACCTTACTGGCAACAATTTTTCACACCCTGAACCAGCTGTCTGGTTCCCACACTCCCACTCCCAGACCCTCTGTTCAGCTGTGAATCCACATCTCAGTTCGGGAATGCTGAGCTGTTGTGCGGACCCTCCGTATGTTTCTCACTCCCTCCCGTCTGCCACAGCTCCACCACTTCACCCTCTTTGAGCTTTCGTAGATGCCTCCCTACCGGTTATGTCAGGCTCCTTGCGGTCCTTTCTGGTGTCTGAGGTCGTTTCCTGGTGTTCAGTTGGTTCTCTGTGGGAATTATTGTGTCCTTTGGTGCATTCCCAATGCATCTGTGGAGAGGGATGCATTCCACGTCCCTCTACTTCGCCGCCATCTTTTTCTCCTTCTACCATACTGTCTTGATCACTGTAGCCTTGTAGTATTGTTTGTGAAGTCAGGGAGCCTGATTCCTCTAGCTCCATCTTGCCTTCTTAAGATTGCTTTCGCTATTTGGGGTCTTTTGCATTTCCATACAAATCGTAAGATTTCTTGTTCAAGTTCTGTGAAAAATGCCATTGGTAATTTGATTGGGATTGCATTGAATCTGTAAATTGCTTTTGGTGGTATAGTCATTTTCACAATGTTGATTCTTCCAATCCAAGAACATGGTATGTATTGTCTTTGATTTCCTTCATCTGTGTCTTATAGTTTTCTGCATACAGGTCTGTTGCCTCTTTAGGCTGATTTATCCTAGGTATTTTATTCTTTTTATTGCAGTGGTAAATGGGAGAGTTTCCTTAATTTCTCTTTCTGCTCTTTCTTGTTAATGTATAGGAATGTAAGAGATTTCTGTGTATTAATTTTGTATCCTGCTGCTTTACTAAATCCATCCATTAGTGCTAGCAGTTTTCTGTAAGTTTCTTTAGGGTTTTCTATGTATGATACCATGCCATCTGCAAAGAGTGACAATTTTACTTCTTCTTTTCCAATTTGCATTCCTTTTATTTCTTTTTCTTCTCTGATTCCTGTGGCTAAAATTTCCAAAACTATGTTGAATAATAATGGTGAGAGTGGGCACCCTTGTCTTGTTCCTGTCCTTAGAGGGAATGCTTTCAGTTTTTCACCACGTAGAATGATGTTGGCTGTTGGTTTGTCATATATGCCTTTTATTATGTTGAGGAAATTTCCTTCTATGCCCATTTTCTGGAGAGTTCTTATAAATGAGTGTTGAATTTTGTCAAAAGTTTTTTCTGTATCTATTGAGATGATCATATGGTTTTTATCCTTCAGTTTGTTAATATGATGTATCACATTGATTGATTTGCATATATTGAAGAATCCTTGCATTCCAGGGATAAACCCCACTTGATCATGGTGTATGATCTTTTTAATGTGCTGTTGGATTCTGTTAGCTAGTATTTTGTTGAGGATTTTTGCATCTATATTCATCAGTGATATTGGCCTATAATTTTCTTTTTTTGTGACATCTTTGCCTGGTTTTGGTATCAGGGTGATGGTGGCCTCGTAGAGTGAGTGTGGGAGTGTTCCTCCTTCTGCTATATTTTGGAAGAGTTTGAGAAGGATAGGTGTTAGCTGTTCTCCAAATGTGTGATCGAATTTGCCTGTGAATCCATCTGGCCCTGGGCTTTTGTGTGCTGGGAGGTTTTTAATCACTGCCTCAATTTCATTACTTGTGATTGGTCTGTTCATATGTTCTATTTCTTCCTGGTTCAGTCTTGGAATATTGTACTTTTCTAAGCATGTATCCATTTCCTACAGGTTATCCAATTTATTGGCATATAGTTGCTTGTAGTAGTCTCTCATGATCTTCTGTATCTCTGCGGTGTCCGTTGTTACTTCCCTTTTTTCATTTCTAATTCTGTTGATTTGTGTCTCCTCTTTTTTTCCTAACCAGTCTGGCTAATGGTTTATCAGTTGTGTTTATCTTCTCAAAGAACCAGCTTTTAGTTTCATTGATCTTTGCTATTGTTTCCTTCCTTTCTTTTCCATTTATTTCTGATCTGATCTTTATGATTTCTTTACTTATGTTTGCTTTGGGGGTTTATTGTTCTTCTTTCTCTAATGGTTTTGGGTGTAAGGTTAGGTTGTTTATTTGAGATTTTTCTTATTTCTTGAGGTAGGATTGTATTGCTATAAACTTCCCTCTTAGGACTGCTTTTCCTGCATCCCATAGGTTTTGAATTGTTGTGTTTTCATTGTCATTTGTTTCTAGGTATTTTTTGATTTCTTGTTTGATTTCTTCAGTGACTTCTTGGTTTTTTAATAGTGTATTATTTATATGTGTTAGCATAGAGTATTTGTTTTTCTCTTTCTGGCTTATTTCACTCTGTATGATAGACTCTAGGTCTATCCACCTCATGACATATAGTTCAATTTCATTCCTTTTTATGGCTGAGTAATATTCCATTGTATATATGCACCACATCTTCTTTATCTGTTCATCTGTTGATGCGCATTTCATTTAGCCTCCATGTGTTTGCATTTTTTCAGTTTTTTTCCTGTAATTGATATCTAATTGCATGAGATTGTGGTCAGAGAAGATGCTTGATACTATTTCAATTTTCTTGAATTTACCGAGACTTGATTTGTGACCCAAGATGTGATCTATCCTGGAAAATGTTCCGTGTGCACTTGAGAAGAAAGTGTATTCTGTCATTTTTGGATAGAATGTCCTGTAAATATCAGTTAAGTCAAGATGGTCTAATGTCTCATTTAGAGCTTGTGTTTCTTTATTTTCTGTTTGGATGATCTGTCCATTGGTGTAAGTGGAGTGTTCAAGTCTCCTACTAGTATTGTGTTACTGTTTATTTCCCCTTTTATGGCTGTTAGCATTTGCCTTATGTATTGGGGTGCTGCTATGTGGGGTGCATAGATATTTACAATTGTTATATTTTCTTCTTGAATGGATCCCTTGATCATTATGTAGTGTCCTTCCTTGTCTGTTGTAATAGTCTTTACTTTAAGGTCTAATTTGTCTGAAATGAGTATTGCTACTCCAGCTTTCTTTTGACTTCCATTTGCATGGAATATCTTTTTCCACCCCCTTACTTTCAGTCTGTAGGTGTCCCTAGGTCTGAAGTGGGTTTCTTGTAGACAGCATAAAAGGGTCTTGTTTTTGTATTTATCCAGCCAGTCTGTGTCTTTTGGTTGGAGCATTTAATCCATTTACATTTTAGGTAATTGTTGACATGTATGTTCCTATTACCATTTTCTTAATTGTTTCAGCTGTGTTTTTGTGGGTCTTTTCCTTGTCTTGTGTTTACTGCCTAGAGGAGTTCCTTTAGCAGTTGTTGTAAGGCTGGTTTGGTGGTGCTGAATTCTCTTAACTTTTGCTTCTCTGTAAAGCTTTCGATTTCTGCATCAAATCTGAATGAGATTCTTGCTGGGTAGAGTATTCTTGGTTGTAGCTTTTTCTCCTTCAGGACTTTCAGTATATCCTGCTATTCCCTTCTGGCCTGCAGTGTTTCTGCAGAAAGATCAGCTGTTATCCTTATGGGTTTTCCCTTATATGTTATTTGTTGCTTTTCTCTTGCTGCTTTTAATATTTTTTCTTTGTGTTTAATTTTCATTAGTTTGATTAATATGTGCTTTGGTGTATTTCTCCTTGAGTTTATTCTGTATGGGACTGTCTGCACTTCTTGGACTTGATTTACTGTTTCCTTTCCCATGTTGGGGAAGTTTTCCAGTATAACCTCTTCAAATATTTTCTTAGACCCTTTCATTTTTTATTCTTCTTTGAGATGCCTATGATTCAAATGTTGGTACATTTAATGTTATCACTGAGGTTCTGAGACTATGTTCCATTCTTCTTATTCTTTTTTCTGCTCTGTGGCAGTTATTTCCCCCATTCTGTCTTCCAAGTCACTTACTTGTTCTTCTGCCTCCATTATTCTGCTGTTTGTACCATCTAGAGTATTTTTAATTTCAGTTATTGTGTTGTTCATTACTGTTTGCTCTTTAGTTCTTCTAGGTCCATATTAAATGTTTCTTGTATTTTCTCTGTTTTGTTTTTGAGATTTTGGGTAATCTTTACTATCATTACTCTGAATTCTTTTTCAGGCAGTTTGCCAATTTCTTCCTCATTTATTTGGTCTTGTGGGTTTTTTTCTTGGTCCTTTGTCTGCAAGGTGTTCTTTGTTTTCTCATTTTGTCTAATGTATAGTATTTGCTGTCTCCTTTCCCTATGCTGCCTAGTAGTAATTCCTTTTGTCTCCGTTCTGTTTGGCTCGAGGTATCAAGCTCTGGAGTTTGCTGGCCTTTGGTTGCTTTTGGAGCTTGGTGTTGAGAATATGAACTCTGGGGGAGCACTTACTGATTAACATTCCATGGGGTCACGAGTTCTCTGGTGGTCCAATGTCCTGGACTGTGCTCTGCTGTCTCAGGGGTCCAGGTTTGACCCCCAGCTGGGGCACCAAGACCCTGCAAGCTGCACAGTATGGAGAAAAAGGAGGTAGAAGGAAAGAAAAGAAAAAAAAGGGGAAAAAAAGGGATGAAAGGGAAAGGACAGACACATCCCCAAGACTGGTGATAAAAGCAACTCTAATCAGTCAAACTCACACAAGGAGATGTGCATACTTGCTCTTGTAAAAAGAGAAGAGGAAGAGAAACCGAAGAAAAGAGAAAGAGGGAGAACAAAGAAAAATAAGTAGAGAGTACTCATAGCAATTACAAGCAAATCCACATACAAATATATGCAGTAAAGATTAAACTAACAAATACATAAAACCAGAAACAAGTCAAACATACCAGGATGTCCTCCAATACTTCTAGGTAGGGCTCTACACATGTTATGAAGAGGACTGTGGAGAGCTCAAACTGTGATCTGGTATTAATTCTGTGTATATTTGTCCCCACAGTCCATAGTTGCCCCCTATGTCTACAGCCTGTAGTGTATTCAGGTGATCCACAGATGCAGGGTCTATCAAGCCTATTGTGGGTATTAAATCTGCTCCTCCTGCAGCTGTTTCCCTTTCTCTTCTTTGGTCCTGCAGTCCTCGGGGATCAATTTTGGTTTTGGTCCCTTCTTTGTGTGTGGGCTGCTCTCAGGAGTCGATTTCCTGCCCAGGCAAGAGGGGGCAAAAGAGGGTGATTGGGGCTCACTTGCAAATTCAGGTCAGGGGGACGAAGGGATATGGCAGTCTAATTGAAATTTGGGGGAGTAGTTATAGCAGCAGAGGTTGGTGTGAGCCTGAGGTGTGTGCCTGAGGTGTGCCGTGCATTCTCCCAGGGAAGTTGGTCCTGGGAGAACACGGGACCCTTGGTGTTGGTGGGCTTCACCTACTGCTGGGAGGGTGTGGCCAATGACCTTATACACAGGACACTGGCCGGCAGCAGTGGCAGCATGCAGCGGTCTATGACAGTTCTTGAACTTAAGCAGGCATCAGAATTACCTGGAAAGAATATTAAAGAGATTGCTGGGCCCTATCGCCAGTCTGTCTGATTCAATAGGTCTGAGATGGGACCTGAGAATTTTCATTTCTAGTAAGTTCCTAAATGATGCTGATGCTATTGGTCTTAGGACCACACTTTGAGAACCACTGGCTTAAAGGACAATTTATAATTTTTTTTTTTTGTCTCCCATCAATGACCCTTACATCCCTTAGCTGTTTTCAGGATGTCTCCTTAAAACTCACCTAAAAATCCATCTTCTCTTATAATCCCTAAACCTTGCGCCCCTTTTCCCCTTTCCCTTTTCCTGCCATGTACATGTGCCAAATAATGCATCTGGCCTCCTTGAAAGGGTGAGGAGAGGAACAAACTAAACAGGCAAAGCCAGTCTCCTCTTTCATAGATAGGGAGAGGACTGGAAACACTCATGTTCATTTTCAGCTTCTCCTCAGTCAAGTGGATATTCATCTTCTATCAGGGGCTGGACATACTCGTAGCACATAGCAGGGGGTAGCTTCTCTGAATCTGCCCTGAGGCTGCCTAAGGATTGGGGCCACAGAGGGTCCTCATGGCCTCATTCCCAGAAGGGACATTTTGGCAAGAGGAGAGAAAAACCATCCAGAATGTTTGTTTTTAGAAGCTCACTCAGTGGGGCCTGGCTCCCTGCAGAGCTCTCTCCTCTCCTCTTTCCTGCTTCTCATTTTCTCACTGCCAGGGCCTCTCTTCTACCTCCTCAGCTGGATACTCCAGGGGGCTGCCTTGTAAGGCAGGCGTCAGGCCACACTGGCAGGGATTATCCCAGAGGGGACTAGAGCTCCTGGGGAAATGGAAGTTGGATAATTATGTTGTTGGAAGATGATAGGAGCTTTCTTCTTCTCTCCATTTTCCTAATAGAAAAGAAAAGAAGGAAGGAAGGAGAGAAGTGAAGGAAGGAAGAAAAGAAGAAAGGAAGGAGGAAGAGAAAGAATCCGGTTTAGAGGTTACTTAGGCTGTATGGGCTGAACACACCCTGTTCAAAAAGCCATCCTTCCTCCTCCTCTGAGTGACATTAATCACCTATGTAGACATGGCTCTTGTCCAAATTCAAAAGTACTTTCCTGGAAAGAGGGGAGGCTCAGACCAGCTGTTAAATGTGTGGTCTCATAGAGCAGTACTTCCTAAACTTGGAGTGTATAGGAATCCCTCCCTGTGCCTTTAGCCTTGGTAAAATGCAGATGCTCATTCAGGAGGTCTGGGCGAGGCCTGAGACTGCATTTCTAACAAGCTCCCAGGTGATTCTGATGCTGCTGGTCTGTGGACAGCACAGTGTAGCAAGGTTGTAAAGTGCTTAATACTAGAAGCAACCTTAGAGATAAACTTGAATCCAATCTTTTTACAAATAAGACACCTGGAGCCCTGAGTGGTTGTGTGACTTCCCCAAGGCCACGCAGCTGGTTAGTGGCAGAACCACTATTCCCACTTCAGCACTCTTTCTACTTCCTCAGGAAGGAAGCAAAGCAGGAATATAAAACAGGTGCCAGACATACTAGAATATGAATGCTTAAAAGGAGTGTCTGGACCAGGGGAAGCCAATATCCAAGTCTACTCCGCCAGTGGTCCCCAAGTTGGGAGCCTGGACTGTGATCGTCTTCACTAAGGAGCTGGTTGCTCCTGACCAGTCAGCTAACAACCACAGATTGGAGAAAAGCAAAACTGCTGGTGTTTTCCCAAGCCTTGGTTGGGCCTGGTAATTTATGGTGGTTGTCAAGTTGGAATCTTAAGTTGTCAAGTTAGAATCTTAAGCCTTTATGGTCCATCATGTATCTCCTGGGGAGACAGAATTGTCTGGAATAATGGGGCTGTGTTGGGGAAGCTGGGATCCTCACCAGGGCAAACCCTCAGGAGATAATCTAAGAAGAACTGAATGGTGTACTAGAAACCCGATGGATGTTTGATTCCTGAGAGCACTTGTACCTCCCGGACCCTCTTGTTTTCATATCGCTCCTCTTCATTATTTTGAAAGCAGCACTTTGTCTAAGACAGCAAGGAATCCTGGAATTGGAAACAAAATTTCCCAGGAGGGAAAACATTTGTTCTGTAGTGTTGATCAGGCCAAACCATTGTGGTAAGCTGGGTTACTACAAGAAGGCACCCTAGATTGGATGTTTAAAGGCCTCCATTTCAGGCCTGATTCTGTTACTTATCAGCCTTTGAGAGGGTTTCTAGAGAAAATGGTACCATTCGTTCATTCACTCACTCACTCATTTATTCATTCAGTCAACCCACAAACAGTTTTTGAGCACCAACCCATGAATCAAAATTCAGAGACCCAAAAAATCCTCTATGCTCTCAAGGGATTCATGGTCTAATATGAAAGACGGGTAAACCAACTATTTATTATAATATAGCTATGAGAGGTGCAGGAAACATGGTGTTTGGAGCATAAAGAAGAACCAGTAAGATCAGATGGGTTGGTAGGAGAAGGCTTCCTGGAAGAGGTGATAGTTGAATCGAGTCTTGAGGGAAGAGTAGGAAGGATGGGGTCACAGAAAGAGCTTTCTAGGCAGAGAGATTGAAAGTTTTTAAGTGCAGTTGGATCACAGGGTTCATGGTGATGTGATGTGGGTGGGATCAGGTCACGAAGACCTTGTGTACTAAGCGAAGGCCCAGTTTCAATTAAATAAAGCTGTGAGGAGAAATTTTATGTAACCAGTTAATAATAATAACCATCATCACAATTACATTTATTAAGCCTATTACTATTATTTAATCCTCACAGTAAACCTATAAAGTAGGTACTGATATTGTACCTGTTGTATGGATATGAAACTTGAGGCCCAGGGAGGGTGAGAAACTCAAAGCCATGCGGCTGAAGTCCTGATACAGAGGGCTTGCTCTCAGCCCCATCAGATCCAAAGTACCCTTTTATAACAAATATTTTTAACCCTCCTTTTCTTAAAAAAAAAAAAATTATTTACTAGCTGTTTTTGGTCTTCATTGCTGCACATGGGCTTTCTCTAGTTGCAGTGAGTGAGAGCTACTCTTCATTGCGGTGCATGGGCTTCTCAGTGCAGTGGCTTCTCTTGCTGCGGAGCGTGGGCTCTAGGTGCCTGGGCTTCAGTAGTTGTGGCACACAGGCTCAGTAGTTGTGGCACACAGGCTTAGTTGCTCCGTGGTGTGTGGTATCTTCCCAGACCAGGGACTGAATCTTTGTCCCCTGCATTGGCAGGCAGATTCTTAACCACTGCACCACCAGGGAAGTCCCTAACCCTCTTTTATTATTGTGAAATGAAGTTCAAGCATAATATTCATTTAGATACATAATTTTAAGAAAACAATATAATGCTCACCTGTAATATAAATAAAAATAAAAGAAAAATAACTTAGAATAATACATATTTTAAAGTGGAAATGCTCAGACCTGACTATTCTAGAAGCATTATGAAGTAGTTGATGGTTGTACACATATGTAGAATCACCTTGAATGCAACAGCTATAGATGCAGACAGATATCTCTGTATTGAAGGGATGAAGTAAATACTGTGAGCAGTGATGCTGAGAGTGAACTGATTTTCTGAAATAGTTAGCCATCCTTGGTAAGGTTTGAATGACAAAGTGCAGTCTTCTCTCAAAGACTGGTGGCAGAACTGGAATATGAACCCTGATCAGCTAAATGCAGAGTTTGAGCAAATAACCCTTATGTGGGGATGATTGCTCCCTCATGGAGGTCATTTCATGTCTCTGGGGTGGCTGGGAGGGGCCTGAAGAGACCCCTGGGAGATGAGGGTATGGTGTTGCTGAGCCCAGGGATCCCTATAGAACTTTGGGATGACAGGTCAGGCTGCCTTGCCTCTTTGACCTTGTTTCCCTAGTGGTTGGGGTCTCTTCACTTCCTGGGCTCTTAACTGAGAAATTTTCCCAGTCCTTCAGTAGAGAGTTTCAAGTCTTTTGACTAAGCTATAGCAGGACTCTAACCTCATCTAGCAACAGATGGAAGGTGTAACACTTCCCATTGGACTTAAATAATAAGACTTGAGAACAAGAGGCTATTCATTAATTTTTACAAGTATTTGCTGAACCCCTGATTTTTGTTATTGTTGTTAACAAACCATGCCAAACCTCAGTGGCCTGAAATTGAGTATTTCTCAAGCTCTTATGGGTTGATGAGGAGATTCTTCTGCTTCACCTGTGTTGGCTAGGGCACTCAGATGCCTGTTGGTCTTGAGGGACTCTGGCCTTTTATGTGAGCCCTTCCACATGGCTTCTTGGACTTCTTCACAGCATGTCTGCTAGATTCTGAAAAGAAGGTTGCAAAGGGGCCAAGGCAGAAGCTGTAGGTCTTTTTTAAGGCACAGCTTCAGGAGTTAAACAGTCTCATTTCTGCAGTATTCTTGTGGTCAAAACAAGTTATGGGGCTAGTCCAGATTTGAGGGGAGTCCATTTTTTTGGTGATAAATTGCAGAGAATTTATGACTATCTTTATTCCACCAAAACCTGTTATGTTCAAGGCACGATGCTAGGTTCTTGGGGATATTAATGGTGAACAAAATCAGACTCTCGTGAGTTTATAGTCTACTATAGAGAGAAATCAATTAGCCACACAAGTACTTGCATAAATCAGAGGGCTATGTAGGGAGGTCTTTGATGCTGTAAGAACATAAAAACAGGGAACAAAGTCATAACAAGGAAAGTCAGAGGAGATTTACCTAATAAATTAATACTCAAACTGGTATCTGAAGAATCCGTGAAGGCATTTAAGTTGTGTATATGCCTAGCATATGGTAGCTCCTCAGCTAGTATTTGTCGAATGAATGAATGAAAGAAAGAGTGATGGGCATGTGCAAGATTTCTGTGGCAGGAAAACCAATATGGTAGAGAGTGGAGAAGATGGAGGGTGTGGTAAGAGAGGAGGCCACACGAGGACAGACCATTGTAGACCGTTGAAGCTGTGTTGAGGACTTGGGTCCTCAGCTTCAGAGTAATGGGTTTTAAGCCAGGACAAGTTGATCTAATAAGGTTTGGGCTTTGAGAAGGTCACTCTGACTGTAATATGGAGAATCAAATGATTTGGAGGGGTAGCTGGTAAGTGGGAAGAGCAGAGAAGAGGGATAGAGGGAGGATAGTTAGGTTGCTATACAGTGGTCCAGGGAACTGGTGGCAGTGTGGTGACCAAGTGATGGATGTAGAGTTAGAGAAAACTGAGGAGCTCTATCAAGACTCTGGGAATAAAATGGCTCTGAACTTGTAGCCAGTTCCTCTTCTGTCATCTTCTACTGCCCTGGGAGCCTGCGGAACATATAGGCAGTCTGGACCAACCAAAATGCTCTGAGCCCTGGAAGACAGCTTGTGGCAATCTCAGAGAAAGTCACAGGAGAGGCAAACATAACTTGTTTTCACCTCCAGAGCTGCAGTTCATGCTAGGACGCCTTCTCTAACCTCAAGCTCTGAAGAGGAATATTGATTTCTGCAGCTGAGACTATAACTCGGGCATTTGCTTTCACTTGCAAGTCTCTCCTCTTCTGCTCTTACCCTGGGGGCAGTGAGACCATGGCTCTGGAGATCGATAGCTGTGAACAGGATGAGGTTGAGGAGAGCAGGGTTCTTTTCTCAAGTGCATGCTGTTCCCAGGTGATGCATGGGTCACTGTCAACTCCCTGAGACACAGGAGCCACAGAAACAAGGGCCACACATCTAGGATTTTCCATCAGTGACATGGTGAGACTGTTGCTTTTAACTTTTTTATTGTGGAAAATTGCAGACTTACTCAAAAAAAGATTGGTATTGTGAAGCCCGTCATCAGCTCCAACAATGAGCAGCTCATGGCCTCTCTTCCCTGTATCATTTTGAAGCAAATCCTAGACAGCATTTAATTTCATCTGTATGTGTCTTAGTATGATTCTTTAAAGTATAGGGACTCAGAAAATAAGCTTAGAAATACTAGCTGTTGGAAATACCATATTTGTAATTATGATGTTATGATGCATTAAGATGATTGATATCATCAAATAATTAATAAACGTTTGTGCATCTTCCCCCATTCTATTTTAAAAGTTTCTGTTGTTTAATTTGTTCACTTGAATCAGAATCCAAATAAAGTCCATACATTGTGATTGATTATTATGCCTTTTAGGTCCCTTTTAATCTATAGATTTTCCCTCCATTGCTCTCTTTTAAAAATTTTTCCTTGCAAGCATTTTGTAGAAGAAACTGGGTGGTGTGTCCTGTAGCGTTTCTCCCACCTTGATCTTACTGGTGACATCTCTGTGGTGGCATTTAGCAGATTCTTTGTCCCTCGTACTTACTGTAAATTGGTAGTTGGATGTTGAATTTTGATTATATTCATAATCACTTTTTTGGGCAAGTCTGCTTCATTGGTGGTGCTGTGTTCTTTTGTCTGGAGGCACACAGAGTCTGATTGTCTCTGCAGTACGAGCAGTCACTGATCATTGCTTAGCTCCATTAATTCATACTGCAAAGTGGCATGGACTAATTCTATATCTCATCTTTTTTATTGTTAGCTAGAATACCTCTGTGCAGAGAAACTTTCCCTTGTCAACTATTTGGTTATGCTGAGGCATAGTTATTATAGGAAAACTATAATTAATGCTCAGTTCTTTATTTACCAGTTTTCTAAATAACATGTTGGTACCACAGCAGCCTCTACGGGTAATTAATGAATGTTTTTAAATATCATGAATTTAAATATATTAGATGTGATTTGTTGGTTAGAGGCTCAAATTATGCCATCTTTGGCTGATGGAAGTCTCTTCAAGTTAGCTCCTAAGTCCTTTTGATGGAATCGTCATCATCTTTGATAGCTTCTTTGTTTTCTGGTAGGACAAATTTTCCAGGCTCATTTTGTATATTTCCTGCCCAGGACATGAAATCAGTCATTTCTCCGAGGAGCCTTGGTTTCTTTTAGTGAGAAATGGTGTTTGGAGATAACAATCTAGGCACAAGAAGTGCTCAGTGCTTCTGGATTCTTGTTTTCAGGCTTTTTCTGTGGCCAGAACTAGGAAATATGTATCATCCTGATAGGTATCATACAGATAGTTTTTATTCAAATTCAGCATTACAGAGCTTTTACTCACTACCATCTATCTTACACCTGTCTTTCTTTTCTCTCATGTTGAAAATCTTGGTTTTCCATGACACAAAATTATTCGTTTGACTCATCCCACAACCATCTCAGAATAACAATACCAACACTACTGCCATCAGTACAATTACTAAAAGCAGCTTTTTTCCCCCCAGTTCTTTTGTCTTTTGAATGTGCCTTTGTGGGGGTGTACAGTCTATTGACTGTCACTTGGAATAGTTCCTCTCCCTGTGGTTATGCTGACAACTGGTTACACATTTAAGTTTCTTTGCTTCACTTTACCTTGAATTTTTTTTAACTTTTCTCCAGTTTTATTTTTTTATTTATTTATACCTTGAATTTTGTGCTTTGTACAAAATATGTATATATATAGATACATGTATGTATTTTTTTATTGGAGTATAATCGCTTTACAGTGTTGTGTTAGTCTCTGCTGTACAATGAAGTGAATCAGCTATATGTACACATATATCCCCTCCCTCTTGGACCTCCCTTCCCCTCCCCATCCTACCCATCTAGGTCATCACAGAGCACTGAGCTAACCTCCCTGTGCTATACTGCTTTTTAAAAAGTCACTGTCACTTCATAGTAGATGCTCAGTGTAGTAGCTCTAGTAGTTTTAGAGATGTTGAATTTAACAATTCTTACGTACCTCCCATTTCATGAGACCCTGTCATTCCCCATCACTATCCCACAGTGAAGCTTAAGAGGGGTGGATGGGCAACTTGAGAGTCATTGAATAAAGATTCAAAGAATTAGAATGTTAATATTGGCAAGAGCCCTGAGACAGCTAAGCAACTATCCTGATTATTTTGCGGGGAGAGAACTAGAGACCTAGAGAGACCAAGTGATTTGCCTAAGTCTACGAACCAGGATGGGAAAAGTCTTCTGGTGATGCCCAGCATGACTGTTTTTCAAGGTAACTTTTCTCTAAAGCAAATTTCATCTTCTGTATTTAGTAGAAGTTTCTCTGTACATTCCTGTGTTCTCTCTGTACAAGAAGAAACCGGGTAAGGGATGGGTCAGGGAAACTATGCCTTGAGGAGCATTTCTTCCCTCCCTTGGTATGTAAACATAGTAACAGGTTTGGGGCTGATCCCTATCACCGAGCAAGAGCTTATGAATACATCCAGTTGGGGATTGTGGTGATGATAAGGAAGTTCAAGGAACAGTCCTTTACCCTCAGAGGGCTTTAAAACAATTAAAACAACTTCAAGTTCATTTAAAAACCAAACATGGGCTGTAAAAATATGTGTCAGTGCCTAAAATAATAATGCATTTTAATAGCATTGTCTTGTTTTCATTACCTCAAAGTTTGGCGGTTGTAACTGTTATTAATTCTGTTTTGTATACATGGAAACTAAGATTTAGGTAGGTTTTTTTGACTCCCAAACTTACACAGCTGATGAGCAGAGAAGCTGGGTTTGAATTCAGGTCTGTAGTTCTCATTCCCATGCTCTTCATCAGATACTCACAAGGTGTTGATGCATTTCCATCCTAACCTGTTTGTGGGCTCATTTCTTTGGGGACAAAGAGAAGGATAAAACAGAAAGGGTGTATTTTGGAACAATTTGAAGGCACTTGATATTTAATTAATTAGCTCAGCCATTCTTTCATTCATTCTCTGCTTCTTCAGTGCCTTAAGTGTGTGGACTCTAAAGCCAAACAGCATGGGTTTGAACCCTGGTTCTAACACTTACTAGCTGAGCAGGTGACTTCCCTTCTCTCTGCCTCAGTTTCATCATCAGTGTACTGAAGATAACAGTTCCTACCTCATGGGTTGTTGAGTTCATTTGTAAAAACACTTAGAACTATGCCTGCTCCATGCCAGGAGTCTTGTAGTTGTCCTCATGTTGTTTCTGCTGCTGAGTGATGTGTTTGGTGATCTGTGTTTCAGTGAAAAGAATCAGGAGTTTTGGGCTCTGGTTTAGCTGTGCCCCCAAGAGCCAGATGACTGTGGGCATGGTATCCGTCACCCTTGAACCTCAGTTTTCTCACCTGCCAAAGGAAGGGCTTTGACTCCATGATCTCTAATGTCCTTTTACCTTCAAGTTTCAATGTTTTGAGGAGTCTGTCCTCTCTCCTCATCACAAATATGGGAACCCATCTTAAAAGCATAGTCTTATAGATGGAAGCTCATTTCAAAATGATCCTATTTCACTCTAAACAGATAAGGAAATGGAGGCTAATGTATTTACTTTTTTCCCCCCAGTCTTTTTTCTTTTCTTTTTTTAAAATTGAAGTATAGTTGCTGTACAATATTATATGTTACAGCTATGCAATAGTGATTCACAATTTTTAAAGGTTATATTATACTCCATTTGTAGTTATTATAAAATAGTGGCTGTATTCACTGTGTTGTACAATATAGTCTTGCAGCTTATTTTGTACCTAATAGTTTGTACCTCTTACTCCCTGACCTGTATGCTGCCCCTCCCCTGCCTCCTTCTCCCTACTGGTAACTACTGATTTGTTCTCTATATCTGTGTCTATTCCTTTCTTGTTATATTCACTAGTTTGTATTTTTTAGATTCCATATTTATTTGTCTTTCTGTGGCTTATTTCACTTAGCATAATGCCCTCCAAATCAATCCATGTTGCTGCAAATGGCAAAACTTCATTCTTTTTTTTTATGGCTGAACAGAAGGAAAGGGAGGATTGTGCTTTTTCTATATATGTTTTTCTAAGTGTGATCCTCAGACAACCCACGTGGACTGCTGTTAGAAATACAGGTGCCTGGGCTTCACCCCACCCACTGAGTTGCAACTTCTGGAGGTGGAGCCTGGGTAATTATCTGCTTAATAAGATTTCCAGGTGATTACTATGGCAACTCATGTTTGGGAACTACTGGAGAAGGGAAGAGATGAAAAAGAATGCCAGCGTTCGGGGCAGAGTCAAGATGGTGGTGTGGGAAGACACGGAGATCACATCTCCCCACAAATATATCAGTTGCCGGAGGCTGGTGGGGGACCTGAGGCCCAAGGAGACCAGAGGAACCCCGGAGCAACCGGCTTACAAACTCCAGTGCTTGAAACCTCAGACCAAACACTCAGTGGGACAGGAACACAATCCTGCCCATCCAAAGCAGGGGGGGAATGAGATGACAAAAAAATATGTCACAGATGAAGGAACAAGGTAAAAATACACAAGACCAAATAAATGAAGAGGAAATAGGAAAATTGCCTGAAAAAGAATTCAAAGTAATGATAGTAAAGATGATCCAAAATCTTGATAACAAAATAGAGAAAATACAAGAAACAGTTAATAAGGACTCAGAAGAACTAAAGAGCAAACAGTAATGAACAACAAAATAACCAAAATTAAAAATACTCTAGATGGTATAAACAGCAGAATAACTGAGGCAGAAGAAAGAATAAGTGAGTTAGAAGATAGAATGGGGAAAATAACAGCCACAGAGCAGGAAAAAGAGAAAAGAATGAAAAGAATGGAAGACAGTCTCAGAGACCTGGGTGACAACATTAAGCACACCAACGTTCGAATCATAGGCATGCCAGAAGAAGAAGAAAAAAAGAAAGGGTCTGAGAAAATATTTGAAGAGGTTATACTGGAAAACTTCCCCAACATGGGAAAGGAAATAATTCACCAAGTCCAAGAAACACAGAGAGTCCCATACAGAATAAACTTAAGGAGAAATACTCCAAGGCACATATTAATCAAACCAATGAAAATTAAACACAAAGAAAAAATATTAAAAGCAGCAAGAGAAAAGCAACAAATAACATATAAGGGAAAACCCATAAGGATAACAGCTGATCTTTCTGCAGAAACGCTGCAGGCCAGAAGGGAATGGCAGGATATACTGAAAGTCCTGAAAGAGAAAAAGCTACAGCCAAGAATACTCTACCCAGCAAGAATCTCATTCAGATTTGACGGAGAAATCAAAAGCTTTCCAGACAAGCAAAAGTTAAGAGAATTCAGCACCACCAAACCAGCCTTACAACAACTGCTAAAGGAACTCCTCTAGGCAGTAAACACAAGACAAGGAAAAGACCCACAAAAACACAGCTGAAACAATTAAGAAAATGGTAATAGGAACATACATATTGATAATTACCTTGAATGTAAATGGACTAAATGTCCCAACCAAAAGACACAGACTGGCTGAATGGATACAAAAACAAGACCCTTCTGTATGCTGTCTACTAGAAACCCACTTCAGACCTAGGGACACCTACAGACTGAAAGTAAGGGGGTGGAAAAAGATATTCCATGCAAATGGAAGTCAAAAGAAAGCTGGACTAGCAATACTCATTTCAGACAAATTAGACCTTAAAGTAAAGACTATTACAACAGACAAGGAAGGACACTACATAATGATCAAGGGGTCAATCCAAGAAGAAGATACAACAATTGTAAATATCTATGCCCCCAACATAGGAGCACCCCAATACATAAGGCAAATGCTAACAGCCATGAAAGGGGAAATTGACAGTAACACAATACTAGTAGGAAACTTGAACACCCCAGTTACACCAATGGACAGATCATCCAAACAGAAAATAAATAAGGACATACAAGCTTTAAATGACACATTAGACCATCTCAACTTCATTGATATTTATAGGACATTCCATCCCAAAACTACAGAATGCACTTTCTTCTCAAGTGCACATGGAACATTTTCCAGGATAGATCACATATTGGGTCACAAATCAAGTCTCGGTAAATTCAAGAAAATTTAAATCATATCAGGCATTTTCTCCAACCACAATGCCATGAGATTAGATATCAATTACAGGAAAAAACTGTAAAAAAAACAAACACATGGAGACTAAACAATATGCTATCAAACAACCAAGACATCACTGAAGAAGTCAAAGAGAAAATCAAAAAATACCTAGAAACAAATGACAATGCAAACAGAACAACCCAAGACCTATGGGATGCAGCAAAGGCAGTTTTAAGTGGGAAGTTTGTAGCAATACAATCCTAACTCAAGAAACAAGAAAAATTTTGAATAAACAACCTAACCTTACACCTAAAACCATTAGAGAAAGAAGAACAAAAAAACCCCAAAGTGAGCAGAAGTAAAGAAATCATAAAGATCAGAGCAGAAATAAATGAAAAAGAAAGCAAGGAAACAATAGCAAAGATCAATGAAACTAAAAGCTGGTTCTTTGAGAAGATAAACACAATTGATAAACCGTTAGCCAAATTTATCAGGAAAAAAAGGGAGAAGATGCAAATCAACAGAATTAGAAATGAAAAAGAAGTAACAATGGACACCGCAGAAATACGAAAGATCTTGAGAGACTACTACAAGCAACTATATGCCAATAAATTGGATAACCTGGGAGAAATGGATAAATTCTTAGAAAAATACAATGTTCCAAGACTGAACCAGGAAGAAAGAGAAACTATGAACAGACCAATCACAAGTACGGAAATTGAGGCAGTGATTAAAAACCTCCCAACACACAAAAGCCCAGGGCCAAATGGATTCACAGGCGACTTCTATCAAACATTTAGAGAAGAGCTAACACCTATCTTTCTCAAACTCTTCCAAACTATAGCAGAAGGCAGAACACTCCCAAACTCATTCTATGAGGCCACCATCATCCTGATACCAAAAGCAGGCAAAGATGTCACAAAAAAAGAAAATTACAGACCAATATCAGTGATTAATATAGATGCAAAAATCCTCAACAAAATACTAGCTAACAGAATCCAACAGCACATTAAAAAGTTCATATACCATGATCAAGTGGGGTTTATCCCTGGAATGCAAGGATTCTTCAATATATGCAAATCAATCAGTGTGATACATCATATTAACAAACTGAAGGATAAAAACCATATGATCATCTCAATAGATGCAGAACAAGCTTTTGACAAAATTCAACATCTATTTATGATAAAAGCTTTCCAGAAAATGGGCATAGAAGGAAATTTCCTCAACATAATAAAAGGCATATGTGACACACCAACAGCTAACATTGTTCTAAATGGTGAAAAACTGAAAGCATTCCCTCTAAGGACAAGAAAAAGACAAGGGTGCCCACTCTCACCATTATTGTTCAGCATAGTTTTGGAAGTTTTAGCCACAGGAATCAGAGAAGAAAAAGAAATAAAAGGAATGCAAATTGGAAAAGAAGAAGTAAAATTGTCACTCTTTGCAGATGGCATGATATCATACATAGAAAACCCTAAAGAAACTTACAGAAAACTGCTAGCACTAATGGATGGATTTAGTAAAGCAGCAGGATACAAAATTAATGCACAGAAATCTCTTGCATTCCTATACACAAACAAGAGCAGAAAGAGAAATTAAGGAAACAGTCCCACTTACCATTGCAACCAAAAGAATAAAATACCTAGGAATAAACCTGCCTAAGGAGGCAAAAGACCTGTATGCAGAAAAGTATAAGACACTGATGAAAGAAATCAAAGACTATACAAACAGATGGAGGAACATACCATGTTCTCGGATTGGAAGAATCAACACTGTGAAAATATTTGTACTACCCAAAGCAATTTACAGATTCAACGCCATCCCTATCAAATGACCAATGGAATTTTTCACAGAATTAGAACAAGAAATCTTACGATTTGTATGGAAACGCAAAAGACCTCGAATAGCCAAAGCAATCTTGAGAAGGAAAGACGGAATTGGTGGGATTAGGCTTCCTGACTTCAGACTATACTACAAGGCCACTGATCAATACAGTATGGTACTGGCACAAAAATAGGTAGATCAGTGGAATAGAACAGAGAACCCAGAGGTAAACCTAAGCACATATGGGCACCTTATCTTTGACACAGGAGGCAAGAATATACAATGGAAAAAAGACAACTTCTTCAATAAGTGGAGCTGGGAAAATTGGACAGCTACATGTCAAAGAATGAAATTAGAACACTTCCTAACACCATACACAAAAATAAACTCCAAATGGATTAAAGACCTAAATGTAAGGCCAGACACTATAAAACTTCTAGAGGAAAACATAGGCAGAACACTCTATGACATCCATCAAAGCAAGATCCTTTTTGACCCACCTCCTAGAATTATGGAAATAAAATCAAGAATAAACAAATGAGACCTCATGAAACTTAAAAGCTTTGCACAGCGAAAGAAACCATAAACAAGACAAGAAGACAACCCTCAGAATGGGAGAAAATACTTGCCAACGAAGTAATGGACAAAGGATTAATCTCCAAAATATACAAGCAGCTCATGCAGCTTAATACCAAAAAAGCAAATAACCCAATCCACAAATGGGAGAAGACCTAAATAGACATTTCTCCAAAGAAAACATACAGATGGCCAACAAACACATGAAAAGATGCTCAACATCACTTATCATTAGAGAAATGCAAGTCAAAGCCACAGTGAGGTATCACCTCACACCAGTCAGAATGGCCATCATCAAAAAATCTAAAAGAAAAAGAATGCTGGAGAGGATGTGGAGAAAAGGGAACTCTCCTGCACTGTTGGTGGGAACATAAGCTGGTATAGCCACCATGGAAAAAAGTTTGGAGGTTCCTTAAAAAACTAAAAATAGAACTACCATATGACCAGGAATCCCACTCCTGGGCATATACCCAGAGAAAACCATAATCCAAAAAGAAACATGTACCATAATGTTCATTGCAACACTATTTACAATAGCCAGGACATGGAAGCAATCTAAATGCCCATCAACAGATGAATGGATAAAGAAGATGTGGCACATATATACAGTGGAATATTACTCAGCCATAAAAAGGAATGAAATGGAGTTATTTGTAGTGAGGTGGATACACTTAGAGTCTGTCATACAGAGCGAAGTAAGCCAGAAAAAGAAAAACAAATGTCATATGCTAACTCATATATATGGAATCTAAAGAAATGGTACTGATGAACCCAGTGAAAGGGCAAGAATAAAGATGCAGATATAGAGAATGGACTTGAGGACATGGGGTTGGTGGGGGGTGAGCGAAAAGGAAGCTGGGACGAAGTTAGAGAGTAGCATAGACATATATGCACTACCAACTGTCAAATAGATAGCTAGTGGGAAGTTGCTGTAATAACAAAGGGAGATCAACTTGAGGATGGGTGATGCTTTAGAGGGCCAGGACAGGGAGGGTGGGAGGGAGTTGCAGGAGGGAGGGGATATGGGGATATGTGTATAAATACAGCTGATTGACTTTGGTGTACCTCGAAAGCTGGTACAAGAGTGTAAAGCAATTATATTCCAATAAAGAGCTTAAAAAAAAAAAAAGAATGCCAGCTTGGAGTCAGATAAACCAGGGCAGTGTTCTGAATCTTTCAGGTGCACTTTAGTTACTTAAGGTGCTTGTTAAAAATGCAGATTCAGATTCAGGAGGTCTGCGCTGGGGCCCGAGAATGTGCATTTCTTACAAAATTCCAGGTGAGGCTGAAGCTGCTTGTCCACAGGCTATACTTTGTGTAGCTAGGCTTTCTAGCTCCACTCATGCGCAGCGTGACTTTGGCAGAAGTGCTTAGTTATTCTCAGCCCCAGATTCTTTATAAAGAGGGAGAAAGAAGTGCCTATATTGTAGGGTTATTAGCTGGATTAAACCAAATAATGTATATAAAGCTGCTTGCCACAGCACCTAGCATGTTAGCAGTTATAAATGGTGTAGCCCTATATGTATATCTATATGTCTGAATACTACAATAACAAAAGATCCATTGATTCAGACTCTCAGGGAGTGGGATGCTGGGGTTCTGCATTTTTAACTGAGAAAAACTGATAACCATGCACTCTGTCTCTGTTAAGGACAGAAAAAATCCCCAGCCTAATTCTGAGTCCTCCAAATCCCACAGGCATCGGTTTGAAAATGTTTTATTTAGGAAGCCATGTGGTGAGGCCTTCAATAAAACTGTTGCTCCCCAAACAGCGCAAGTAATGAGAGTTTTTTGAGTCAGCTTTCATTGCTTTCTGAGCAAATGTTCATTGGAAAACTTCTGCTTCCCCTCAGGATGTCAGAAATGGACCCAAATCATCAAATGCATGAACATGGCAATCTAATTCTACTCTCTGGGCATGCATGCCAGGAGACAAATGGCAAGGGGTGCCTGGGACAGAATGCTGACTCAGGCTCAGAGCTCTTGATGGTGACCGAGGTTCCTGTGGGAGAGAAATCCATTAGCGCAGCAAACCAGTTCCCTTTCCATATGGGGCCTCTGGCTGTAACTTGGCCTGGATTTAGAATCTGAAGTTTTCATTTATTGAGTTTAGGAAATGCAATTCAACAAAACTTTATGCAGCATCCATCATGCCAGGCACTGTGCTAGGTGCAGGGACACAAGAATAGCAAGGCAGTTAACATCCCTGGGAGGGGAGGTGGCAGGACATAAGTACATAAACTAACAAATGGATAAATAAGACCATTTTACGAGGGTGAGTCAAAAATCATCCACACTCCGGATGTAGAATTTATTTTAATTAACTTTTAGAAAAGACAAATACATCATTCTTTGACATAATCTCCTTGCTTTTCAATACACTTTGTCCATCTGTCAACAAGCTTTCATATTCCCTCATTAAAAAATGTCTTAGGCTGAGCTGCAAGCCACGAGTGCACTGCTGTCTTCACTTCTTCATCAGAAGTAAATCTTCATCCTCGTAGGGCTGCTTTCAGAGGACAAAAAGGTGAAAGTCCGAGGGAGCAAGATCAGGACTATAGGGAGGATGCTTTAACACCTCAAAATGAAGTTTTCACAGAGTGTTGACAGTGTGGGTAGAAGTATGAGGACATGCATTGTCACACAAGATCACAACGCCCTCAGATAGCAGTCATCTGCCTTTAATCTGAAGTTTAGGCTGCAGCTCTTCAATAAGCATCTCACTGTAATGAGCGCTATTGATTGTTGAACCTTTTTCCTGATAATTTTTCAATACTGGCCCTTGAGAATCTCAGAAAACTTGTAAGCATTATTTTCCAGCTGATGGTTGACTTTTAAACTTTTTCTTGGTCAGCGATTGAGGATGTTTCCATTCCATACTCTGCCATTTACTCTCAGGCTCGTAGTGATGAATCCATGTCTCGTCACCAGTAATGATTCTCTTTAAGAAACTTTCACCTTCCTTAGAATATCGGTCCAAATTTTATTTGCGGTTATCCAAATGCTTCTGTTTATGCTCTTCCGTGAATTGTTTCGGTACCCATCTTGCACAAACTTTTCGAAACCTAAGTCTGTCGTGGATTACTTTGTTTTGAGGTGTTAAAGCATCCCCCTTATAGTCGTGATCTTTCTTCGTTGGACTTTCACCTGTTTGGTCCCCTGAAAGCATCTTATACGAGGATGAAGATTCACTTCTGATAAAGAGGTGAAAACAGCAGTGTATTTGTGGCTCGCAGCTCAGCCTAAGACATTTTTTAATGAGGGAATACAAAAGGTTGTTGACAGATGGACAAAGTGTATTGAAAAACAAGGATATTATGTTGAAAATGATGTATTTGTCTTTTCTAAAAGTTAAAATAAATTCTACATCCAGAGTGTGGATAATTTTTGACTCACCCTAGTAGATTCCGATGAGGGCTAGGAAGGAAATAAGCATAGAAATATAATAGAAAGAGACAGAGACTGTTGCTTGAGGATATCAGGGAAGGCCTATTTGAGGAGGTGATAATATAGGTAAGGCTTATAGCATGAGCATGAATTGGCTCTTCAAAGAGGAGAGGAAGAACATTCCAGGAAGAAGGAACACTGTGTGAAGGCTCTGAAGAGGTCCAAGAATTTGACTTGTTGAAAGAAATGGCTGGGGAGAGTGAGTGAGTGAGTGAGAGAGAGAGAGAGAGAGAGAGAGAGAGAGAGTGTGTGTGTGTGTGTGTGTGTGTGTGTGTGTGAGAGAGAGAGAGAAAAGTGGCCCCAAATGAAGTTGAGAAGATAACTAATAACAGTACATAATGCTTTTTGAGGACTTATACTGTGCTAGGCCCTGTGCTAAGCTCTTTGCCTGTAATAATTCCTTAATGCTCACAACAGTAACACTTATCATATCCATTTCACAGATGATGAAACTGAGGCACAGAATGATTAACCAGGGTCAATGTCAGGTAGGACCTTTATATACATATATTATATATAAAAAATATTTTATGTATATTTTTATATATATTTTATGTATATATTACATATATATTTTATATATATACTACCATGCATAGCCAGCTAAGTGTTATTAATAATTTTTCTCTTCACTTATAGTGACATTAAATAAATATTCATTAAGTGCAATGTTCACAGTGGTTAGGGTAAGGAGTCAGATGGAACAGATTTGAATGTCAGCTCCCCCGTTCATTATATATCCTGGAGCCTAAGAACCTATCAATTATAGGAAACATCATTAAGGCAATAAAATGGGTCAGGGGAAACACACTACATGAAAAACGTACATCAGTTATGAGATTATCTTTATTCCAGAGATGTTAAAATGTGAGGGGGAATAAACATGGTGTTTTGGAATCAAGGAAATAGGGTGTGAGAGTGGGGCGATTTCTCCACACTTCAGGTATCTACAAAACGTGTGCAAGCATCCCTACCTTGCTGGGTTATTGTGAGCAGGTCTAGATTTGCGAGCACAGGCAGACTGAGTATGTTCTCAAGGTACCAGAGAAGAAGGATAAGAAATGTGAAAAGTTCAGCTTTGATGAATTTTGTGATTACACATCGAGAAAGAAGCTGTTTTAATTTCAAAATGCATGCAGACTTTTAAAATTTGTTTTGCCACGTGTAGTTATCTTTATGTGGAATATAGTTGAGAGGGTGCACTGTCATCCTTCCTGAATGCTGGAAGTCTTAACCTGACCGCTGCTGGGAGGAGTGAATGAAGTGGTGTGTGGTGAGCAACCAGCACGGTGCCCCGCACAGAGCCAGGGCTTCACACACGCGGTTTTCTCATCATATTCTTCCACATCGGACCTTGGGTTCTCCACTTGGGAGATGTGAAGAACCACGACTGGGGTGGCCATATAATTGTCACCCAAACTGAGATAATTTTGAGAGTGCAAAAAAGTACTATTATTAAATAGTAATGATGGGTATAAACTGAAACTATCCTTGGTGTAGGCCAGGACGTGTGGTTTGTGTAACCACAAAGCCCAGATCCTATTGTCCAGAAATTTACTGGCTACTGGAGAGATGTTAACAAATCCATTGCCCCCACTTTCATGGGGTTCAAAGCCTCTCCAAGCCATGGATGATAACCTACCTTTGTAAGAGTTCTTTCCTGCTGACGTCAGAATTTCACATAAAAAAAGATTTTGGTTTGTACATATGATTTTATTACAATAGAATTTTTCTTTGTAAAAGCTTCAGCAAGCCACGGGGATACCCTTCTTTGTTATGTAAGAGAAATTCCTCTCCCATCTAGGGAGAAAAGACTTTCATTCTAAATGATGATGTCACAAGAAGAAAGCTGATTAATTTCAGACTCTCCTAACCTGGGATTTGTATTAACTTCTACAGAGGCTGGGACTGGTCTTCCCTTTTGCATTAGCTATTGGTAAATGAATTTGTAAAAATGGATTTTTCTTCCATTTGCCTGAAGTGCAAGCCTGGGCATGGGGTTTAGAGGGAGTTAAAACTATATGATAATAATAGCTGATGTATTTTGAGTGCCTGCCATGTCTCAGGTACTGGGACCAGGCTAAGCTTTTCATGTGTATTAATTTGTCTAATTCTCACCTCAGTCCTATGAAGTTGGTACATAAGGAAATTGAGGCCTAAAGAGGTTTGCTTAATTTTGCACATAGTAGGAAAATGATGGAGCCATGAAACAAATAGCTATTCTCTACTATATCTCAAGAAAACTAAGATATTTTACTTATATTGAATTGATATGAGAGGTTATCTAAGGGATGTGGAAGAAATAAAACATCAGGTAGCTCAAAATTTACCTTCACTGTGAAGCCCATAGCATCTTGTATGTATAGCTTATATTCTTTTTTTTTAATTTTTATTTATTTTTATTATTTATTTATTTATTTATTTATTGGCTGTATTGGGTCTTTGTTGCTGCACACAGGCTTTCTCTAGTTGTGGTGAGTGCGGGCTATTCTTCATTGTGGTGAGTGAGCTCCTCGTTGCCGTGGCTTCTCTTGTTGAGGAGCACAGGCTCTAGGCATGCAGCCTTCAATAGCTGTGGCACAGGGCTCAGTAGTTGTGGCTCACAGGCTCTAGAGCACAGGCTCAATAGTTGTGGCACACGAGCTTAGTTGCTCGTGGGATCTTCCTGGAGCAGGGATTGAACCTGTGTCCCCTGCATTGGCAGGTGGATTCTTAACCACTGAGCCACCTAGGAAGTCCTATAGTTTATATTCTAATCATAAATTTTCATTGTTTTCTTCCCTTTAGACTTTGAGCAACTTGTGGTTATATGCAGATCTGTTATATTTGGCATTCAGCACATTGCTTTGAACTCATGTTAGTGCTTGTTACTTTGTTTACTGGTTGATATTTATTGTTTACTATTTACTGTAGGCCCTCTGTATGTCAGACACTCTGCCAGTGTGGGGATAAGCAATGAAGAAGACCCGCCTGGCTCTTGAGTCAAGCTCAATGGATAGTCTCAGAAAGGACAAATTGAGCCACAAAGCTGGAGGAGCCTTAAATTCTAACATGCCTCAGAGCCTCAGGCAAGACAGAGCCTTCAGGTTGAAAATAAGGGAGAAAAGTGAGCTAGCTGTTGACTAGGCAGGAAAAAATAATGCAGTTTTTCTCAAACCATCTTACATACTTGTGAGAAATGCTGATTCCAGGGCACTGCTCCCAGAGGATTTGATTTAGTAGGTCTGGGGCACTCAAGATCATTGATTCATTTCTCAACAAATATTTCTTGAAATCCTACTGTGTGCCAGTCACAGAAACTGGGGTTCAGCAGTTAATAAGCTAGACATGTCCTTACTTGTAAGGTGCTTACATCCCAGTGTAATCTTTATCAGAGAGGATAGAGATGAGTAAGATCATTCCAAATTGGGAAGAATGTTATGAAGGTAGGTGATGGGTTGAAGAATGGCCTGCAGGGAGGGGAGAGGGATTACTTTATGCTTGGGGGTCAGAGGAGGCCTCTGTGAAGAACTGACATTTGAGTTGATTCTTGAAGCGTGAGAATGAACCAGCCATGCACAGAGCTGGAGAAGAAGGTTCTAGGTTAAGGTTCTGTGGGATTGCTGTCCATGTTCAAGGAACAAAAAGGAGACCAATACTGGACTAAAATGAGCTATAAGAAGCAGGCAGAGAGATAGGCAGGTGCCAGAGCATATAACACTTTGTAGGCCATGATAGTGAGTTTGGATTTTATCCTAAGAGCAGTGTGAAGCTTTAGAAAGTATTGAAGCAGCAGAAAGCCATAATCCTTAGACTACACTTTGAGAAACACTGATAGTGTGGCTTGGCCCTGGCCAAAGAAACAGGCTTCCGGGAAACTCACCTTATCACCTTTCTACCCTGTCCCCATCATTTGCTCTTCTCAGCATAGCTACCATGTGCAGTAGTGGTCATCTTTCTGTCACTGTTATTACCTGAGGGCTAAGTGGGCACATTTGGCGGAGGAGCCATGACAAACAGTTGACCCAGTCACCTCATAAAATGGTTGTAGCTGATTAAATAAGGGGCATACGTGCCTTCAGAGGCCCTGGTGTCCTGAAGAGAGAAAGAACAGCTGTTTCCTCTGCTCTCATTAAGGACTTAAGCCTTCTTCATATTAAAGAGCTTTCATAAACAAAACCAGAGATTACTGGATTTTCCCACAAACATTGTTTGTGTAACTGAAAGGCGTCTGTGTAAAGGGGGGCTCTTGGTATTGGCGAATGGCATGATCCAGAGGCCTGGGGGGCCAGCGGGCCAGGGCAGATTCCCAAGCTGCATGGGATTTTCCTTCCTGGATTAATTTTGTTCTTGAAGATGAATCCTGAACCTGAGGAATTGATCATAAGAGTGCCTGTTTCCCATCCTCTGCCTCAGAGTTCTGATCCAGCACTGAGTTTATCCTGCATGGCAGTGTCTTCTCTCTGGGCAGCTCTGGGTCACTCTTGAACTAGGGACGCACCCTCGGTTCATCTCCCCCAGGAGGCAGCACGCTTTTCTTCTTGGATTGTTCTTGCCTTGGGTAACATCTCTGTCTTATAAATGCAAGATTCCTGAGAACTTCTGGAATCTTCCAGAGAATTCAGGTGACATTAGATATTACTTCCTAACAAGTCCTCTGTAAATGTTGTGGTGTATATCCTTGAGGCCCAGGTCAGCCCTCCATCCTCTTCTCTGAGAAGTGCCTTCTCCTTTGGCCGCCATGTTTATAGGACGTGATCCTTGCCTTCCTGTCCAAGGCTCATAGGATGAGGCATGGACACCTGAGTCAATGTGGGCCAGACTGGTTCTCTGTCCTGAAAGATTGAAATGAAGATCCAGAGACGCCATCCATTCCCAGCTGGTTGCTAGAATCAAAGACATGGAACTCTAGATCTGTGCTGTCTAGTTTCTGCCACCAAACATTGGTCATTTGAAATGTGCCCAGTCCAAATTGAAATATTCTGTAAGTGTAAACTACACATTAGATTTCAAAGACTTGATATGAAGAAAAAATTTAGACTATCTCATAAACATTTTTTATGTTGATCACATGTTGAATTGTATTTTGAATGTATTGATGAAAGGCATATTTAAAAAATAATTTTTCCTTTTAAACTTATTTTTTAATGTGTCTACTAAAATTTTTTAAATTACATTTATGACTCACATTGTATTTCTGTTGGAAAGTGCTACTCTTGATCTTGTCACATGTGCCTGGAGAAAGAGGGAACACTGATCCACAGGGAAAGAAGGATGAAGGAAATGCTCAGAGAGATGCAGATGCAAATGAACATGTGGTTCCAGAAGGAGAGAAAGAGATTGAGGGAGAGAGAAAGAGAAGGAGAGAGGGGGAGGAGAGGGAGAAGAAGAAGGGGTGGGGCTGGGGTGGGCTAGAAAGAGTCAGAGACAGAGAGTCAGAGACAAAGAAAGTAACGGGGAAAGTCTGCCTGGGTTCCTCATGACAGTTCAGTTCTTGGTTTCAGCCCATGGAGAGTCCTGTCAGCATTTCCAATCATTTGGTTCTAAGATATAGCTCCATGTTCTTTTAATAAAATATGCTTTTGGGCTTAAGTCTGTTTGAGCCTACTTGCAATGAAAAGAGATGCTTCTGAGATACAATGATCTGTCTATCAATTGCTGAAATACAGGGATAAGGTGAGAGGATAGATACCATGATGTAGCATAAGATGGCAAATAGCTGGCACATGTGCTACCAGTTTCTTATCCATGCCATGCTAGATATTGCTAATCAGTCACAATTGCCATACCTTCAGGCATGACTTTAGAATCCTGTTCAGTGATAGATATCTGGTCAGCTTCCCTCAATAGAGTAGAAATGGCACATGAAAAAAATCCTATTTGTTATTCTTGAGAAAAGTCATTGAAGTAAAAGCCTGAGGAGACACAGATTTTTGGTCCGGTTGAAACATGAAATTTACTTTTTAAAGTCATTTCCCTTTTCTAAGCCTCAGTTGCCATGTCTGTAAAATGACAGTAATGATAGTACCTACCCACAGGGTTGTTGTGAGAAATGGGTATAACGATAGACACTATAGCCCTTAGAAGTAAAAACACAGATGTGAATTGCTGTTCTGACCAAGGCCCTCAACATTCAGGGCCAATTAGGGTCTCCCCTGCCCTCAGCCTCAAGACATCTTTGTAACAGAAGGGTACTGGATTTTGGAAAGGATTCCTAGTAACCGTTGTAAATGAAATGGAGTTGTTTTCAGAAGCCAGCCAAAGCCCATCAATTTCAGGTCTTCTTATTTTATTGTATTTTATTTTTATTTTCTGCACATAAGGAAGTTGGCACTAAGAGGCAGTACTGACGAGTCATTTTGGAAAATGACTCATCTGGAAATTGCTGGAGGTACCTAAATTGGTAGAACTTCAGCCTTTGGATGAAAAAAAGGAGGGGTGTGTGTGTGTGAGTGGAGGGGGTGGTGAGGAGGGAGAAAGAAATTGATTTATGTTCCTGAGTACTGTTCTGTCCCTGAAGCATCTAGAAAGCAGTTCCCAGGGAGCAAGAGCACAGTATGACTGGGTCTGTGTCTAACGCAAGTGGTATTTTTCTTGGGCTGTTAAAGTGTTTGTTGAAGAGACAGGGTTGTGGATTCATACTAATGAAATCTGCTCATAATTATGGCAGTAATGCAGGACAGTTTTTGTTTCAGATGAGCTTTCTCACTTGCCCAAGAAGCGAAATCAGAATTGTGAATACATATGATCTAATTTGGGGTCCAAAACTATGGCCACCATACCCATAATGCACTGCTTTCCTTCTTCAAGCCCAAAGGAGACTGTCATTGTGGCCACTTCTGAGTTATAAGTATGACCAAGGGGGTGTATCTGTCATACACTGTCCATCTTCCTATGTCCTGGCTTCAAGAGCCTTCATCCTAAGAGAAGTCAGGAAACAACATAGTGAGTCATTTCAATAATAGCCAACGGCACTTTGAATATGTCTTACTCTACCTAAGCACTTTACACATATTCACATAGTTTAATCCTCACAACAACACAAAGAGATAGGGGTTGTTATTATCCCTGTTTCGTAGATAAGGAAACTGAGGCAAAGAGATGAGGTGATTCACCCACGATCCTTCAGCTGGTGAGTGGAAGAAGTCACACTCTCAATGACTCTGTGATGACCTGGGCCACTAGGCAGGGAGAAGTGAATTCCAGAGCTATTATGAGGAAGGATCAGCTCTACTCATCTCCAGAAAAAACAGTGCAGAAGGTCAGAGAGGAAAAGGATGTCAGTGATCACGCAATCCTCCTGGCTTATTTTAGAAATGAGGAAACTGAGGTCCAGAAAGGTTAAGTGATTTGCCTAAGATCATGTAGAGTCAGTGGCAGAGGCAGGGAGACCACTCAAGTGTCCTGACTCCTGTTCTGTTGTCAGTCCATGTTCCCTCACTGCTGTGTGGTCCTGATGGTAAGTCCTGTCCAACTGCTGCCCATGGCCTTTCAGCTTAAGTCTTCTAGGATGCTTCCTGCTCCTCTGCTTTGGTCGATCTTTCCTGAAAAGGAGTAATTGAGGTTCCATTCTTGGAGTTCACATATCATTTCTGACTCCTCTCTTTCATCTGTCATTGTCATCAGTCCATCCTTCACATTCCCATCAGACTGTTTTTTATCACAACTCTACTTGACAATTCATCCCATCTTCTACAGAGCCTTGACAGTCCTCCGTCTCCCTAGGAAGTGGTGGTGTAGAGGACCACATCCTGGGTCACGGTAATGGGTCCAGAGTTGTGCATTTAACCTCGACTGAGTCAATGACACTCACTCCTGGAACTTAGCAGAGGTTTATTCTCTTTCCTAAGGAGTTGCTGAGCTCATAGGATATAAGCCTGGTGGGCAACCTGAGATCCTGACAGAGAACAAAGCAACACAGTGACAATCCATGGACTTAATTACATCAGCCAATGCTGTCACTTTTCACTGAAGCCAGTTTGAGTTGGATTTCTGAGAATTTATAACCAAACAATTCTGCAATACTCCTGATATACCAATAGATTGGTATTTTCTCAAGTTTGTTCCTAGACTACCTATTACTTAGATAAATATTGAGTATCTACCATAAGTATAGGGAACAGAGACTGATTAAGATGAGCAGGACATAGTCCTTGCCTTCAACTGCCTACTAGTCTAGCAGGGGAGCGAAGACTCATACTTAAGTGTCTTACATACAAAGTGGAAGGTAAAAGTGGCCTAGGGGAGATGCAAATGGTATGCTGTGGAGCTGTAAAGGAGGAAGAGTCCACACTCAGTTGGAGAGCAAAGTAAGACATTTCTTACAGTATTGGGTTGGTCAAAAGTTTTGTTCAGTTTTTTCTGTACGATGGCTCTAGTAGCACTTAGTTGTCTTTAACTTCATTCAAGACAATTTTGTTAGATTGTATGTGACAGCTGTCATGTCAGTGTGGATTTAAAAAAAAGTCTTAATCAAAATTGGTAAATTTTTGTGTAGCCATTTTAATATTGAAGATGGAAGAAAAAAGCAACATTTTCAGCATATTATGCTTTATTATTTCAAGAAAGGTAAAAACGCAACCGAAATGCAAAAAAAAAAAAAAGATTTGTGCAGTGTATGGAGAAGGTGCTCTGACTGATGGAATGTGTCAAAAGTGGTTTGCAAAGTTTCGTGCTGCAGATTTCTCACTGGACAATGCTTCACAGTAGGGTAGACCAATTGAAGTTGATAGCAATCAAACTGAGACATTAATTGAGAACAATCAACACTATACCACACCGGACATAGCCAGCATACTCAAAATATCCACATCAAGTGTTGAAAATAATTTGCACCAGTTATGTTAATCACTTTGATGTTTGGGTTCTACATAGTTAAGTGGAAAAAAACCTTCTTGACCGTATTTCTGCATTTTACTTAAACGTAACAAAAACACTCCTTTTTTAAAACAAATTGTGACAGGCGATGACAAGTGGATACTGTACAATAATGTGGAATGGAAGAGATCATGGGGCAAGTGAAATGAACCACCGCTAACCACAGCAAAGGCTGGTCTTCACCCAAAGAAGGTGATGTTGTGTATGTGGTGGGATTGGAAGGGAGTCCTCTATTATGAGCTCCTTCCAGAAAACCAAATGATTAATTCCAACAAGTACTGCTCCCAGTTAGACCAACTGAAAGCCGCACTTGATGAAAAGCATCCAGAATGAGTCAACAGAAAACACATAATCATCTTCCATCAGGATAACGCAAGACCACATGTTTCTTTGATGACCAGGGCAAAACTGTTACAGCTTGGCTGGAAAGTTCTGATTCATCTGCTGTATTCACCAGACATTGCACTTTTGGATTTCCATTTATTTTGTTCTTTACAAAATTCTCTTAATGGAAAAAATTTCAATTCCCTGAGACTGTAAAAGGCACCTAGAACAGTTCTTTGATCAAAAAGATAAAAAGTTTTGGGAAGATGGAACTATGAAGTTGCCTGAAAAATGGCAGAAGTTAGTGGAACAAAAGGTTGAATACTTTGTTTAATAAAATTCTTGGTGGAAAATGAAAAATGTGTCCTTTGTTTTTACTTAAAACTGAAGGCACTTTTTGCCCAACCCAATATATCGGATTTGAGATAGAATTTGAAGACTGGGGAAGAACAAGAAGATTTCCAAAGAGACGAACATAAACTAAAATGTAGAAATGGAAAATTTCTGGACACAAAAGGGGAGTAAATGGAAAATCCAGATTATTCAGAGCAGGTATTTCAAAAGGACAGGTATTAGAAAATTTAGTTCATTGTGTCAAATATGACAAAATGTGGCCACATTAATGTCATTCCACCTAGGACAATGTTTGTCTGGTAGATAGCTGTATCTTCAAATCATTAAATTTTTACCGCTTTCCCCCACTACACAGAAATCCCGTGAAGTCAGGGAACATGTTCTTGGTCTCCATTTTATCTCCAACTCATAGAACAGTGTCTGGCAGAGTGAATGCTCAGTAAGTATTATTGAATAAATTAATGAATATTATGGAAGACTTTCAATGTCAGACCAAGGGCTTTGGACCTAACTCAACAGTTAATGGAGGTTCCTCAAAAAATTTAAGGAAAACTCAATATTTAATGAGCACCAACAAGGTGCCATCCACTCTACAGATGTGTGACATGATCAGGGCTGTGCTTTACAAAAAGAGACAGGGTAGTAGTGGAGAGAAAGAAGAGATATTGTGGTAGAGTCAGCTAACATCACTATTAACTCATATTGAAAGTTATTGGAGCCTGATCGTGAAGACAGTGTTAATAGAATCGAAAGTGGAGGACAGCCATGGAAGTAAAATGGCAGATTTGGTACCAGTCTCAGAAAAGAAGTCAGGAAGAGGATCTGAGGGATGGTGGGGAAAATTTTATTTTCCAGAGGTGGCCACAACAGTATCTCCTTACCAATCACATCAAAAGTAAAGTCTAATTTCCCTACTCTCGAATCTGAGTGGGCTTATTATTCAGTTGCAATCAAAAGAATATGGTAGAAGTGACATATGTGACTTCTGATGGGAAGTCATAAAAAGTAACCCAACTTCTGCCATGCTGTCTGGAATAATTTCAACCTTAATATCTTTAGTCATCATGTAAACAGCCTGACTACTCACAGGTTGCCTTGCTCTAAGAAAGCCGAAACTTGTCCCCATGGAAAGACCACAAAGATACCCCAAGACCACACTCAGAGAGAAAGAGGGAGATCCTTGAATGGACCCAGCAGGTGCAGCCCTTCACTGTTCTAGCACTATAAGAAGACACCAGGGAAGAATCACCCAGCTAAGCCCTTTCTAAATTCCTGACCCACAGAAACTACGAAAAATAATAGATATATTTGAATCCAGTCATATTGAGTATACAGAAAGATCCTGCTGAAGTGATATCCAGCTGTCTGCTAGGCATATGGCATTTTTAAGTGAAGGCCAGACTAGGTAAATAGATTGAAGTGTCATTTGAAGAGGCGTGAAGCTATGAAGTTGTGGAAATAGTTAAGTTGTCAAGGGAGATAATGTGGCCAGAATAGAGGAAGGCTCAGGGCCACATTTGGTTGGGTGAGGAAGAGGAGTTGGTGTAGAATGAAGAGATGTTATTAGATAGTTGCATACTTATTCATCAGTTCATATGCTTATTGTCTGGCTTCCCTGACTAGACTACTAGATCCATAAAAGCAGTGATCAAATCTGGCTTTGTTGCATTAGTAAGTACATTAATCAGGTTTGCTGCAGTAATGAAATACCCCATAATCTCAGTGACTTTCAGTAACAAACACTTCTTTTTCACTCTTGTAATACTCGTGTTCTACTGTAGGTCAGCACTGGCTCTGCTCCAGGCAGCCATCTGCTCCATGTACTTGCTCATTCCAGCAGTCAGTGGAGAGGACAGTCTTTATCTGGGACATACTGTTATTAGGAAAGAGAGGAGGAGCAAGAGGTCTGCAGAAATTGGTTATACCTCTGAAAGCTTCTGCCTGGATGTGGTGTATGTCACGCCTGCTCCCATTCCTTTGGCTAGGGCTTGACACATGGCCAAGTCACAAGCAACCTCCAGGGAGCACAGCAAATTACATGATGCTGAGTGAATGTGTAACCCTCTTACAGAGATGTGGGTGGGGGTGAAAAATTGCAAACCATAAACTTACCCATCCTGCCAAAGTAACCCTCATGCCTAGCACAATCCCTGGCCCCTAGCAGGTGCTCAAAAACATTTGTTGAATGAATGAATGCTTGCGCATGATCAGGGAGGTAGGAGAAGATCAAAAGATAGTGTTCAGAAACTCAAGGAACATTTGGCCTCACAGTTTGAAGAAGAATCTGAGAGCAGAAAACAATAGACTTTATGAATCCAAGGAGCTCATTTAAGTGGACTACACATATAAGTGGATTATTTTTTTTCATGGAAAATTTCACAGACACTGACTTAGGTGTGGATCCTGCAAGACAATTCATTTACCGAAATTTCCAGGACACTTCTACTCCACATCCTCCCTGAACCCCACCCTTCCTTGATTGCTAGTTCCATTCAGATCTCTTAGAAGCAGGAGGTGTTCAGTGTGAGCTTAGGATGCAGATGCTCAATGCACCTAGAATTATGGGAACTCTCAAAGAATTATGTGAAAGGAAAGAAGTCTTTCTCCATATCTTTTGCTTGGAATAAGATTGGGCCATGCTCTTTGAGAGCACAGAGAGGTCATTGCAAAACTAGCTGTGGATATGGAGGGGTTTCAGACTGGGGGAGAAAAGGGAATGGAAGTTGGCCCTGTAAACGACAAAATGAATGAGAATGCTATGTTTTATTTTTCTAATTTTTAATTTTTTAATTTTTTACAATAAATTGCATATATTTGAGTGTACAATTTGGTATCCAAGTCTCCCAATTCATTCCGTCTCCCCAGCCCTCCCCGCTTTCCCCACTTGGTGTCCATATGTTTGTTCTCTACATCTGTGTCTCTATTTCTGCCTTGCAAACTGGTTGATTTGTACCATTTTTCTATAGTCCACATATATGTGTTAATATACAATATTTGTTTTTCTCTTTCTGACTCACTTCACTCTGTATAACAGTCTCTAGGTCTATCCATGCCTCTAAAAATGTCCCAGTTTCATTGCTTTTTACAGCTGAGTAATATTCCATTGTATGTATGTACCACATCTTCTTTATCCATTCATCTGTTGATGGACATTTAGGTTGCTTCCATGTCCTGGCCATTGTAAATAGTGCTGCAATGAACATTGGAGTGCATGTGCCTTTTTGAATGACGGTGTTCTCTGGGTATATGCCCAGTAGTGGGATTGCTGGGTCATATGGTAGTTCTATTTTAAGTTTTGTAAGAAACCTCCATACTGTTCTCCATAGTGGCTGTATCAATTTACATTCCCCCCAACAGTGCCAGAGCGTTCCCTTTTCTCCACACCCTCTCCAGCATTTACTGTTTGTAGATTTTCTGATGATGCCCATTCTCACTGATGTGAGGTGTTACCTCATTGTAGTTTTGATTTGCATTTCTCTAATAATTAGTGATGTTGAGCAGCTTTTCATGTGCCTCTTGGCCATCCGTATGTTTTCTTTGGAGAAATGCCTATTTAGGTCTTCTGCCCATTTTTTGATTGGGTTGTTTGTTTTTTTGATATTGAGGTGGATAAACTGTTTATATATTTTGGAGATTAATCCTTTGTTTGTTGATTCGTTTGCAAATATTTTCTCCCATTCTGAGGGTTTTTTCATCTTGCTTATAGTTTCCTTTGCTGTGCAAAAGCTTTGAAGTTTCATTAGGTCCCACTTATTTATTTTTGTTTTTATTTCTATTATTCTAGGGGGTCTGTCAAAAAAGATCTTGCTGTGATTTACGTTGAAGAGTGTTGTTCCTATGATTTCCTCTAGGAGTTTTATAGTGTCTGGGCTTACATTTAGGTCTTTTATCCATTTTGAGTTTATTTTTGTGTATGGTGTTAGGAAGTGTTCTATTTCTTTCTTTTATATGTAGCTGTCCAGTTTTCCCAGCACCACCTATTGCAGAGGCTGCCTTTTCTCCATTGTATATCCTTGGCTCCTTTGTCATAGATTAGTTGACCATAGTTTATCTCTGGGCTTTCTGTCCTGGTCCACTGATCTATATTTCTGTTTTTGTGTCAGTACCATACTATCTTGATCACTGTAGCCTTGTAATGTAGCCTGAAGTCAGGAAGCCTGATTCTACCAACTCTGTCTTTCCTTCTCAAGATTGCTTTGGCTATTCGGGGCCTTTTGCATTTCCATACAAATCGTAAAATTTCTTTTTCTAATTCTGTGAGAAATGCCATTGGTAATTTGATATGGATTGCACTGAATCTGTAAATTGCTTTTGGTAATATAGTCATTTTCACAATGTTGATTCTTCCAATCCAAGAACATGGTATGTCCCTGCATCTGTTTGTGTTGTCTTTGATTTCTTTCATTAGTGTCTTATAGTTTTCTGAGTGCAGGTCTTTTACCTCCTTGGTTAGGTTTATTCCTAGGTATTTTATTCTTTTGGTTGCAATGGTGAATGGGACAACGGACAAAGGATTAACCTCCAAAATATACAAGCAGCTCATGCAGCTTCATACCAAAAAAGCAAATAACCCAATCCACAAATGGGCAGAAGACCTAAATAGACATTTCTCCAAAGAAGACATACAGATGGCCAACAAACACATGAAAAGATGCTCAACATCACTCATCATCAGAGAAATGCAAGTCAAAGCCACAATGAGGTATCACCTCACACCAATCAGAATGGCCATCATCACAAAGTCTGGAAACCACAAATGTTGGAGAGGGTGTGGAGAAAAGGGAACTCTCCTGCACTGTTGGTGGGACTGTAAGTTGGTACAGCCACTATGGAAAACAATTTGGAGGTTCCTTAAAAAACTACAAATAGAACTACCATATGATCCAGTAATCCCACTCCTGGGCATATACCCAAAGAAAACCATAATCCCAAAAGAAACTTGTACCATAATGTTTATTGCAGCACTATTTACAATAGCCAGGACATGGAAGCAACCTAAATGCCCATCAACAAATGAATGGATACAGAAGATGTGGCATATATATACAATGGAATATTACTCAGCTATAAAAAGGGATGAGATGGAGCTATATGTAATGAAGTGGATAGAACTACAATCTGTCATACAGAGTGAAGTAAGTCAGAAAGAGAAGGACAAATATTGTATGCTAACTCACATATACGGAATCTAAAAATGGTACTGATGAACTCAGTGACAAGAACAAGGAAGCAGATACAGAGAATGGACTGGAGAACTCGAGGTATGGGAGGGGGCGGGGGGTGAAGGGGAAACTGAGAAGAAGCGAGAGAGTAGCACAGACATATATATACTACCAACTGTAAAATAGTCAGTGGGAAGTTGTTGTATAACAAAGGGAGTCCAACTCGAGGATGGAAGATGCCTTAGAGGACTGGGGCAGGGAGGGTGGGGGGGACTCGAGGGGGGGGCGTCAAGGAAGGGAGGGAATATGGGGATATGTGTATAAAAACAGTTGATTGAACCTGGTGTACCCCCAAAAAAATAAAATAATAAAAAAAAAAGAAAAAAAAAAGTAATTACATTCAATTCTTAAATAGTTACTTAGAAGAGAATACCAACACTTCCTTTGTGAAAAGAATCTGAATTAAATTTAAAGTTTCTGCCACACAGATTCAAGTAGAAAAAAAAAAAAATTCACCTGTGAAGCCATCTGTTCCTGGACTTTTGTTTGTTGGGAGATTTTTAATCACAGTTTCAATTTCATTCCTTGTGATTGTTTTGTTCATATTTTCTATGTCTTCCTGATTCAGTCTTGGAAGGTTATACCTTTCTAAGAATCTGTTCATTTCATCCAGGTTGTCCATTTTATTGGCATATAGTTGCTTGTAGTAATCTCTTATGGTGCTTTTTATTTCTGTGGTGTCCGTTGTAACTTCTGTTTCATTTCTAATTTTCTTGATTTGAGTCCTCTTCCTCTTTTTCTTGATGAGTCTTGCTAGAGGTTTATCAATGTTATTTATCTTCTCAAAGAACCAGCTTTTAGTTTTACTGATTTTTGCTACTGTTTTGTTTCTATTTCATTTATTTCTGCTCAGCTCTTTATGATTTCTCTCCATCTACTAACTTTGTGTTTTGTTTGCTCTTCTTTCTCTAGTTTCTTTAGGTGTAAGGTTAGATTGTTTATGTGGGATTTTTCTTGTTTCTTAAAGTAGTATTGTATCACTATAAACTTCCCTCTTAGAACTGCCTTTGCTACATCCCATAGGTTTTGGATCGTTGTGTTTTCATTGTCATTTGTCTCTAGGTATTTTTTGATTTCCTCTTTGATTTCTTCAGTGATCTGTTGGTTATTTAGTAGCGTATTGTTTAGCCTCCATGTGTTTGTGTTTTTTACAGTATTTTTCTTGTAATTGATTTCTAATCTCATAGCGTTGTGGTCAGAAAAGATGCTTGATATGATTTCAATTTTCTTGAATTTACCACGGCTTGATGTATGACCCAAAATGTGATCTCTCCTGGAGAATGTTCCATGTGCACTTGAGAAGAATGTGTAATCTGTTGTTTTGGGATGTAATGTCCTGTAGATATCTATTAAATCAAGCTGATTTATTGTGTCCTTTAAAGCTTGTGTTTCCTTATTAATTTTCTGTGTGGATGATCTGTCCATTGGTGTAAGTGGGGTGTTAAAGTCCCCCACTATGATTGTGTTACTGTCAATCCTCTTTCATAGTTGTTAGCATTTGCCTTATGTATTGAGGTGCTCCTCTATCGGGTGCATATATATTTATAATTGTTATCTCTTCTTCTTGGATTGATCCCTCAATCTTTATGTAGTGTCCTTTCCTGTCTCTTTAACATTTTTTATTTTAAAGTCTATTTTATCTGATATGAGTATTGCTACTCCAGCTTTCTTTTGATTTCCATTTGCATGGAATATCTTTTTCCATCCCCTCACTGTCAGTCTGTATGTGTCCCTAGGTCTGAAGTGGGTCTCTAGTAGACAGCATATACAAGGGCCTTGTTTTTGTATCCATTCTGCCAGTCTGTGTCTTTTGGTTGGTGCATTTAGTCCATTTACTTTCAAAGTGATTATCGATATGTATGTTCCTATTACCATTTTCTTAATTGTTTTGTTTTTGTTTCTGTAGCTGCTTTTCTTCTCTTATGTTTCCCCCTTAGAGAAGTTCCTTTAGCATTTGTTGTAGGGCTGGTTTGGTGGTGCTGAATTCTCTTAACTGTTGCTTGTCTGTAAAGCTTTTGATTTCTCTATCGAATCTGAATGAGATCCTTGCTGGGTAGAGTATTCTTGGTTGTAGGTTCTTCCCTGTCATCACTTTAAATATATCATGCCACTCCCTTCTGGCTTGCAGAGTTTCTGCTGAGAAATCAGCTGTTAACCTTATGGGAGTTCCGTTGTATGTTATTTGTCATTTTTCCCTTGTTGCTTTTAATAACTGTTCTCTGTCTTTAATTTTTGTCAATTTGACTAGTATATGTCTTGGCGTGTTTCTCCTTGGGTTTATCCTGCCTGGGACTCTCTGCACCTCCTGGACTTGGGTAGCTATTTCCTTTCCCATGTTAGGGAAGTTTTCAGCTATAATCTCTTCCAGTATTTTCTCAGGTCCTTTCTCTCTCTCTTCTCCTTCTGGGACCCCTATAATGTGAATGTTGGTGGTTTAACGTTGTCCCAGAGGTCTCTTAGGCTGTCTTCAGTTCTTTTCATTCTTTTTTCTTTATTCTTTTCTGCATCAGTGATTATCACCATTCTTTCTTCCAGGTCACTTATTCGCCCTTCTGCCTCAGTTAATCTGCTGTTGGTTCCTTCTAGTGTATTTTTCATTTCAGTTATTGTGTTGCATATCTATGTTTGTTTGTTCTTTAATTCTTCTAGGTCTTTGGTAAACTTTTCTTGCAACTTTTTGATCTTTGCATCCAATCTTTTTTCAGAGTCCTGGATCATCTTCACCATCATTATTCTGAATTCCTTATCTGGATGAGTGCCTACCTCCTCTTCATGTAGTTGTTTTTCTGGTGTTTTATCTTGTCCCTTCATCTGGTACAAAGTCTTTTGCCTTTTCATTTTCTCTGTGTTTCTGTGGCTGTGGTTTTCAGTTCCACAAGATGAAATAGTGCTGATACTGCTTGATTCTGCTGTCTGCCCTCTTGTGGAGGAAGCTGTCTAGGAGGCTGGTGGGTGCTTCCTGATGGGAGGGACTGATGGTGGGTTGGACTGGGTGGGCAGAGCTCAGTAAAACTTTAATCTGATTTGGGGGTGGAGCTCAGTGACACTTTAATCTGCTTGTCTGCCAGTGGGTGGGGCTGTGTTCCTACCCTGGTGGTCGTTTGTCCTGAGGTGACCCAGCACTGGAGCTTACAGGCTCTTTGGTGGGGCTAATGGTGGATTCTGGAAGGGCTCATGCCAATGAGCACTTCTCAGATCCCCTGCTGCCAGTGCCCCTGTCTCCTCGGTGAGCGACAGCTGCCCCCCACCTCTGCAGGCAACCCTCCAACACCAGCAGGTAGGTCTGGTTCAGTTTCCTCTGGGGTCACTGCTCCTTCCCCCTGGGTCCTGGTGAGCACACATTTTTTGTGTGCCTTCCAAGAGTGGAGTCTCTGTTTCCCCCAGTCCTGTGGAGGTCCTGCAGTCCAATCCCACTGGCTTTCAAAGTCTGATTCTCTGGGGATTTCTCCTCCTGTTGCTGGAACCCCAGGTTAGGAAGTCTGACGTGGGGCTCAGAACCCTCAGGACTTCTGCGGTATAACTGTTCTCCAGCTTGTGTGTCACCCACGCAGCATTTATGGGATTTGATTTTAACGTCATTGCACCCCTCCTACCATCTTATTGTGGCTTCTCCTTTGTCTCTGGGTGTGGGGTGGTTTATTTTGGTGAGTTCCAGTGTCTTTCTGTTGATGGTTGTTCAGCAGTTAGTTGTAATTCCGGTGCTCTTGTAAGAGGGAGTGAGTCCACATCCTCCTACTCCACCATCTTGATTCTTCTGCCTGCTATGTTTTAATTTAGAAATATCCATGCAAGCCCTGCTTGTTAGCTTTTTTTTTTTAATTCAAACTAATGAAAAATTGAAAGGAAATGAGATGTTCCATGAGATTTAGCCAAACTGAATAGGTCTTGTGGAATCTGACTGCAAACTTAGTTATGGCTGGCTTTTGGCAAAAGCCACTACTGAGATTAAAACACTGCCTGCCTCTTCCTAAAAGGTGGTGGTGTGCACTGTGAGGCCCCTGGTGGGCTGTTGCAAGGGTCCCTGTTGTTGTCTGGTTTATAATTAACCTAGAAGTTAAACATTTTTAAAAAATTAAAAACATATATGGAAATAGCATAGAGAGGCAACAATCTCTGAATCAGAAACCATGAGAAAAGCAACCACTGAATGATTGTAATACCTTTCTTGCGTCGAGCTGAGTGTCTCATGTGAATCTGTCTATCTTCAATATCTGAAAATATTTTGGGTAATGAATTATGATCTCCTGAGTGTCTGGGCTTAACCTTATCTTGCACCCTTGGTGTGAACAGAAGGGAGAAATTGGAGCTTACTCTTTTACCCTTCTAGCCAATGGGTAGTTTAGTAGAATTTCATGTTAATATAGCAAGAGCCTGTGGATTAAATCTGTCATTTAGATATCATACATCATTCTGGTTTGCCAAGCATCTTGAAAATTGGGTAGAAGAATAAACACAAATTATTCCTTGTTCCTAGCAAGACTTCAAGTGTTGCTACTCCATGTTCCTGCCACACTGAGCTTCTTGGTTCCTCTGAGCATCTAAGATCTTTCCAGGCTCAGGGCCTTTGCAGGGCTGTTCCTTCTGTCTGGTACCTTTTACTCTGCTCTGTTGTCCTGGCTGACCTCTCAGGTCTCAGTTTTAGTATCCCTCCACAGAGAAGATGTGCTTAACTCTCTGTTCTCCTCCCCACTCCATCTGTACTGTTACTCCTCCACTGAGCTTCCTTATGACACCCTGCTCTTTCACCACTTGTGATTCTTTGTTTACCTGTTTGGTTGTTTACTGTTGTCTCCGAACACACTGTGAAGGCAGCGACAGTATCTGTTTGGTTCACCACTGCTTCCCCAGCACCCAGCAGACTGCCAGGCATGTGGATGCTTATAGTTGCTGGATGAATAAAAGTTCCACTAACTGTAAGTTAGTAATATCCACGAATGTCTCACTTTAGACATGGAAAGACTTTGGAGGTCATGTGGACCTAATACCAGATCCATGTTAATTGATAGCACCTTTGTTATTTTCAGTCTATTCTATGAGCATGCCACAGCTTATTTATTCTTGCAGCAATTGGCATATGGTTTGTTTCCTGTTTCTTGTTATGGTAAACAATGCAGCTATCAACATTCTTAGGTATGTTTCTTTGTGCGTATTTGCAACCATTTCCCTAGAGCATATGCCTCGTAGTGGAACTGCTAAGTAATAGGATATGCATAGACTTATCTTTACAAGATTATACCATTTATTTTCCAGAGTGGCTGTTGCAGTCATCACTGCCAATAGCTGTGTCTGAGCCTTCCTGTTGCTCCACTTCCTTGGCAACATTTGATTTGAACAGATTTCTTAACATTTACTAATCTTGTGGGTGCAAAATGATGGTTTCAATTTTCATGAGTCCCATCTGTTTAGGCCAGAGGTTGCAAACCAGCTGTGCATGGCTGAATGAGGCCTGCAGTCTGGATGCCATCCATGGATGTGTTGTGTTTGACCAAAGGGTGTTTTTGAATAAAAAATATTGAATTAGTTACCAACATTTGAAAATTGGAAGATTTCACTTAAGAATTTGGATTTCTGGTTTTTTTCTTCGGGGAAAAAATGGGATGACATCACTACACAGAGCCCTTATTCACACCTGACAACAACTGGCAGTAGTTGAGAAGCAGCTGCCTCTGCTTGTCAGGTAGGGAATGTGCTTTGAAAATTGGCCAGCGATTTACAGCCAACCTCTACTTTTTGGTTATCTTAGCTTGCTGGCCCCTGTAGGTTCTTAAATTGTCTGCCCTGTTTCGAGTTCTCATAAATTGGGAAAGCCCTCAGAAGTGGGGTGGTGGTAGAGGGTACCCCTCCACCCAAGTTAGACCAGGAACAGCCCTGCACAACAGAGCGCTGGACACGTAGTTCCAGATGAAGGCTAGAACAGTCACTAAGCTCAGGGCCAATTCTTCCCAAAAACCTCTCCATTCATTTTCCTGTGCTGTGGGCTCCCCCTTCTCCCACTCCTTCCTCAGATGTTATCTTCCCTGACTCTGAACTTCCTGAACTTCGTGCTCTGCACTCCTTTTGAGCCACCTATTTCTTTTCACCCTGTATTATGGTTGTTTGTGTACTTGCCCTCTTCCTCTCTTTTGCTGAAATCTCCTGAAGGTTTGGGACCATGTATTTATATGTCTGTCATTTTAATGTGTATTTGTTTGTTTGTTGTTCTTCATGGTACTTTCAAGTGGTGACTTGCACATGGAAGTTTCATTCATTCATTTCAGCACACATTTACTAAGTGCTCATATGCCAGGCTTTGTGCCAGGCACTAGGAGATGCCATCATTGTCTTCAAGGGTGTGACAGCACCCTGGGAGAAAGGACCTCATTTGTTGACACATTCATTCTCTTAAACAACAGACTTCTGTTGAATGCTTACAATGAGCCAGGTGCTGTGCTAGGTGCTGGGGAGCAAAAAACAGACAAGATCCTTGCATCATGGAGCTTACAGACTAGTGAGGGAACAGATATTCAGCTGCCTGTAACTCAAGAAGCTGACCCAGTCTGAGAGTTGGAGCAGGGAAGGCAGAGTGAGACTTGAGCTAAGATTGGCAGGATAAGCATTTGTGAAAACTTTATGGTGGGAAGGAGGAGTCCCAGCTCACAGACCAGGAAGCAGAGTCACTGTAGAGCCTGGAGTTTTAGGCACAGGGTAGTGGGAGATGAAGCTGGAGATGGAGAAAAGGGCTAGACCCCAAGAGGAAATGAGTGCAGTCTAGTGTTTAGATGTTAAAACGGAGTTGCAAAGAATGGAGACGTTCAGTTTTTGATTGAATTAATGCACAGGTGAGTATATGGATGACTATTCTAGAAGCTTACCTGATAGGATGTCTAATAAACAGGTTATTGCTATTCTTTAAATAGGAAGGGGCAGAATGGATGTTGAACATTTGCATCTACAATAAGAAGAATGCTGTGAGCCTGGAGATTTTTTAAAGATGGATGGCTCTTTGCCCTCGCACCTGACTGAAAAAGGAATAGCCTTTTCAGTCCCTAGGCTTCTATAGTCCCTGAAAAGAGGAGGATTGTTGCCTGTAGAAGATTAGCTGAAATAGGTCCATAATGAGCCAGCCCTGAGTTATTGACAGCACTTGGCACTTAACTGTAAGGAGCAAGTCTTACTTCTTAAGCTCTTGCCTTGCCAGCGTACCTCAAGGCTTCTGAGGTGAACAATCCTAATAAGTAGGTTTTCTTTCTCCCTCTGCAGCATTCAGGCTGACTGAAAGCTTCCTGCCCCTGAGTTGATATTCTAGGCCATGCCCGTAGCAGACCTTTGCCGGGAACACAATTGAAGTCTAAAGCATCCTTGGAGAAACCTCCCCGGGATCCAGTACCACTCTTAACAGTGGAGGAACTTTTTCCTCATAGAATTTATTAAAGTTGATCCCTGAAAATTATAGCTAAGAAGTAAAAGCTTCTGCTGCCCTGTGGCTGGGTTGTTTGTTTCTTCTGTTGTTGTTAGTTTATCAGATATTAACAAAAGGAGCCTCCTGTTGCCCTGATGCTTGGTGCCACATCTGTCCCTTTGCTCACCCCATCCTTTTGCCTGGAATGCCCTCCCTCCTTTCAACAGTTCTGTCTTCCAAGAAGCCTTCTCCAATAATGCCAGACCACAATGCTGCATCTCCGTCCTGGCCTGCCTATAACTCTTACCAATTACTCTGTATATTTTGGTGTTTTATAAGATTATTTATTCATTCACTTTTTAATATGTGTATGTCTTGGTTCTTCAATAAGATTACAAATTGAAAATAGGCCAACAAGTACTTGCTGAATATATTGAATGACATGTAAAACTTAAGGACAAGGACTGAAATATATCTGTCTTTGCTAGCCCATACTATATTGAATCCATTGATGGGATCATATGAAATATTCAGGAAAATATTTTTGAAGCAAATTAAGTGAACAGAAGTTAGACCAAAAAGCACTATAGTACAGTCTTTAAGAGTAGCTCTAAGTTACCAGCTAAGGACTTGGACAAGTTCAGTAATTTCTCTGTGCCTAAATTTTCCCATTTGTGAAATGGGAATTTTAATAGAGCCCACTTAAAAAGGTATTGATGAAGATTGAATGAGATAATGCATACACACAAGGCTAACCCACAGCCAAGAGTAGCTGCAAATGAGAACATGAACAATCTAACCGTGCAGGAATGTTGAGGGTTTGACTAGGGCTTCCCATTGTAAAAGGAAGCAAAGAAGTTGATGACTTTATTGGAGCTTAGAATCAACCTCAAAATATAAAAGGCCTCCAGGGACCATTCCAAAGTGAGAGATAGGTGAAAGATAGTGTATGGGGACACCAGAAAGTAAAACAAGATAGGATGGAGCAGGCCAGTGTTTCCTAAATTCACAGCCCTCATACCAAGTCAGTGTAGTTACTCCCCTTTCACTCTTTTTCCATTCTCAAAGAGAAAAGTTTGATGGAGTTTTCATTTGATAGAATCATTTTGGTGGTCTTTGTTGAGCTCCACTTGAACCCTTGCTAATCTTTTTTTGTAAAGAAGAGCCTTCACCTCAGGCTGTAATCCTTTGATAGAATATTGTGTATTTTTAGCTGGAATTCAATATCATTGTTCCATTAAGTTTTATGACTATCTTTTATTTAAGTAATACTGTCTTTACCATTAATAGTACACATAATATAAAGTTTCCTTTTACATTTATTTTTAGCAGAAAAGAAGAGATAATTAAAAATTAAGTATTAGTATAAGAGGTCCACAGTAAAATATCACGAAGGTGGAATACAAATGACTGACTAGAAAATCCCTGGGCTGAAGGTTTGGGACTGGGTTCTATACCAGTTCTGCCCTTCTGCAACCTTGGAAAGTTATTTCCTCTGCCTGAGCCTCCCATTTTTTGATCTGTAAAGTGAGTGAGCTGGAGAAGAGAGAATCACCATGGTTCTGTCTAGCTTGCATATTCTAGCATTTGGTCAGGGGAGGTGTCAGAAAACCCTCCTTGATGGTGGAGGGCTGACTTGGCTTGGAAGGATGTGCTTTGCAGGGAGGTGGGGAACAGTGAGGCTGAACAGATGTACCGTGCCAGGGACATGCAGGGTATATTTATTCTCTAGCTATATTTATTCTTGCTCACCAGCCCCAAGTTGCCATCCTTATTTTAGGACTGAAAATGTTCGTTTCAGACACCCAAACTTGGAATTGGCCAGTAAATCTATACCAACACGTGGCCAATTCATCTCTTCCTTATTTTACCAGATTTCCTTTCTTTATGACCTTGGAAAAATATGTTTTCACCTCTCCTAAAGAAAATGCTCTGGGTGGGTCCTGTTCTCTATTTTCTGTCTATTATGCCCATAGCTATCACTTACCAAGCTTTTAGCATGTACCAGGCACTCTGCAAAGCACTTTAAGCATATATATAGCTTAATCTTGCAACAGTTTTGAAGAGGGAGATATGCTATTATACCCATCTTACAATGAGGAAACTGGGGCTCAGAGAGCTTAAATGACTTGCTCAAGGTCACATAGCTTGTAAGAGGCAGAAATGGGATTCAAATATAGCTCTTTTGGATTCCAAAGCCCATGCTCTGAAATCATTACATGTTATTAACATTTTCTATATCAGTTTTTTTTTTAATCTTAAAGTGAAAATCAAGGAGTTGCGAATCTAAAATTGAGGGTTTCTTTCTTTTCTTTTTTAGAATTTAAATGCTTTCAAGATATGTTAATAGAATGGGATTCTGTCAGGTTATTAAAATCACAAGTGTGTGGGCTGTGCCAATACAGGAAAATGTTTATGTGAAATAGCACTTGTGAAAACCCAGTGCAAAGGGCAGTGTGTGATTGCAACTCTGCTAAAGCAATCTTAATATACAGTGGCACAGACTGTGCAGAATTTTGAAGGATTTAGATAGTTCAGGGTTTAATGTGTTTTAGACTTTTCCTGCAAGGTTATTACTTAATGCCTAAATATGCAAATTTATATAGAGAAGTAAGGACTTTTTTTTTTGGAATTAACTCTGATTTAACAGGAGTAATTTTTAAAGGAGTTCTACTGTGGCTACACCTCTGGATTCACACATTATAGGCCCACCTGAAGTATTTAGTGAGAAGGTGATTCCAGGAGAGAATTAAAAATCCCTCCCGAACTCCCAGCCCTTTATTGTCATGAATCAACTTCATTGAATCAGAATTTAGTGAGAATGTTCCTTTTCCCAGAAGTTCGTAAACATTTTGGGTAACCAGCCATACAAAAAATACACACGTGAACGTGCATGTAATAATTTGCAAACAGTTTCAGTGGACCCATGGGCCCCTGGGCTCAGGTGAAGTACCCTGCTAAGAAAAAGTCTTCTGAAGTCCCAGCCTGGACAGTTGGAATAAAGTTGGAGTGAACCTGAAAGGGTCTGGGTTTCATGGAAGGAGAGCAGAGATGTTCATCCCAGCAGTCTCTCACCTTGGTGTGAGGGGTCTTATGGGTGTTTTTGTTTTTACAAAGAACGTTTATGACTATTTCATCTTCACAACCACCTTCCAGGCTAGACAGAGCAAATGCTTTGTGCTGTGACTTTAAGAGTCCAGATTTGAAAACTAGTTGCTACGATTAAAATATGAACTTTGTTATTTACTACCTATGTAATATTGGGTGTGCTACTTAATTTTTCTAAGCTTGTCTCTTCTTCTGTAAAGGGCAGATGATGATGAGAAGGAGGAGGACATTTGGTAGCTTCCTGGGTTATTGTGAAAATTCAGTGATGCATGTCATGTAAGCACTTAGCACAGTGTCTGGTACAGAGAAAACCTGAAGTACAGTTCCCCTCCACATCCACAGGTTCTGAATCCTCGGATTCAACCAACTATGGATCAAAAATAATTGAAAACAAATTCCAGGAAGTTCCCAAAAGCAAAACTTGAACTTAAATAGTATTTGCATTTTATTTACATACCATTTACATTGTACTAGGTATTATAAGTAATTTAGAGACAATTTAAAGTATACGGGAGGATGTGTGTAGGTTATCCGCAAATACTGTGCCATTTTATATCAGGGATTGAGCATCCGTGGCTTTTGATATGGGGATCAGGGAATCCCTGGAACCAATCTCCTATTGATACCAAGGGACAACTGTAAATGACTTGCTTGGGCTAACACAACCAGCAATGAGCCTTTATCTCAGGTCATTCATCAGCTCCAAGTCCACTCCTTATAATTTATGATAAGTTATAATGCATTCATTTTGTGTTATCTTTCTACTAGATGTAATTGTGTCGCTGTGTAACTATATATTGTTTCCCCCTTTTTACTCTTTCACATAAATTAGGCAGTTTTTCAGAGAAATTAGTGAAATGGATCATATAGCATTCCTGTCAATGAATCTTATTTCATAACAAGGTTAAAAGTTTGCTCCTAAGACATACTTGTAAAATTTTGTCATTTAAATCAAAGGCTTCATTGAAGGAAGCTTGCTAATAATTTATGTGAAATTGCCGGTGACTAATTCAGCCCCATCTCTGCCATGCTTCCTCCTTGTTCTCTCTGAGGTCCTCCTTCCCTGATCCTGCTCCCCCACAGGCTCTGTCTCAGCACCCCATCTTTCATGTCTAAGTTCTAGTGTTACTTCTCAGTCTTCCCTAACTCCTCCCTTCCCCCTCCCGGCCCTATCCCCACCTAACTAGCAGTTCCTCTGCTTTAAATTCTCCTTTATTATTGTTTTATCACTTTTTAAAATTTAATTGAGTGATTATTTGACTCATATCTGTTTTCTCTACCAGACCATAACAGACAGGAACGCAGAGCCTGTATACTGTGCACTTATTCTTGTGCTTCACCTTTGATTGAGTAAACAAATAAACAATTTTGTTTGGGCACTGACTGTGCCCAGCCCTAGAACAGCACGTATTTGTACTTCTCATCCTCACATCAAATTTTCAGGCAGGTAGTGTTTTATTCATTTTATACCCTGAGAAAGTGGAGGGTCTGAGGGGATAATTAATTCACTTCAGATTACAGGGTAGGTAAAGCGGCAGAGGCCCACTGCCTCCCACGATTTCTTGAGGCTCAGGGACACCACGGGCAGTGAAAGGCTGCAGTCTCTGTAAACCCTGGAGGGCTGGAAGCAGGATTCATGGATTTCTCCAACACACCAGAGAGCAGCAGTCCACTGCTAGTCAATTAGAAGAGCAATCATTGGAAACCCAATCCCCCTGACTAATGAGGTGCCCCAAATTGAGATGTCACTTATAATCTCTTTCTTCCTAGACTATCTGGACCAAAATTCTAAGGTATTAAAGAATCATTTCCATTTTTCTAAAAGAAATCTAAACACGTGAATGTTAAAAAAACCTGTCATCGGAGAGAAAGTTAAAATGGTTTTCCGTATTAACTTCTTAATGATTTTTGAAATATGCAGATCTTGTTGGAGCAGATGTGCCACAAGTGGATGGTTTCCAATGTCCTGTTACAATCTGGGATGCCTCAGAGGCTTTAAGAATAAAATTCTGAACACAATTTCATTCTGGCAAAGGCTGGGCAACTGTTCTGGATTGGACCAAAATATCTAATTGGCTCAGGCAGAGAGGATCAATGGCCTTCTCCAATTGGTGAACTTCTCATGTGGAGATTAAATGGAATCATGGGATTGTAATTAGTTGTAATTATAGCAATAGTTTCTTGTGTTTTTGTCTCTTTGCTGAGGCAATCGCCTGTGATGGCTTTGGAATAACTTGTTCCTGAGCCTGGGAAGGACTCTGAAAAGGAAGTTTTCCATTCAACTCTCAAATATCCTACTTATGCATTAGGACAAAAATGAGTTACTTTTAGAGTTATTCATTTCAAAAGCTTTTTATTTCTTCTTCCTCAAATGGAAGCACTGGATTGGAATAGCACCGAGGCCAGCTACAGGGTGCAACCAACTTCATCGCTGATGAAGAAACACTAGGCCTAAGGCTGGAAGACCAGTAATAAGGAATGAGATCAAGTGGAAGTTCATTCCCCTCGGGAAGGCCGTGAGGACACAGGGTCAGGGGTGGGGGCAAAGGGGAAGCTAGGCAAAGTGAGAGAGTAGCATTGACATATATACACTACCAAATGTAAAGTAGATAGCTAGTGGAAAGTTGTTGCATAACATAGGGAGATCAACTCGATGATGGGTGATGACTTAGAGGGCCAGGATAGGGAGGGTGGGAGGGAGTCGTGGGAAGGAGGGGATATGGGGATATATGTATAAACACAGCTGATTCACTTTGGTGTACCTCAAAAACTGGCACAACAGTGTAAAGCAATTATATTCCAATAAAGAGCTTTTAAAAAGAAAGTACTACCTCACATAAGGCCTTTGCACAACTGCTTTTTTGCTCTTTTCCAGCTGTGGGGTGTTAACAGAAGGTAAATTACTAGCAGGATGTCTAGAGCACATCCCCTGTGGGATACCAGTCCTACTCTTCCATCTCCCATCTGCTTGCCGAGTTCTGTTCTTTTCCCCTACTCAATAAGAAAATCCTTTGGTGAGAATATCTATCACTTCATTCCTTTTGTGAGCCCATTCTTTAAAGAGATGGAGAGTAATGTGAGTCCTGGGAAAGTCCAGAAACCCCCTTACCCTGGGCAAATGCACACCCTTTGACTCTAGGCCCTATTGAGGTCTGGAAACATGGAAGACCAGGTTAGGGTGCATTTGACAGCTTCTCTAGAAGGAAGGTGTATCTTGTGAGATTTTTATTCCTCAGAAGTAATGGCAATAATGAGCAGCAATTATATAGCAATTACTGTGTACCAGTCAATCAAGATCTCTTTCTTGCATGCACACTACGTTGCCAGCACGGTTAGCGTCCCTGGGAGTAAAGCAAGGACAATGCTGTGGACCCAGTCCTTACTCTCATGTTTACATTGCAGGAAGATGCCTGTTTAAAGCCCCATATTTGAAGTTCTTTGTAGTGAAAAAGGAATTAGACTCGCTTGGTCATTCTGGGAATCAGAGTTAGGGAAGAGAAAGTGGAAATTAGAGGAAGGTGGATGGGGTTAGGCCAGTGGTTCTCAATTGTGGCCCTGGACCAGCAGCACTGGCAGCACCTGGGAACTTGTCCCAGGCACACATTTTCAGCCCCACTCCAGACCTACTGAGGCAGAAACCTGTGTTTCACAAACCTACCACTGATTGTGATGTTTAGACACATAAGGAAGAATGCTTCACCCAGTCAAGTTTTCCAGCAGCAAACTGAGCTGTCATTGCTGGTGGAATAGCGTTTCCCCGTCACTGGAGATGTGCAAACAGGATGGCTTGAAGAAGTGAAGGACTTGGACTTCAGCAGTTCCCAAGCTTACTTAACAAAATAATTTTATAATTACAAGGTGCTGATAAAACAGACACCAGTGGGAGCTTGTAAAATAATGCACAGTTGCATTAAATGAAGTATTGAATAGATTACACAAAGTGCTCCCACACAAGCTGCCATAAATTGTCAAAAGTTGTTCTTTATAATGTACAAACAAAACAAAAAAGGCTAATAAGATAATTTTAATTTATTAATATATTAATATGAATATTTGCTAATATAGACATCCTTCCGCCCCTCCCGAATACCTGGTATACTGTATCGAGAATGGGAAAACCAAATGCTCTGGTGTTTCTTCCACTCTGCAAAATGCATTCTAGATAAAACTGGAGGGTAGCGGAAGTTTTATTTGTGATCTCCCCATCCTTTTCCATGACTTTTCCAGCTCTCCATCACTCTCCTTTTTACTTTTCCTGGCAGCACCCCACCGTTGCCTCAAAACCACTTGGGACCCAGGGTCTTTATCTCCCTCCCTCCACCCCAACCTTCCTGTTCTTCCCCTACATTCTTGCTCCCAGGAAGCCCATGTTCAGGCCTTTCTAGTTTATCAACCCTGATGAGCCCTGTGTTTGTCTCTCCAAATGCAGGGTATCTACCTGCTCATGAATCTGTGCTGATGGGATAGCAGTTGCTAGTGAGTTATCAGTTCATCTCTTGGGGAAACTGTTTCCTTTTTAACTGGAGCCTTCCAGAGCCAGTGCCTACCAGAGAGAGAGTTTTAGAAAGACAGCCTGGGGGAGGTACATAACATGGAGAGAATTTCTCAAGGTCAGCCCTGGGAATAATTCCCTGAATCAAAATTATTGAAGGGTTTTGTTAAAAGTAAATTCTCTGCTCCCACCCAGATACATTGAAGTGTGTCTCTGGAAATGCATCTTTGGAGCTGCGTTTTTATCAGTGTCCCAGAGGAGTCATGTGCTCACTCAGATTTGGGAAGCATGGGAGCCCAGTCCCCTCACTGACTCATGGAATCATCTTTCTATCCTCAGTCAAGTCCAGACTTGACCTGTCTAGTATTTTCCAGAGAGATTCTTCTCTGGAGTTCTGACTGCCTCAGGAACTGAAATGGAAGGTGAAATATAACCATTGACTTGACTTGAATTTGATGCAGGCAGTAAAAGAGACGGGATATTCTAGCTGCATTCCTGTTACTCATGTGAAGTCTCAATCAGCTACCTTCTTGGAGTTGCAAGTCTATTTGCTTTATCTCCAGTGGGTCTCGGGGTGGAGTGGGTGGTGGGAGGATGATAGGATGAAGACAGGGAGACAGGAATACTTTACTCTGCTTTTCCCGTAACTATTGCATGCATGTAGAGATGTTCACAGTCACTTATCCTCCGTGATATTTTGGCTTCATTTGCAGTGGGAATTAATGTTATCAAGAGGCAGCACTCTGGGATCCTTTGCAGATCTAAAAATAAACAAAGCCCCAAAGATCCATTCCTTCTTCCCACTAATTTGAAGGAAGGCAGATGGTGCCCAATAACCAGATCTGAACGGCCAGTAAAACTCATCATCTTTTCGCTAAGCACTTGCTGTTCAATTTTAATGGATGGTGTTAGTTGGTGCAGAATGTGTTTTGAGAAAGTTTACTCTGGGTCCATGGTGTGGGAAAACAGGGAAAGGGAGTGAGTCTGTCTCCACACAACCTCCCTGAGAAGGAGGGGGTTTAGAGGCATGAGAAAGACTGGGGAAGACACTGAACCATTGAGACTGAAGGGGAAAGTGTGGCAGAAAAGGGTGAGTTGGCAGAAAAGTGGCATTTTCCAAGAAACTTGAGGACATACAAGTTGTAAATTTGAGGCAACCAATTTGTCTCACTTACTGCTGCCTTCCCATCATCCTCAAATGTTCGGCGGGTGATCAATAAATGCTGGCTGAATGAGCGATGAAAACGCTTGATTGGTAGAAAGTATAATCAGAATGAAGAAGAAAGAAAGTAGGACCAAGGTAGGGAAAGAATATGCTCCCACAAAGAACTGCAAAGATAAAGGAAAGAGTCCTAGGCTGGGGGACTTGGGCTCTAGTCCTGACTCTGATATTATGTCATTGAGAAAAGTCTCATAAATCACCAGATGAAGGAAGGTGAGGACCACATTGCTTTTAGTGACCTGCTTCCTTCCTCTGGGACTAGAACCCACAACTCCAAACCTTCTAGTTTTGTTTTCATAGACACCAATAAACTTGCGTGCCTAATGAATGGTTTATTGATTTTTCCAACTCAAAATGGTTAATTCAGTTGATTTTTTAAAATGTCAAAATGAAGTGGATGGACTGTAAGGTCGGTAAGATCCTTTCAACCCTACAATTCTGTTGTGTATTCTATTATATTTGTAAAGGGCCAAGTTTGTTTTGTTTTGTTAGTACCCAAAATGTTAGGGTCCCCAAACCTACCTAACTCAGTTATGAGTATGAGGACATCCTGAAGGGTCATCTTCCCTAGAGAAGAATCTTTTGAGGCCTCGCCAGCTCTGCTGCAGGAATCAGACATTTTGCTCTAATGCTGGACTTGGGTAGCTTTTCCCTGACTATTATCCCTTTCTTTCATTCTTTTCGTCATACCTCTCCCTCATTCTCATTTCATGTGATTAGAGTCAGGGTGACCCTGCTCCCACCCTCATGCCCACGGGTGGACACTTGACTAGTTTTAGCCAGTTAGAGTATTCTATACCCTCTGGCCACAGTGCTGGGTTCAGGGATGATAGCTTGACTCAAAACAGCCTGAGACTCAGCCTCAAGATTTTTGCCAAAACAATTGAGAATGAGGCTCCCTCTTTTAACCAGAGTCACTTAACTATGATCGTATGTGGCCATCAGCTTTTGAGGGGAGCCGAGACCTAAGAACGAGGCTAACATGGGAAAAAAAAACCTGAACAATGAAGAGAGAAATTCCTGGTGTTATTGCCATATGACCATTTGGATCAAGCCATACCTGAAGGTGGTTTTATCCCTGGACTCATCAGTTCAATGAGCCAATGAGTTTCCCCTTCAGGTAAAGTTTATTTTAATTGGGTTTTTGTCACTTACACTGAGACACGTCCCAACAAATACTGTCACTTTGGTACTCAGGGTGATATACAGGGAGAAGAAAAAAGGACATCTGCAATGTGATAAGCAAATCCAGTGAGCAATAGCATATAACCTGTTGGGTTTGGGTAATCCCAGTAAGCAGAGGAGCTGACTTTGGCAGTATTAGTTTGTTATTTTATGGCTAAGATGCAGCTGACCAGTTTATGCCTGACCTATTGTAGTTGCAGAGGTAGTATGGCATAGTGAGGGTTTGAGGGTTTGGCAAAGCAGAGTCCTCAAGTTCTGGGATGTTTGTTGAGAATGCAGATTCCTGGGCTTAACCCAGGAATCTGGGAGTAGAGGACTGGAATTTGCTTTCTTAAAAGATTCCCAGGATATGAATTGAAATTTGAGATCTGGGATCACAGTAATGAGAGGGCAGACTTTAAAATTAGATGGTCTGGATTTGAATGTGGCCTCTGCCATTTACTACCTGTGTGACCTTGGCCTAGTAACTTAGCTTCCTTTCAGCTTAAGTTTTCTTATCAATAAAATGAGGACAATAATACCTCATAGGATTGTGAGGATAAAAGAGAGAACATATGCATATAAAGCACTTAACCAAGTGCTTTTATATAAGAACTATTCAGTGTATTTTTATTAAAATCTAAAACTATAAGAGGGGAACAGCCCTAAGAAAGCTCACAAGGAACAGATAATTATTATGTTTGAACTGTGGTGCTCCCCAGAATATGACATAACATGCTTTTTTGGTAATGATTAAATAAGGTAAGGAATGCAAAGGATGTAAACAATACTAGCCTTATGATGACCATTTCCTCCTTTTCCCATTATAGTAATGCTTTTACTGTGTGCCTCACAACCACATTGCCTTACTCCTCTGGGATCCTGTCCCATGGCCCCTGCCCCTGTAATGAGTGAAGAAATTGGGCTCATATAGATGACCTCCCACTCTTAGCTCTTGACTTGAACTGAATCCCCCATAGAGAGGGCTCCAGCTGGGGAGTGGCAGAGGCACCTGCTTTGTCCTGTGGGAGCCTGGGTTTTGTGCCAGCAGCCTACATGTTGGGAGGAATGTCTGGAGCTTCAAGTTGGCATTTGCTAAGTGTCAAAGCTCTGAGCATTTCCTTTCTAACTGAGACCCAGGAAACCTCAGGGCCCAATGTATTAAGCAAATGAAGAATCTTTGGGCCCTAGGTCATGCTGATGGATGCGGCACTCTAGTCCTGCCTGCCAGATCTGTATAGCTATTGAACATTCCAGGATCTGTTCAATGCAACTTCTCAAGTGGAAAAAAAAGAGAAAAGCCAGCAAGCCACATAAAGGGAAGATAAATGCAGGAGCAAAATGATTGTGTTTGTCTGTGGTATACAAGTGCTTGGAAGAGTTTGAATGAATGTCTACACCCGAAATACAAATTGGGCCTCATCTTCCTCATCTATTAAACGAGAAGATGATCTTTAATGTTTCTTTTAACCTTGATTATTTAAGATTTTTAGATTCCAGTTTCTATCATGTTATTCAAAATTGCTTCTCTTAGGAAGTCTCTATTCCTCTGAATTTCCAACAGTGGGAAACAGGGTGGGTGACATCTGCAGTTGAAACCAGGCCATGTTGTGAAACAGTTGGCAAATTTAAGTTATTCTCTTCTCACTAGAATGGGTGCAGGGTTGCATATTAATTTACAATTACTCATAAAGTAGACGGCAAAGACTTCTCTTTTGTCAACACTTGGACATACAAATTAGGTAATATTGAATGGGCAATGAATATTTCATTTCCACCTTGCCTCATGGTGCCAGTCATCTTAAATGAGACAAGATTAACATCAGAAGTGACTCATACTTGGTTAGGTATCCAAGTCTGGCCCCCTCAGACTTGCTGCATTTTGGCTTCAAGTTGTCAGCTGAGTTCTGTTACTGACTCTGCAAGCATTGGAGGCAGAACCACATAAACCTATTTCAGGTTTATGTTGGGTATGAACTTCAGTATTTCAAAGCAGTCTTTGGTTCTGACATTATGACAGAGCAAAATTCATAGAAAGACTGAAAAAAAATTGAATTTTATAAAATACTCTGGCATGAAAGACAGAAAAATCTCCAGGTGTGAGAAATGAAGCTAGAAATCAAAGCCAGGACAATAATGGAGGGCTGGCATTTTAGCAAAATTTCTGACCCAGATATAGGCTTTAAGAGCTGAAGGATGGGGACCTGACGTCCACTAAGGGTATAGGAGATTGTGACCTCAAGCTCTTACGAGGTAGGAAAACTAGAACTAAGCTTCAGCATAAAGCTGGCAACCTTGACAACCTTGTACTTTCCATGGAATGGCAACTGTAACAAGTCTACATCTGAGTCTAGGAAAGAAGAAAGCTTGCCACCTATCTAGGGCCCTCCTTTAAAATAAGAAAAAAAGTTACATCCAAGAAACTAAAACCCCAGGTCTGTGCCACATATGCGTGCAGTATCTAAATGTATACTGCTGATAAGTTAGCACAAACTAATTGCTCAGGTCAATTAGACACCTAGGGTACAATCCAAGCAATTGTAAAACTATTTTATTTTGGACATTTTTACAACTCAAGGCACAAAGAACACACAAAAGAAAATTAACCACCATGAGAGAGAGCCAGCAGGGGCAGCAGAAGGATAATTAGTGCGCCCAAGAATCAGAAATAACAGACATAACTGTAAGAGACTATAAAATAAGAATATTTGAAATGATTAAAGATGTGAGAGAAGGAATAGTATGATAAAAGAAGCAGAAGATTTTAAAGAAATATACAGCTAGAACTTGTACATAGGTTGGCCATTTGTCTCACTTTGCCCAGCGCCGAGGGACTTCCCGGGACATGAGATTTTTCAGTGCTAAAATAGAATCTCTGGTAAACCAGGATGTTGGTCACACTGTTTCAGCTGGTAATTGAAGAGATTTTAATAAAGGGACTATTTATAAACTTGTGGACAGAGTTTGGGGAACCCAACAAGGAAGGATGCAGCACCCTGGACCTAAGAGTAATGGGGAACCATTACCACCACTAAGCTTGAAGAGGCACGGAGAGGGTGTGGTTATGGAAACCCACATAAGCTAAATAAATGAGCTCCATGGAGAATGCTGCCTGAGAGGAGCCGTTAGTGGAGAGAAACACACCAATTTCCTCCTGCCTTCCCTCTGAGCTCCTGTTGGGGCCTCCTATTGGCTTAACTAAAAACCAGAGGACAGAGGAGCCCAATGACATAGGCCATATATGTCACCCTCCTGAGACACAGTGACACAAGGTAAAGAAGGATGCAGAATGGATCTTGAAGGGCAAATGAAAAATAACCAGGACAAACACACAATGAAACTGATCATCTGAATACCTGTATATGAAACCTCTTGTGTTTAGCAGGTCATACAATATCAGAATGAAGAGAAAGAATATCAGGGTGAGAATTAGAAGAACTGAGCCTTGGTGACACATCTGGGGTTCACAATCTGTGGGACTCTGAGAAAATTTCTCTACATCACATTATCTATTAATTAATTATGAGGGACTTCCTAGGTGGCGCAGTGGGTAAGAATCCACCTGCCAGTGTAGGGGACATGGGTTCGATCCCTGCCCCAGGAAGATACCACGTGCCTCGGAGCAACTAAGACCATGCACCACAACTATTGAGCCTGCGCTCTAGCTGTGAGCCACAACTGTTGAGCCCATGTGCTGCAACTACAGAAGCCCACGCGCCTAGAGCCCATGCTCTACAACAAGAGAAGCCACTGCAATGAGGAGCCCGCGTACCACAATGAAGAGTAGCCTGCATGCACTGCAACTAGAGAAAGCCCCTGTGCAGCAACAAAGACCCAACACAGCCAATACAAAAATAAATAAATAAATTAATTAATTAAAAAAGAAAGAACTCCACAAAGTCCCTTTAAAAAAAAATTAGTTGTGAAATCTTTCTAGAATAGAGGTCTCAAGCTGGAAGTCTGTGGATCAAATCTTCCTGCTTATGTGTATTGTTTTGCCAATACAATATTTTTTAAAATATTTATTTGGCTGCACCAGGTCTTAGTTGCAGCATGCAGAATCTAGTTCCCCAACCAGGGATCGAACCTGGGCCCTCTACATTGGGAGTGCAGAATCTTAACCACTGGACGACCAGGGAAATCCCCAATATTTTAAAATAAATCTGAATGACTGAGCAACATTGAAAAAGTCAGAAGAACTCACCTGTTTAGGCCTCACGCCTGCCTCCCAGTTCCCAAGGCCACACCTGGCCCACTTCACTCATTTGTATCACCTGCCTGCTCCCCATTGAAATTTGAATGTGCAACCCTTGAATGAGCTCTTCCAGCTTTCAGCTTTAACAATCTGGGAAATTTAAAGCATGCTGTAATTTTGCATATGAACATAGGCTTTTTGAATTTTCTAATCTAGGTAGATTATGAAGTTGGCAGGTGTTTATTTTTGCATATCTTTCTTTATATCTTAAACACAGCACATATGCAGTTTTATAAAGCATATGGTTTTCCATGTGCCTAACTACACTTTGTTGATTTTTCCTTTCCTAAGTTCTCCAAGAGCCCAGTAGAATAAACACAAGCTGCCACTTGGAAAACAATTCTGAGGAGGAACCCAGCTAGGGTGGAAAAAGTGAGGGGATCTAAAAAGCTGTCAAGTGACCATATTCTGGGTACAAGTTTCTACAGTTCATGAAGACCGTGAATTTGTTTTTCTCCCCCTTTGCATGGTATATGGTGAGCATGGGTGCGAAACCGCTCAAGGGTGAGATTGCCTTTTGCCTTTTTGGCTTATAGTGGAGAATGGAGCGAAAAAGGTAAATTGAGCCTTTCTATGGCAGACCTTGAATAGAAACACCTGGAAATGTTTTACTGGGTGATGGGCCCTGGGTTTTACACCTCCGGCCAATAGTCATGGCTGGAGGTCACAGCAAGAAGATTCTTTTCCAGGCTCAAGGGAAAGGTAAGTCTGAAAAGGAGCTTTTCTCCACAGACCAGTCCTGCTTGATAGATGCTTACAGTGAGCTTGTCAGGCCAGGGAACATTGAGGTAGGTGTTAGTGGGAATTGCACTAACATTCCCAGAGGAACTGAGAAACTGGCACTGTCTAGCCAGCATTTGGTACTGAATCCAACTGCTTGCCCAACTCACAAAGGATTTCCCCTTCAGCCCTCCCTCAGCACTTACTGCATACACTGTTTCAGCCGTTGCTGGAAGATGATTAGGCCAAAGGATTAAAGTGTTGAAAGAGAAGCTTCTAACTCCTTTTCCAGGATAAACAAAGACTCTGGGTTGAACATAAATTGTGAACATGTATTAATTTTCCTCTGGACAAGACTCATGCTAATCCCCTTTGCCTCAAGGAAAGGTGAATGTGTTTTTTGAGTGTTGCAGACTGAATTAGTACCTGATGAAGCTGCAAAGGAGCAAGTTTTGTCTTACTGTTTCCTGTTTCCTTTTGTTGCCCACCATTTGCCATTTCTATGCCTCCCTGCATCCCTGCCACCTCCTGCTGTCTTTATGCACCTGTCTTACCTGCTAGCCACCTGTCTCTCAGCCTTACCACAGCTTACCTCTCCTGTATGCCACTGTGTCAATTTCCTGCTGGGTTGGATGACCATAGAATTTAGTGTCCAAACCAGGACAGTTTTTTTAAAAATTGGGGTATAGTTGATTTATGATATTCTGTTAGTTTCAGGTGTACAGCAAAGTGATTAAGTTATTTTTAAGATTATATTCTATTATAGGTTATTATGAGTTATTGAATATAATCCCCTGGATTATACTGTAAATCCTTGTTGATTATCTATTTTATGTATAGCAGTTTATATCTGTTAACCCCATACTCCTGATTTTTCCCTCCCTCCTTTTCCCCTTTGGTAACTGTAAGTTTGTTTTCTATCTCTATGAGTCTGTTTCTGCTTGTATGTAGACTCATTTGTATTCTTTTTAGATTCCACATATAAGTGATATCATATAATATTTGTCTTTGTCTGACTTACTTCACTAAGTATGATATTCTCTGAGTTCATCCATGTTGTTGCAAATGGCAATATTTCATTCTTTTTTATGGCTCAGGAATATTCCATTATATATATGTGTAAAACATCTTTTTAAGCCAATCGTCCATGGGCACTAGGGTTGTTTCCATGACTTGGCTATTGTAAGTAGTGCTGCTATGAACACTGGGGTACATGCATCTTTTCAAATTAGAGTTTTCATATCTTCTAGGTAAATACCCAGGAATGGGATTGCCGGATCATGTGGTAGCTCTATTTTTAGTTTTCCAAGGAAACTACATACTGTTTTTCATAGAGGCTGCCAAAATTTATTATTTGTAGACTTTTTGATGATAGCCATTCTGACCAGTGTGCGGTGATAGATTATTATGGTTTTGATTTACATTTCTCTAATAATTAGTGATGTGGAGCATCTTTTCATGTGCCTTTTAGCCATCTGTATGTCTTCTTTGGAAAAAATGTCTATTTAAGTCTTCTGCCTGTTTTTTGATTGGTTTTTTTTTTTTTGATATTGAGTTGTATTAGTTGTTTGTATATTTTGGATATTAACTCCTTGTCAGTCACATGGTAGGAAGTACCTCCAACCCTGTAATACCTCCTCCAGTGGGTAACAGGCTGCTGGTTTTCACCATGATTTGGGACTGTTAGCTTTCAGGCCTGCTCTGAAGCTGGAGAGTGGGGATGGAACTGGGGCAAGTTAAAATGCTGTAAAACTTGTGTTCTTGTTGACATTCATTTGTTCTTCTTAAATAAATGCCAATTTATGCTAGACTATTTAATTTCCAGAGTTCTAAAAAAGTTGATTCTAACCTTTTTTTTTTGGCCAGTTTTTCTTTGCTTTTATGGAGGAGAGGATCTTCAGAGATCCTTATACTGCTATTTTCCTCATTTGATTTTAATTTGCATTTCCGTAATGACTAATAATATTGAGCATCTTTTCATGTGCTTATGTGCCATTCTTACATTTTTTGCTGAAATGTCTGCTCAAATATATTTTCATTTTTTACAAATTAGGTTATTTGTCTTCTTGTTAGTGAGTTCTGAGAATTTTTTGTGCATTTTGTATACAAATTCTTTATCAGATATATGTTTAGCCAACATTTTCTCCCAGTCTATAGAATATATTTTCAATTTTTGTAATGGTATCTTTCAAAAAGCAATTATATTTTTGGGGGGTGAATCTACATTTATAAATTATTTTCCTTTTGTTGTTCATGTTTTGTGTCCTAAGAAATCCTTCCTTAACCCAAGGTCATGAGGTTTTATTCTAGAAGTCTTATAATGTTAGTCTTATGTTTAGACTTATGATCTATTCTGAGTTCGTTTTTTGTATGTGTATATCCACTTGTTCTTGCACCATTTGTTGAAAGACCATCCTGCACCTCACTGAATTACCTTGACACCTTTGTCAAAAATCAGTATACCATATATTGTCGGTCTATTTTTGGATTATTTACTCTGTCCCCATTGTTTTACATGTCTCTCCCTAAATCATAATCACACTGTTTGATTACTAAGGTGTTATAGTAAGTCTTGAAATTATATGGTTTAAGTCCTCCAATTTTCTTCATCTTTGAATAGTTGTATATTTAACTGCCTACAGTACTTTGAAGTAATTGTGGATTTTATCCTCCAAACAGCAGTGCATCAAGTTTCAGTTTCTCCACAAACTTGTCAACACTTGGATTGTCTGTCCTTTTTTAATTTCAGGATTCTAATGGGTGTGAAGTGGTACCTCATTGTAATTTTAATTTGCCTTCCCTTGATAACTAGTGATTTAGAGCACCTTTTCATTTGCTTTTTGGCCATTCATATGTCTATTTTGTGAAGTTTCTTTAATTGGGATTTTTGTTTTTGTACTATTGATTTGTTTTACACACACACACTCACACACATATTAATCCATCTTCCCACAGTTTATGACTTGTTTTTTCATCTTCTTAATTGTGTCTTTTGATCAGCATTAAGTTTTTAACTCTGATGAAATCCATTTGATCTTTTTTTTTTTTTTTTTTACAGTTAGTGCTTTATGTTTTGTATCTAAAAAGTTGTGAATTATTTTCCTAAGTTTTCTTTTAGAAGGAGTAGAGTTTTATTTTTTATGTTCAGGTCTATGATTCACTTTGAATTATATTTTTTGACCATATAGAGGTTAGTTTCTTTTTTCTCCAGATGTTTATCCAGTTGTTCCAGGGGCAGTCCTTTCTCTTTTTGAACTGCTTTGGTGATTCTTTGAAGGTTATTAAGCAGGAAAGAATGTGAGTATTTGCTGATGTGAGGGAGATGGATGGGAAGCAGTGGGGAGATCTGTGAGGAGGCTACTGAAGCAATCCAGATTTGATATGATAGCAGTCACAACCAAGGCAGAGGTAGTGAAGACAAAGAAGTAGAATTGTTTGCCTAGACTAACAGTGACTGATTTGTGTTGATCCTGCATGCTTCCCACTTTTACCTATCCCTATAGTTTTCAGCACACAGAAAGGGACAGCATAATACGGTAGACAATAAGGAGTCAAGTGTCAGGAGATTTTTGTCCAGGCTCTGCCACTGAGACTTAACTAATCTTGTGATTTCTCATTAAAACCTGTTTTCTTATTAAAAACTAGATCATCAGTGATGTCCTGTTCTGTCCTAAAGTTTTGATTCTCTGCTCTTCTCTGAATACTGCAAGAAAGGTGGCCAATGAATTCCTGAGGTCAATAAACTCTCTTTGGTCCTTACCTTATTTGAGCTCTCTGTAAAGTATAAACTTCCTTAACTACTCCTTTCTTCTTGAAACTCTCATCTTCTTGGGCTGCAGTGCCTCCACTCTCCTAATTCTCCAGTTTTCTCTCTGGCCAGTTTTTCTCAATCTCTATCAGTGCCCCCTCTCCCTTTGTACACCTTCTAAATGTTGACTTCACCACAGTTCTTGCTATGGGCATCTTCTAACTCTATATCTCTTTTGGGCTGTCTCACTTATATTCATGACTTCAGGTTATTGAGATCCTCTTGACTCACCAATTTCTGTCTCCAGGTGAGGGCTTTCTCTCTTGAATTCTGAACTTAGCTTGTACATGGTCATCTGTACTCTCTTCCAAGTCCAAAACTTCACTCATTAACATCTCCCCCTAAGCCATCTTCCCTCTTTGATTCCCTGATGACTGACACTTACTCAGCCTCTCAATTTCAGATGCCTTAGAGTCATCCTAGACTCCTCTCTCCTTGACTCTCCACCCCCAATCCCCCAAACACTTTTTTTTCTTTCCTTAATATTTTTCATGCTTTTATCTAAATTGGAACACCTCAAGAATGAAGGGGGCACAGTTAGTAGTTAAGCCAAGACAACTGGTGTAAATCAGGACTGCTCTAGGCAAACAGGGATTGTGATTAGCCTAGAGCTCAGACACAGGAAGAATTCCAGAGTGGTATGAGAACGCACATTGCTTTTGAAGAATTGTAGTCTGGCTAGTCTAGGGGGTGTGTGTGTGTGTGCACACGCACATATGTGCATGAGAGGGGGGAGGTAGAGTAGTGAGAGATTGAGCTGGAAAAGTAATTGCAATGTCAGATTCGCCAGGTGTAAAATGTCTTTTACCTTTAGAATTAACCATGAATGGGACATTACTGGCTGGTAAGCTTAGCATTCATTTCCTTCCCTTCCTAACAAAAGCCATTCCCATGTAACCACATGCTTCAAGAGAAGTTGATCCTACCCCTAGCTCCAGTGGTGTATCTAACTGGTCTAAGAGTTACATCCATCCCTTTGCCAGGGTTTGTTTCATAGGGCACATGACCCTTGCAGGGCTTCCAAGGAAAGTTTTCTCATTCCTAACAGAAAACCAAAAAGATTGCCATGTCTCAATGTCATGTCTATAATTGTTGTAGCAATTTTAATTCCAAGTTTGAGGTTGAAGCGGTCGTTGATGGTAGAGCGAAGAGATGGAGAAAAGCAGGATTCTGGATGACTGTGAGCTGCTAAACAACAATCCTTTCTCTAACCTCTGGACTTCATTAAATAAGAAGTGATACTTGCTTTATTATTTAAGTCCTTTTTGAGTTGGAATTTTCTGTTACTAATAACAGATTAACTGATACCTCTCTGATATACCAAGAAACTTAAGGATATGAGATAATGGCTTTGATTTTGTGAGAACTGGGGAAATGTGACCTGCATGTCACTTCCTGTCTCTATCACTTGTTTGACAACTATTGTTGCTATTTACTTTGCCTTGAATACAAGGCAAAGTAAATAGTTGTTTTTCTGATATTTTTTGAATAACCAATAGTTTGGAAACTTTTTAAATCAAGGACAGAGGTACACCTTTTATTTTTTTGTAGCCCCACAATCTTTTACATAATCCACACATTTTTGTTTATTTATTCCACTCACACAGATTCTTTCAGAAGATGACTAAAATGTTATCTCTAAATGGAGATAATAATTGGTCTCATCTTCATTGGCTTCCTCTTGAATGTGGAGGGAATTACTGGATGAAAGAATAGGAACATGGTGGCCATGTGGCCTATTGCTCCCGAGTACTATTTGGCGATCAGCCTGGCATGGAAATGACCAGATGTTTGAAGTTGAGCCACTGGTGAGTGAAAGAAATAAGTTAGCTATCATACTTTCCATTTGCATGGACAGTTTCTGCATTGCAAAGACACTGGTGCTGATTATCTCATAGGGCTGCAATCGATCACTTAACCCTTTCCTAAATTTGGAGCTGGAAGACCTTGGAAGATCAATTAGACCTCATGGGTGTGGGTACACTAGTGTCCATCTGTGACAAGCATTCCTGGAAGCGGTGGCTCAACTCAAATCACTGCGCAGGTACACAGATGTTCCTGGATCTGATGGAGTCACTTGTTGAACATGAGGAATGGCCAGGTAAAGGCAACAAGAAGGGAGATAGAG